>NW_022882925.1:8835497-9412997 GCF_011952255.1 Bombus vosnesenskii
AATGTCTTCAAATATTCCCACACCTTCTTATCCTTACTTATTAACCTTGCTACATTCCAGAGGCACATTTTCATCCCCTTTGTAACCCTTCCCTTTACCCCTCTTTTCATTTTTCTTCCTCTCTCTTTCTTTCTTCCTTCAGCCTCTCTTCATTTTCGTTACATCTGCACCATCTGTTTTCTATTTTTAGTTTCCTATATCCTATCCTTACATATTCGTCCTTTACCTTCTTGCTCTGGCTATCCTTCTTATTTGTTGCTGTACCTCCCTTTCTTTTCTTGTCAGATCGTCATCTATGTATACCCCTTTTTCCAATTTGCTTTTCTCCTTCATTATCCTTATATTTTCCTCCATTGATTTCATCGTCTCCACTATTATTGTGTTTTTGTCCCCCACCCTTATCATGTGTGTTCTTTCTACTTCTGCCTCCATTTTCATTTTTTCTCTTATGAACTCCTTTACTGTCTCTTCATTGCTTCCTTCGTTCCAGTCTACTCCTTTGATTACTATGTTCCTTCTTCTTTTCTCTCTCTCTGCCCTGTCCTTCTCCTCCTCTATTCTTCTGATTCTGCCCAATAGTTCTTTTTTTCCCTTTCCCACTCTTCTTTCTATCTGGTTCTCTCTCTTTCTCTTTCCTCTTTCATTTCCCTATTCATCTGCTCCACTTGCTTTTCGAATATACTTTTTATTTCCTTTATCATTGTCTCGTATCCTCTTTCTATTTTTTCCATCGTTACTTCCATTCCTTTCTCCCTGGTTGGTGTCTCTTTTTCTGACAAACTGTATTTATCTAATGTATTTTTGAAATCTGCCTTATTTCCCGCTTTACCCGTGTTCCTTGGTCTTTCTCTGTTTGTCGCCATCTGTCGTTTCCCTACCTTACTTTTTGTCGCGCTTCTGACTTCTTAACCTCTTCTCTTCTAGTTTTTCCTATTTGTATCTCTCTCTCGTTCCTGTCTTCTTTTCGCTTTTCTTCCACTTTCTCCTCGTATGCTCACCCTTTATTTTCCCTTCTTCGTGTCACTTTGTGTTTCCTTCTCCTTTTTCTCTTCACACTTCACTTTTTCCACAGAGCTCTCCGTCCGCGTGTTACCCTCGCCCCGAACCAAACCGAAAGTCGTATTCTCTCTTGTATATATTTAATAAATAGAATTAAGAGATAACGGAAAATGTAAAAGAATTCTATTTGAAGCGAAAACGCAAAAAGAGAAATGCAAAGTTCCAATTCTTTTGTTCAGCCAAAAACACAAGGGTATAAGCAATTTCCCTTCATGAAAGTTACCCTTGGCAAGACCTCCAACAATACTCGACGACATTAATTGGAACTAATGGACGATTTCAACCTTGTGTACCTTCGAAACGTGCCAGCAAGCTGAGACCCAAACTACAAAAAGAGTGGAAAGATTTTTCTAAGACTTTTTACTCGACTTTCGCTTGGAAACTAGATAACTGGAATCAAGTGAGTCACCATCTTATCCACGGTAACGTCACCTGGACTTTCGGCATCCATGGTCGAATGTTGCGACGACAACTTCTCGATAGTATCGGTAGTATCAAATACTTGCATCTTCATGCAAATCCTATCCGTTTCAACTCGATACCGCGACCGTTCCATTCGCTCGCCATAGCGAAACTTAGTCGCGATAAAAGTCGAAACTGGATTTTCAAATCGACGTCTATCGACGATCTGCTAGGAACCGAGTATTGTCCATGAAAAGACGAAGATCAGGATTGCATAATAAATTAGATTTAAATTTAAGGAACGAGATTAGTAAAATAAGAACTAAAATATAAAAAATTAACAATACCTTAAAAATAGATTATTATTCGTTGCGAGACGACGTTGCAACTTTAGAAATTATGTTTCATAACTTAAGAAACGTTGGTTCGGAGTTGTAAACATTAATGACTGCTATCACCGGACTTGGCATGAAGCCTGTTATCGAAGTCCAACAGGTTATCGTGCCGCGTAAGAGATTCTCAGCAATTATCGTGGCCGCAACTTGTGTAATTATGCCTGACGTTCCACGGACTTCTACTACTTCCGTGGTATAAAGTTTCTATTATGATAAGCTCGTGCTACTTCGCTAAAACTTTCATCTTTTATTAGTTCGTGTTACTTAACATAAAACCTTTTACATTGTTTATACACGTGAACATCTGAGACATATATATAGATTATGCACAGCTTCAAATTATTTTAATAATTATAAATTATCTAACTTCAAAATGTTACAAATTTCTGTTCATTCATTCATTCGGATTCTTTTGGCGTGTGAAAAATGTTACGTATTGTTTTATTCACAAGAAACTTATTGGTTTCTATTTCCCGTGAAAAGTATTTGTAATGGAAAAAGATATCTGGAACATAAATAACAAAAAATATTTGCAACCGAAAAATGTTCCTGCAAATAAAATTTATATTAACACACAAAACTAACGAAATTTATAACTCCCCCCCCCCTCTCCCTTCCTCTCTCGACACTAGCAATTTTCAGTTTGAAATATTCGGTATCCAGTACTACAAAGTATAACACTATTTATCAAATAAAAATGTTTCTTTATACACATGTGTAGTATCGGGAATATATATATAATTATTCTCGATTATTATTGATGATGATGATTTATTTAAAATAAATGGATTGTACAGATGTTGATTAAACAGAAGAACGATGGTTGTTTAACGTGAACTAATCACAATAACGTGCTATAATCTAGACAACTCAATAGTTAATTCGCAACTCTCGTCACAAGGGATCCAACGCTCTCTCTCTCACGCGGACCACACTCTCGCGACAACGCTAGCAACACTATCTCGACAACGTAACTCTCTGACTTCTCGATTCACACTCTCTGGCTTCTCCACTGACACGTACTGTTCTAGCATCCTTTTGACTTTTCTTAGGACCACCACGCACGTGTTCCGCAAACACTCGTGGTCAGGGTCATGTGGGAGGCCTTTTCTATGAAACTATTCAATTGAAGGACCGACGACACATTGATGGACTCGACGACGCCTCGGCTCTCGCGATATTGTTTATGGTTTACCCGATATCTTTTAGACCTTTTGTTCACGATATTACACATGAATATTTGGAATATTTTAAATTCTGTTGTTGAATTATTTGAAAAGAAACGTAAAGAAATTTCATATTGGCGCGAAATGTCGAAAATGATACAGTTCAAAAATTTGGTTTTTCATCCTTCATATCGACACTTTTTTACTACACAAATACACGTATGTGGTCATATAAATCACGGTTCGTATCCATCTATTATTTCGTTCAGTGTAATCAATTTCTATTCCCTAATAAATGTTCCTTGATGCAACATGAACAACGTGAAACCATAGTTATTTCGGTTATTACGTTCACGCTTGCGATCTCTAATCAGGTCTGACACATCACGTACTCGTTCTACTTAGAGCGCGAACTTGGCGGAAGCGTTGAACCGCTTAGCGGTCGCTTTTGCCTATCTTTGATGTCGATTTACGCACGATGCGAAGATATTGGTTTTGAACAACTGTCAAAAGTTTCCGTAATGTAATCCCCATAAACTTGGCGAATGGCAACCGCCTGATATTTTATAGAAGCAAACTCGTCATTGTTAACAGTTGCGACAAAATCTTTGCCGTGCGATCGCATATGAACTTTTGTTCTATTTGTTCGACAGGCGATAAAGCTTTCGAAACGATTGCAGGGCAATGTGAAAGATCGAGGAAAAAGGAAGATCGAGGCAACGCTAAAGCATTAGCTTCGTGTCGTGTAACGTTTTCAGAATTGAAAGTCTGTACTACTCTTAAAATTTATTTTCCACATTTATCCGAGTCGTGTTATCTATTATTACGTTGCTTTACAGAAGTTACGGTTATGTTAACAAAAGCGTTAAAAAGTTGGAAGTGCCTGATTTTCGATAGAATGACATGTTGAGAAGATTAATTTTTAAAAAATGTTTAAACTCATCTATTGTTAAAAAATAAAATTAGGTAACTGTTTACAATTACATTGAAACGATATGAAAGTCAGATGAAACGTGTAGCTTGTGAGAGCTGAATTACTAAAGACTATTAATAAAAAAAATTAATCTCTGTAATTAATTGATGGCAATTGTTAGAGCTCCTTTTATTAAGGAGATTGTTTTCGTGTTTAGTAGCCGTTAATAATCAGCTCCACATGGTCTTTCCCATGATGGTCTGTGAACAAGTCTCACAAAGACAAAAACTTTGATTCGCCTTCACCTTTATCTTTAGTGATCCACATTGACCGATGCATCGATCACATTTTGGTTTAATGTAAAACGAAAGTCACGTACAATCATTTTTTAAAGTAAAACAATCCCTCATATTTATTCTAAAAAATGAAATATTTTCATTTGGTAAATGGGCTAAAACTGTCACACGGTACTGTTTCTAATTCATTAGGATAAATGTGCACGAAATCAATCTAAAGTAGAACTCTAATTTACTTTTTCTCCAAATGCGAATATTGCTTTTATTCGACCATTTCAAGCAATTATATAATTAATTGACTTTTGGATTTCGAGTCCTTCAAATGAAACTGTACAAATTGAGATGTTCTATTTCCACGTGAATAACGAGCATTTTTAATGAATTCAAACATTCCTGCTGCACTCGTTACATCGACTAATTTCACGGCTTCGATTTTAATTCTGTGGAACACAATGGTGTAACATCAAAGAAAAGCCGGGGAATTGCGCCAGGGCTGGAAACGCATGACGCTCTAACGATCGATCGGTCGAAAGCTTGTCGAGATTCGTGAAAGCGTTATACCGAAAAAATTTCATATCTTTCGCCGTGGAGATCGGAAATCTCGAGCTAGCCAGCTTTTTCCCCTTTTTCCATTCGCTGTGTTATTTGTTAATTAAACGAGTTGATTATTTCTTGTTAGTACTGTTCTGTTAACTTATTTGCACAAACGAGAATAGAAACTGCGATATGTTCGTTTTACAAATTAAAAATTCGAATTGCTATATAAAGTAGAAAGTGTTATTAATTATGAGCTCGGTATCGGAAAATTTTCAGTTTTATCATAAAATCATTGGGATATTCTATTGAAAAATAAAAATTAACTTTTGTACGTTATACTGTTTCTTTTTAAGAAACATCTTTAATGCATTGAGATATTAACAGAGGAATATGTGAAAAATTTGAAGAGAATATTATATTATAACAATATTATAAAATTGTATTTATCTTATCCTCGCCAATATTGTATTATATTATATTAAGTATTACAATTGCAGTAAAAAAAGATGTAATAGCATTAAAAACAAAATATACATTAAACAATACCAGTATTAAACTATTACACGAATGTATAGTGGTATTGTAATGATGCTTTTAACATGCATATTTATCGAAACATTTCTAGTAATAATTAGAAAATTTTGAATTTTTATATTTAATATGTACGACAATTCTTTTGATAAATATATATAATTTAACAATCTACTAGATCAAAATATCGTTTCATGGAAAAATTTGTGGAAACCGGAGTTGCACTTTTCATGATATTAAAAGGATTACTTTCCCTTTATGATTTCCAAAGTAAAGTAGCTATACGTTTCCGGAAAATTATATACATCGAAATTTTACCAAATCGTCTAGTGGATATTGGTTCACTGCGGTATCCAATAGCAAAGTTAATTTTTACGATTAATCAATACTCTTTCGTCAGAATTGTCTTGTTTTATTATCTTCCATGAACGAGATTAATGATTATGGTAAACGATAAAGTCCCTTGTAAAATAATGCTTAATATAATACCAAATAATGAATTAGCAATTTATACCTCGATTCTAGTATGCAATAATATTATACGAACAAGGGTAAAATGAAAAACTTAATTATTTAAAAATAAACACTTGAATTAAAAAATAAACGATATTGAGCATTTAATAAAAGAAAAAAGTTTGAGAAAATAACATTACGTACCTATTTTTTCACGTAGCGAAGAAAGAGAAAACAGTTTCAGAAATTCTACAGTTCGCGAAAGTCTCGACCATGGAGGAAAACAAGGCTCGACCCTCGATTAAGTAGCTAGGGTAACGTTTAGGGGTTGTTACCCTGCGCTACGTCTTTACGACTCTTTCCCTCCGCCATGCTATTCTCGCGGATATTTCGCAAGGGCGAGGTCCCTACGAAACATGGTTAACCTAGCGGAAGATATTAGGTTCGCCGTGAAATTAGACCGCTGCCAGGGGTACACACCACTACCCCTTTACGAAAAATCGTAATAGAATCGGCCAGCCACGGTGAATGGGAAGGTTGAACGTTGAACACGGAATTTCTGCTCCCTCGGGTTTCGAGTTTCCCGAGTTTGTCTGGGTAACGTCGTGTAAAGTTCCGGCTTCCGCTGCTGAAAGCATGAAGAAATATTTTCTTCAGCGACTTTCGGTGATTTCTTGAGTTATTTTGATATTTTCCGATAGTAAAGTAAATTCTTTATTCAGTGTCGATAATAAAGCGAAAAGATGTATCGACAACGAATTTGTGGAAATACAGATTATTATAAATTGTTAAATTATATTCTGTCAAAAGTAATAAAGAAAATATTCAAATATGTACGTAGTTTTGAACGCTAATATCACACGTGTCAGAAGAGCGAAGAGAGGAGGAAGCAAATCGTCGATAATGCAAAAGAAAAACCAAAATTCGTGGAAGAGTAAACGCAGCGAATGAACAAATGCGAGCCGTGGGGCAAACTGAAAAATCCATAACGAGCGAAAGACCGCTGTGAAACATTAAACGGTGCGACGCCGTGCGGCAGGGGGAGACGCGGTCCAGTGTCGTTTGAGATCTTCATGAACGTGCGGCATTCACCATCGGAATATTGGAACTTTATTACCTAAATGTATCGCGTCGCCAATAATGCGCGCCGCTAATCAAAGCTATCTGGCTGGATAACCGCGCGAAGCATCAACTGGAACGAGACTGCGATAAAATTTAAGTAAGCCTAGATATTGAAGTCACCGATGCTTTCAGAAGCTTGGATAAGTTTTGGAGCCATCGACTGGGCGGAAATGTAACACAAAATCATGCGATTAGAAGGTATGGAAAGAGCTCAGAGAGGGTAGATCAGATAGCTGATTTCATCTGATTAACTTATTTGTATTTATGGATTTATCGACTAACTAACGAAATGTCTGTTTTCGACAAAAAAAAAAAAGAAAAGGAATGAAACGAAATGGATGTTTCACGGTTATTAGACGTCGATACCTTTCCCGTTGAATTCTGTTGAAGATTTAAAATAAATAAGTCAGAGAAATTGTGGGGAGAAATGGAAATTTTCGATCGGAAATCTTATTCTTTTCCCTTGGCTTTCTCTCTACCAACATTGTAAACTCGACCCGACGTATCTTTTTTTCGTTTCTTTTATTTGTCGGTTGGTTGGTCCGAGTATGTGAGTGTTTTTTTTCTTTTGGCCTTTATCGATGGCTGCGCTTTAATGGTCTTCTCGTGGATCGCTGGTCCGAAGCTTGTTTTGGAAGTTGTCACGATTATTCTTTTTTCCCGTTTCTTTTGGGCTAATTGTTTTTTGGGTAAACGGAAAACCGTGGTTTACTTTTCCCTCGCGGATTTCTCTACATTTACTCGTCGCTGACGACTTTGGCAAATGTTCTAGCGCAGTACAATTGGATTTTCCGCGTGGCGGATTTTAAGCTAAGAATTAAAGAAACCAAATAGGTACTCGTATGTATGTATATAAAACGCACACTTGATATATAATCTATGGTTTTACAAGTTACGTTTGCGAAAGTTACGAAACGAAAGGATATCTGATACGTACTTTAATAATTAATTAGCAACACATACAGCAGAGATTGCAGCATTAACAAAAAGTTTTTTTCATGTGACGTTTCAATAACTTTTATTCAATCGAACTCACTCAATTAAACCAAACCATTACACTAAAAGCGAAATCTCTCTATTTCTTTTACTATTTTTCAAATTTATCGATAACATTCCAAATATTCCAAATAACTTACCAAATTTAACAAATACAATTAAACTCGTCTATTTAATGAAAACGACAGAAGTGAATCGTTTTTACTTTTCTATTGTCTGTAGGTTCTCGATAACATTGCAAAAATTGTATTTTTCTCTATACGAATGCTCTTAATTATCGAAAACTAAAGCAATAAAAGAAAAATATTCTAGCTTTATATTATTCGTCGTTTCTCAGTGGTATTCCGAATATTTGTATCTTGCAAATTTAACAAATTTAAAAAAAAAAATGTAAGTACTATTGCATTAATGTAAAAAAATTTGAAAGACATCGACTAACGGCATCGATATCGAGATATACAATAGACACAATGAAAAAAACGTTCATATACGCCAATGGATCTCGCCTGGGCAATCACACAGTTAGATAGCCACAGTTCTCCGTTTATGAACATGTCGGTACAAATATAATCGATGATGGCAGTAGCAGTCGACCACAACGAATGCTTCCGAGGCGTTGTTGCACACGTGCAAGCGTTAATGACCCTTCCGTGCATCCATTGCCATTGTACAAACACATTTGTTGTATGACCGAGTCACGATGGCTTTGAAAGCAAATAGGGCGAACCGTTCATACACTGGTCGCGATAATTTTCGGGCCAAGTGGCCTCGTAAAGTAGCCCTAAGTGCCAGAAACGTCCACTCTCTCGAAATTCACTTTGCGACGAAAATAAAATTACGGATATTTGAACGAACTATTTTCTCTCGATAAATTTCTTATTACATTGGACAGGCACTTATATTTTTCAAATTTTTCAAGCTCCATTATACGGCTAAAAGGTAGTTTCATTAAGATAACAAAGCTAACGATATAGACTGCAAACTTTTTAATTATTGATTACACCTACAGTGTACCAATTAAATCTGAAAATAGGAAACAACACAGAGTGAAAATTGTACAAGTATCCACTTCCATTTCAGCGAAAAAAGAAAGAAAAAAAAATATATGAATCCGTTTGTATGTGTGGCTACGCCTATGATCTACAATCTGCAATATTTGTGGCTACAAAGCCATCGCTCGTCGCTTCTCTTCGTTTTATCGCGGGATTCCATTTCGAGGAACTAATGGGAGACGTTGGAAGGGAGGAAATGGGTGCACGATGGACCACGGACGCGGACCACCCTCCTTGCAGTTTTATTACGATCGTAGACCCACATTAACGCACCCTGGCCATCATTACGCGTTTCAGATCCTCCACACCCCGACGTCTCGTTCTCGTTTCTTCGCAGTGTAGAAAGGATACAATAAATCCGAGCTGTTAAGGGACGAATGATTCGAGCCGACCCTCGTATTGCCACGAACCTTATTATTTCCTTTCGGCTTCTGCAACGATATATTGTCTCGTGTGCTACGAAATTGAGCATTTCTTCCGTTATACGACTTGCGTTCCTTCTTTGACGCGGTCAGGAAATCTCACATTATGTTTTCTGATAGATATATATTCAGCTATGAAAACATACGCATAAATTAATCAACTAGGTATATGTTTATCTAAGAATTCACGAATTTCACGGCAAGAACTTTAAAACAGATCGAAAATTTCATTTTCTACAGAATTTAAAATCGTCCGTGATATTTGATGGTCAAATCTTTTTATTTTTTGTCTCAAAACCAAGGGCCATTAACGCAATAACGTCTGTCGCGTTAAACCATTAATATCATTCACGAATTAAAAACAAAAAAATACGTCTTACCGGTAAATCTCGACATCTTGCAAGAAATTTCGCCGGAAGGGAAGTCAATTACAGACGCTGTTGCATAATGTAACCTCGTCGAGTGGTAGAAACTGGGAGGAAACGCGTAACTGTCTCTGTGTCAAACTTCCTCTCAGAGAGAAGAGAAGAGGAAAGGAGGTGGAATTTCAAGGGGCAAAATTAACGTGCCCCGGTGTGCTATCATTTCGCAGTCCTGTTCCGTCCCGTGTAATTTCGTCGGTGTACGCTTTTACGTCCTTCGAATCCCGACACCGTAAACATGGCCGTCCAACCAGCGGCAGTTCTTTTACGATTGCGGGAGTAATGGCCAACGCGACTTTCGCATCTCTGGCAATTTCCGGCTGCGACCCAGCCAACGACTGATTTAAATTAGCGTCTCTTCTCTATCCTTTCGTCGTTATCACCAGCCTTTTTCGCTGATACTGCCATTGTACTTGAATCGTCGCGTTCCTACTTCACTTCTAAATCACTACGAAACAGTCGTCTCGTATAAAGAATGTTTCGAATTTTAAGTGCCAAGTTGATACACGTTCGAGAGATTAAATGGACGAAAAAAGTCGCGCGAATCTACATCTTAAAATGATTTACGTTATTCACACAATCCATCGAATGAAATCTCTTTTCTTGGAAAATCTTGACCATTTTCCCCCCTCCTTTATACCTATGTCAAATATAATACTTTCAGCAAAAGAAGTAAGAGGAAAATGAAACGGACAAATTTACACGTAGTTCAATGAAAATTGCACGCTCCAAAAAACGCTGTCGAGAATCGAATGCAGTTTCGTTTCGTGTTATTTTTCAAATTTACGTTTACCGCGGAGTGGTGGGCGGGCACGGCTTAATTAAAAGCAGCGCGAGCGTGGTGCGCATCGCTCGCTTTTACACGCGAGCTCGCGGTTTAATTAATTCACCAACGTTAAGGCTGCGCGGCGTTATTCGAAGCAAATATTTCGGAAACAGCTAGGCGAATCTCTCCTAAGCGCGACGTATCATTACGTGCGCGTTTATATTGAATCAGTGATAATCTCGAGCGGAAAGGACGCCGCGATGCCGCGACGCCGCCGGCCTTCATCCGTATCTCTCGGCTTCGTAATTATGAAAATGAGCTTCGAGTAATTACCCTGAATTGTTATTCAGGCTATTTTCGATTCAGCGACAAATGCTCCAGGCACTTTGTCGCAAATCAAACTCGGAACATCACCGATCGTCTTGCCACCGTTCTAAAACTACGTCTTATCGCTTTTATCTGATAATTTGATTGAAATATAACGAAGCGAACTTCGTAACGCGAGCCGATAAAATTGTAACTTAATTCGAATTCGACCCAATATCACATACAATTTCAATCATCGAATTCCCTTAAAAAGAAAAATGGCCTACTTTCGTCTTACGCAAACAAGATTCATGCTTCGCAACCAATCTCCACAAAGCCAAAATCTCGCAAAACTTGACATACATACGAAACAGACGTATTTACCTCGCAGGGAAACAGCCACGCTCGATCGCGAGCTTACACGGAACGAGCAGACGCCGAACAGAAGCTCACCTATGCACGAAAGCGTGCACAGACGGTTGTTGCACGCGCTAAAATAACGCGTTGCCACTTTTGAACAAAGCAAACTCGGTAAAATAATTCTTTCCCAGTGGGCCAAATAGCAAGCGCGATTAATCGAAAACAAGACTACTGAAAAAACAAAGCTGTCTTGGTACTTATTGTTGGTGCGCACAAAGCCCGTCTCGTTGCCCTTCCGCTAATAACAAAAACAGCAACGCGGTACTCTACTGTTTCGCTTGCGAAACAGCGAGTTACACACGATAATTGCGAGCTGACGCACCACTGTTTAGCGACCACGATTCGGTCTCTGCAAGTGCTGGGGCGGACGTGGCAAATGTCGCGAGATAAACGGGAAAGGCAAACGAAGAAACGTCTTTGCCGCGTTGTAATCTGTTGACATTTCCAAAAAACTGAAGGAGCGAAGGAATTTTCGCTAGCAATGGATAATGTTTTAAAATTGATGCTAACTTTTATTGCAATGGAAACATAATTCCAAGGTATCGAATAAAATAACAAAAAGATAGTCACATAACGACATAATCACAAAAAACAGTTTCGCATAAAACGCTTTATTCCTGGTTTAATTTTATGCACTTTTATTCTTGATTCTGTATGAAGCACGGTCTGTCCATGGGGCTCGTTATCGCCGTTGTTCCATGGTCGCTGCCGCCGATCGCAGACATTTTTTACACAGTATTCGATAATGGAAAATCAATGGAGCATCGATACGTACACGGTTCGTTTGCAAACGCGCTGTAATTGGCCGCCGCTAACGCGAAATCGATGGCTGCATGTATTCTTCGCGACGGTCGAGTTTCGAAATCCATCGTAGCTACACGACAATCGCGACCGTGTACATTAGCCAATCTCTCGACAATCGTAAATTGCTGTAAACGATCGTCGATACGTTTCTTGTACATGCCCGATGAATTTTCAGTGATTAGATCTTTGAGACTGGGTATCTGTTAACTTATCCTTTGGATTATCCGTGTCATGGACAAAATAATAGGCGACGAGGAACGGAAAATCGTAAGGATTTGGGAGCCAATATTTAATATCCTGCCAGAATAAAAAAAATTTCGTTTTTAAACTTCGAATATAAAATTAACAGGGAGTTTCGTTGTTCTGAAACGTACATCGTTTATCAACGATGGCGATATGAGAGATGAAACAACGTTATCGAGGAACATAGACATAAGCGTGCAGAAACATGTGTATGCGAGAGGAAACGAGAATAGAGGGTACACATGATCATGAGTATAATTATCGTGAGTAGGCATTAGGCTCGATAGTTCCTGCTATGATAGGCTTTCAGAATTAATACAATACAACTAAGCGGCAGGATCTTCTGATTGGACCAGAATATCTCCATGATATGATTTTCGGATCACGGTTATTGCAATTACATAACTACCTACCGAACTCACACATAGTTCAGGCTTTAATTTGTTTCATCGCATGGGTAGATATATATCTCGTTATATGTAGGTGTACTTAATACGAATCGAAGATTAACCAGATTTTCTAAATATAGAATTGCACCTTACCAGTCGCTTTCAATAATAAAATGAGTTATCAACTTATTCATTCTATCCTATCTCTGTTTTAATAGATCAATTACAAAATACGAAATACTCAAATATTATTCTACTAATTTATTTAATTTCATAATTTCAACGCACGATCTCTGCCTCTACATGGAAAAACGGAAAGATATGCCGGTAATTTTTCACAAATAGGTCGCGTCTCATTCGACCTGGCTACACGAATAAGCGAATTTAGGCAGATCGCTTTCCTTTAACCGTATACGTGGCATCGTTACAGCAGCCATTAGGCAGGCATAATATTCGCTAGCTACTGCACACCGCCCATAAATTTTGTCCACGTACGTGCATGTATCCTAGGCGTGTCTGCTCTCCGTGAACGGATACCGAGAACGACCAGAGAACGTTTGTGAACGTCAGCGGATTTACGAATGTCTATTCAAACGATCAGTGTATGATCTTGCAGTGATCCTCGTTAATTGAAATTTGCTCATATATCCCGTAAGCCCTTGCATTTTTATCGATTAGTTTCGCGTATTTTATTCGACGCTACAAAAGCCACTTGGATCGATAATCATCAATTAACGAGTTGGTGAAAGATCACAATATTTTTACCAATCCTACCGTTTCGATACAATAAATACGTTCACATAATACGGATAGGAGAACGGCTGCTTTGAAATATTATACTTTATTCAAAGCGGATATCTCAATCGGTTGCCAAAATACGCGGTTTCAAAATGGGACGTTTGAACTACACGCGAGAGGCAAATAGCAGTCGAAATTCCTGGAGATGCGGTGACCTACATTTTTTCTTGGTAATGCGTACACCAGCCAGTAGTGGTAGTAAGAAAGCTTTGAATCAGCATCTATCACTGACCATCGTGCAGGTGTTTAGCCTATCGTAGATCAGTAACAAGATACGAGAGAGTGAGAGATCCGAGCGTGCACGTAAGGCAACGACAGTGAATTATCCAAAATCATGTTTCGTTTAAAACGATATCTGTGGAAGGGAAAATCTTATCAATATAAACAAAAAGTGATCTTGAGATGGGAGAATCCTCGCTTATAGTCATGTTAGTCACGTTGATCGAATCGGAATACTTAGGTCTCAAATTGCAATTGCTTAAAGTTTTGGAAATTTTGGCATCAATCTATTTTGTATTCTTGTACATGTTTTGTAATTTAATTTGTTTCGGAAATATAATTTGTATCGATTTTGCGAAATACTGTTGATATCACTAGTAATGATGATACTAATAATATTGTTTAAGGAGAATTGGGGAGATTGGATATTCAACGCAAGTTTCGAAAATTATGTTGTAGTTTATTAATATATTGGTGTGTTTAATATCGAATTAATTTGAATCGAAATATGCATGTTTGATGAAGATGCGCATTAAAAATTAATTAGTTTGCATATTTAGCATTACATATTTAGTTAGAGCAGAAATTATTACGTGCAACTTTACGTTTGCAATTTCCCAACTTTTGTAGTTAAAGGAAATATAAATTAACGATCATTAGTGAAACTAATTATACCATAAGGGTAAATAATGAATAATTTATCGAATAGAATTAAATGAGGCAAAATTCTCAACTTCAATAATATTCGTACGAAATACTTTATCTCAATATTTATACACACTTTAAGATAAATTTATATTTCTTACTTTAAATTGTATATTTTCTTATTTTATCAAAAACAACGATCATATTCCAGCATCTTTTGCCCTAATTTTGCACACAATATATATGTTATATTATTACACATCGAGTAAGCACGTTAAGAGAAAGTTCTTTCTCGTATTTCAGGTGAGTGGGACAACTTGCTTGACAAACCAATGAATTCTGATTGCGGCTGGCCCAAGTTCTACGAAAGTAAGTAGGATAAAAGCATGACCACGAGAGTTCTTCGGATACTCTTTGGACAAGCAGTGTCGCGAGCATTACATTTCAACTAACTAGTTTCAGGCGGAAAGTTTCCGAGGAAGTAATTCTATCAAGGATAGACAAGCGAGGAAACTCGTGTGCACTTTTCCAATAGCGTTTAAACTACTTGCCCCTTTGTATTCTTTAATTCTCGTTTGCAGCCTTGTGTCGCTTTTTAACGGTGAAAATTATCCAATAAAATTTCATAACGTCATATAATTTTCCTTTTCGTCGTTAGCAATATTAATCGAAACTTACTCTTGGCGAAAGTTAGACAACTTTTAAATTAAAAATCGATGGCGAATATGTTGAGAAGCTTATAGTAGTTTGTCGTTGTTCTTTCTTATAAATGTCGACTATAAGGCTATTGCTTTCCTGTTGTGTATTTGTGATTTATTTGTGTAACATTCTTTTAAACTATTAATGTCTAGATTTCAAGATCTCAAGATTTCAAGAGATCGCTATGAATATTGGAATATTTTCCTCATAATCAAACAACATTCCGTTTATAGAGAGTTAATTGACCCGGACTAGAACAAAGTAGTCTGAAACTACTTTGATATGGAGATAGAGTTCATTTGCTTCTCTTAAAAGGATGGGCTCGCACCTAAAGCTTCTGTTATTATTTTTAAAGCGGAGCTGTATTCATTTGCTAATTTATTATAATGTAGGTCGAACGATAGATTCAGATATATTTGATCCAATTACTATTTTTAATGTGTTTAGACGTGAATTACATCAATTTTTAAGTTAATCGATATCAATTTATTCTTTTGTAACATTCTAATGTATTTTTTATATCATTATAATATATATTAAGATAGAAACATAAATACCGAATAATTTTTGGTTCGTTGGATGATCTAACGAAGTTCAACTTTCGCAAAAATTCCGCTTGGAACTTAATTTGGCGTGGCCGTACGATACTTGGCGTAAATCAGGCTGATTTATGTTCCGAAATAATGGGAGCCAAAGAAAATGAAACACGATGGTGAGACGATGGTTAATAAGGTAAAGATAATAGGTCGCTTCATTTAATTATACTTTCCATTAAAACATCTTATACCCTTGTAATGTTGCAATCTGAACCGGACATAACGAAGACCAACGAATACTAATTAGCCAAAACAACGCCTACTTATACATGTTCATACTACTTCGAGGATCTATCGAACGTTTTAAAATGCTTCCTCTTTTTAAATTACAATATGAAATAAATTGAAAATACCTCGAATTCTTTCTCTCAATTTTTAAATACATGTAAATCCACGTTAGCAGAACTTTTCGGGAATAGTTCCTATATGAAACGTATTCTACTTTGTGCTTGTAACTTGAATGTAATATAGTATTATGAAAAGATATGTCGAAATTACAAACGAGTATTTCATTGCGAGTGGTCTCGAAAACGCGGGAAAATGTTGCTTCGCTGCGTTTATGAATTTCACGTCGCGATACAACAATAATCACGAATTCAACAGCGTTGCCTGCGAGCAAAGAAAAGCGAGGTCACGTTTGTCCGCCCTTTGTACACCCACATAAAGCATTGTCACTGGCAAGACCAGAATCCCTTCCGAGGCGAATGCCGTTGACAAGGACATATTCGTATTATTGCTCGGCTGAGGAAAGCGGTGTCCCAGCGTCCACGAATTTTCGATGTGTTCTGTTTCACGGTACAAAGAGACTTCCGGTGATCGATGGCTGAAAGGTGTTTCCAAGAATAGGACAAAGAAGCGGGTTTCTACGATAGGTTTCACCTGAGATACGTACAAACGAATTCCGTTCAATTATCGAACATCTTTTTAATCTTTTGCCTTACCTGGTACAGAACCTTAATATTGAAGATCGCACTACAATACAAAATGATACCTTGTACATCTATTCTTCTAGATCGTATCCATCTTTTAAAGCGGAAAAATATATTTTATGCAGTTTTAGTCGTGGTATAATTGAAGGAAACGTTGTATTTAGTTTAACTAATATGACTGCAAAGAGATAATATATTTTTACGAGCTTGGTAAAATATGATGACTTTAGAAATTAATTTATGAAGGAAGTAGTTTATTAGGATTTAGTTTATTGTAAAATGTAAATAGACATGAAAAAGAAGAAAATGTGCGTGATTATTTAAAAAATTTTCTTGTATTTCGGCCAATCATTATATTGTAACCTTGTTCCTGTAGATTTTTTATTATTGATATCTTTGGAACAGAAGCAGTTGTCTGGAAAGTTATAAACATTCCATTCTGATACTCGATCGTTATGGCATGGCGTGTTAACGTATTTGAATACAAAGTTCTACAAAAATTGATTCGATCTGACATCTGCCAACGATTTCCAACATTTAGCCATCCTTTATTGCCAAGAATACTCAAATTTTCCCATTATTTTCCGAAATCCTAACAAATCCCAATATAGAATAACATAAAACGCTAAGGCTATCAGCTTAATAGCTCCATTCACCCATCTCACAATGAACAGTTCCACGCCCTTTGATTTCTAAACAAGAGCTTCGATTTTTCCACTATTCTTCTGATACATTCGCACATCGACCCTATACACGTCGCAGGGAGAAGATTAATCTTTCCAAAGGAAAAAGTGCCGAAGCAGCAACAGCGTTCTTCACTCCATAAAGCAACTCGTTCACGACACACAGAGAGAAAAACGAAGAGAGAAAGAAAATGGGCGAAGGAAAGAGACAAACGTCATTGAAAGTAATCGCGTCCAAATCGTGTCAGAGTCGTATAGTTCACCGCGCCACCGAAGCAGAGGTGCATTTGCATAAAAGCGAAGAAACAAGCCAAACACAATTCAACTGTCTCGCCGTACACCAGGGGGAATCAGAGATCAGTCACGGTTCGGAAATATGAGGGTTGCATTTTAGAACGAATTTTAGCAAGACCGAACTATAGCAAGATTTTCAATTACCGCGAATTTTTCAATTACCATCGTTTCCGTCAACGTTTTAAAATCGAGAAAATTAAATACTAAGCGAATTAAGATTGGTAACCAACGACATGACGAACTACGTCCTCTTCTAAATTATAAATAACGGCTGATATAGAATTACGCCACGTTTGGGAACCGGAAGCTGGATTTAATAGCTAAACGCAGAATGCTGAGTACTTCCGTTTTTCAATTGCAATTGGCATTTACACAATGTTACATCTATGAAAGATTTCCCAAACTCTAATCGAATTTGAACCGATGTAAAATTCTTAATAGCCCGGAAAGTCTAGCGATGAAATTGCGCGTTTCAGCAAACAAATTGCGTGAGCGCTTTAGACGTTGAACAATGCATCGCGTTTTCGTTTTTATCGTGGACTCAATGATAAAGAGGTGGCACGTTTAGAGAGGTAGTTTGCAATAGACGTGATGAAAAACAGGGTTCGCGCGACTGCGCCAAGCTTAGAATTTTCCTCTTATTCGTCACGTGGCTGCGCTTGTTAACCCCTTTACAAGCGACTGCTATTTCGCGGCGATCATTTCTGCAAACCGGCGGGTTTGTCGCAAAATAGGAGGGCGCAGAAGACCAAGGAAGTCGTTTCGAAACTGATGAAATTCGCTTTACAGCTTGTTAGCTTGCCCCCTACCTCTCGCCAGATTTCTCTTTTCGTCGAGGCTTTGCGAATTTCAAGAAAGAGAATCGCGTACGATAATAACTAATATAACGTGATTTCAACTTGAAGCATTGAGCCGAGTAAGTTCGTTTGCGGTTTTTCAGAAGAGTGTCGAGAGTTGCTATTTTTTATATTTAAATCCCTCGATACAACGGTGTATAGTAATCGAGAATTTTGTTTTCAAATCTTATTTATTCGACAAGAGTCAATAAAAATTTATACAACTTTCTGAAAAAATATTAAATTTATGTAAATGACGATTACTCCTATTATTCTACTTCAAATTTCACTATATGTATAAACGATCAAAAGAAATGATCCATTATCTTTTAATGGAGCGTTACACAAGCCGAAAATTATTGGCACTTGTGCAAGGGCTCGAATCGCAATAGAAAAGTTTTAACGAAAGCGTATCATGCCCTTTATATCGACGTAATCCCTCTCGCAACACCTGCACCGCATTATCGCGCGTCCCATAAATCGTAGTACTCTTACGCGTCAGTGGGCCCGATTTAATACGGCCAATTTTGCCAGTACAATGGAATGCTGGAATCGCGACGTGGTGAACCTTCGAGTTTCGCACAGCAAGCCATTCAGATACGACCGCTGTTCGGGCGGGAAAATCGCGCGTGATCCTGCGCTACATCGATCAAAATGCCAGCCAAGTGACTGGACACCTCAGTTGGACTTTAATTAAAGTCCGTTAACGAACATATAGAGCGTAAGACGTCGCTAACTTCCGGTCTGTCCTCGACTTCAAGGTGCTCTTAATTTCGACTCGGGAGTTGAAAGCTTGATGCTGGAAGTGTTATTGAAATTAGGAACCGCTCGTACTCTTAGTGACAGTTTCGAGTTGGATTGACCAAGTCCCAAGTTTGAACTGCAAACTACTTTGCTCGTATTTTGTCTCGAACGTCGAACATTGAGCTATATTGCATACATTGAACTTGGATTTAATTTATGTAGATTTGTACAATGGAGATAAGTTAGATGGATTCTGTCCATTTCCTAGGACAAATATTAATTGAAAGGTACATGTGACTTCTCATTTTTGCGCGTTAAGCAATAATCCATGGAAATTCGTTAACCATGTCGAAATCGTTCTAAGGCCAATTTCAAAGTGTTCGCTACATGAAATTTTCGCTACAGAACGGCTATTCGGATGATTTCCAGTTTCATCATTATTTTTCGTCATCGAGTGCATACCTTTCTCTTGTGAAAACAGTGAAATCTATTGGTTGGTTTTTCTGGGAAACCGGAACGAGGCAAGCTCATCGTTATTCCCAGACGCTTGGACCGGCTCGGTGGATCTGGCCGCGTACAGGATGAAAAGGAAACAAGCTGCACAGGACAGGAAACGCGATCGAGCCAGGATTGCGGAGGGCAAAATCAAATTCGTTGTGTGCGAAGTAAGCGCTTTAGGAAGTGGTGGTCGGTGTACTCGGCTGGGTCAGACATGCACTCGATGTCGGTGCATCTATTGCAGTCCTGTTCAAGCGCGACGAACGTACGAACGTCCGTGTCAAAACGACGCCCCTTGTCCGCTTGGAATGGTCAAGTGTGTGCTTACACCGGGTCACCAGGGAATTATCGATAATTATTGGTAATGCCGGTGATGAGACGTCCGTCGCAGATGGCATCCAATGCTTTCGAATCGAAGCTTCTTTAGTTTCCTAGATAGCCACGACCGGTGTTAGCAACAACATGTTTTTCTGATGATAATAGTTAGGTGCCAATATAATGAAAATATAATATGGAATTTATTTAGACATTAAGTTAAGAATATGAAATATACAAGTATTCAGACACTTGTAGGCATCTTTTATACATAGATCTTTCAAATACTTTCGCGAGTTCGTGTAGAAAGATAGAATACTGTTTCATTTTCGCAGCGAATAATAAAACAACACGATCCGTTAACGTAAGCATTAAACAATTATTTAAGGAAATTAC
This sequence comes from Bombus vosnesenskii, assembly GCF_011952255.1. Classification (NCBI taxonomy): domain Eukaryota; kingdom Metazoa; phylum Arthropoda; class Insecta; order Hymenoptera; family Apidae; genus Bombus; species Bombus vosnesenskii. The sequence continues at coordinate 8,855,844 of NW_022882925.1, forward strand.
GATATTTCGCCGTGTTATTTAATGTCGTAAATTATTCTACGTTGTTCGAATATTGTCCTTCCGAAAACGCTAGGGCAAAAGATAACACGGGATCCAGTTGGACGAATCAAAACAGAGCCAAGTGCTCATCTCTTGTCACACAATAGATGTGAAAGTTCAAACCACTTTATCGTACAAATAACGGGAGGGAACACAGTTTCTAACAAAGTATGAAATTTAAAACTATTGAAATAGAGCATTCGTGACTGTAAATGACTAAAACTGAATAAATTTTGCGCGAAGAATTATACGATAGAGCAATATTAAAGTAAATTATGATAATGAGCGTTTACGATTAACGCAGGGTCTGTAAAATTATCCTTAAACCAAAATTTCCTGAAACGGACGTTATACGACAGAAAAGAAACGAATCTCAATTATGCAAATTTAAAAAAGACGTAATACAGTGATAATAAATATTGATATTAATCAATGATCTAATATATAATTAAAATTGAATACACAGTATCGAGGTTTGCCTTGCTACCTTCTCCAGGTCATAAATAAGCCAATAACTTTAATAACTGAATTAAATGTTCATAAGCGTCGAGCGTGTCAAACATGTTCGTGAGATTATTCCCTTCGGGAATACGTGGTTTTTATCTATTTGTGCAGTGGACACCAGTCATTATCCTAAAAGACGCAGCACAGGTGCCACTATCCGCCTCATTCGTCATTCCCCGTTTTAATGGCTTGTCCTATACTTTGCCCATTTGCATAATACCGGCCGCGGGGCTTTTTTTCACGTCGGACTGCTCCTGAAAAATTGCGAATCTGCTTAATGCAGCGGTCTAGTCTGCCTGCTGATAAAGATTGCCTCGTGTAAACTACAAACATGCAGAAACAGTAGAATAAAATATAATGCTTCGTAACTTGTCCTCTCGGATCTCTTCTTTTCTTAGCAAGTTCGAAACCGGGTTTCGAAACCACATGTGGAATACAAAACGCAAATTGTCCTGTATCGACGAGATAAAGCTGAAACTCGACACTATTTGCGATCACAAACTAAACTTCATGGAACATCGAATATACTTATAACAACCGAACAACTCAAAAGCGGCAATCGAAGTCGGATAACATTCGATTCTGTCATGCGAGCTCGATCGGATTAGTACAGAATCGACCTCAAAAAGGCTTTAATCATTCAACGACAAATTAAATGGCGCACTGGAATATCTCACCGTGAAAGGAACAATCACAATATCTATCCTGCGACATTATCGTTAATCAGTTTAGTTAACTGTTTCCAGGTAAATCAATGACGTCTGATAAATAATGAGACTATCTAATATCGGGCAACGAGTAGGCGATGTCGCGCCACGCTGCGGCGTTGTATCAACTTCTGTGATTAAATGGTAAATTGATCATCGTAATCCGCGACTATTCGGTCCAGTAAGCGAGCTATGTACTCGATATCGATTGCATTAACGTCGCGGTGGTGTTTCGCGATTACAGTTGCCTGGGTTTAGGTATGGGCTCGGTTCGACCGTATCCACCTATATCACCTACAAACTCGGTCAAACTCGTTTGCATCAAAGGATTCGTTCGATTTGCTGGATAGAAAGCATGGAAATCTCGAGCCTTGACGAAAATTATTGTCGAGTTGCCTCGATTGTATCTCGTACTGTGGCTCGATATTGCGTTCTATTCATTTCGTTGTATAGAAAAGTTAATGAAACTCCCACGACCGATTCCAGTTGTTTTACGGACAGAGGTCTTTTCTGTTTTCCTATCTAGTTTCCAGTCCTATTTTGCTGTACAGCCTGTACTAGAGAAATTGTTGTCTGCTTGCTTTTATGTTACCTTCAAAGAGCAACTGGATTTGCGAAATCGAAGCGAGAAGTGGAATAAAATTGCAAATGGTTAACTCGAAAGAGCGTAAAAATTTCCCTTTTTCTTCAACTCGAATACTCCCGACCTTTTTGCGTACATTTTTCAAAATAACTTTGCTCTTGTTTATTTGGAATACCTTCTAGTTAAAAAAAGGTTGTGGTGATTAAGGAAACGTCTGAAAATCCAGACGAAAAAGTAATACGAGAAATCGGTGAAAATGTTTAAAATATAAATCGTCGGCAAAACCAAGTGCTTCTCTATTTTTCTGATTTCCTTGCAGTGCAGTGGGACAGACAGGAAAACGTTAAGCAAAGGATCGACCCGCTTTACTTTCGGGATTACAGGATACAAAGAGCGATACTCTTTGATTCGTTACTGTCACTTCTTCACTGTAATCTCCTCACTAGTAAGAACGAGGCTGCTCAAGCTGGATCAAAAACTCGGAAGAACGAATTCCTATCAACGATAAAAGGGAAATAATTGTGAAATGATAAAGCGATAACGAATGAATGATTTCTAGTACGAACGATTGTAATTCCTTTCAGTTTTTACACAGTAATTTTCTATTTTCAATAATTCCTTTATTTTGAAAACTTCAGTTTCAAAAGATTCAGTTTTCTTTCCTTGTTTTCAGTTGGAATAATTCGTTCAAAATTTTTCTTAACTATATGGGAGAACAAGGTTGTCTGTGTTGTTCCTTATTTCCTTATTTCCCAGAGTGGTTCAAAACGAAAACATAAGATAGATATTAAATATGAAGCACGAATGCGTAATTATGATTATCGAACGTCGGGAATTATGTAAATCGCGATGTTACTTGACGATCTATCTCGATGCTGAACATCGATCCAAACTCGATTACGACGCTTTTAACATATGTATGATTTCGAGATGATGTTGCAGCTAGAACGCTCTGGATAATCTTCTAATATCATTTTACAAAGTATATTTTTCACATCTTTGCTACATCGTTTACCAAGGAAGGAAATTTGTTTCAATTCTCAAGAAAAAGATATCCTTTTTCTTGCGAAGATGCGCGTTCTTCGAGTCGTACTAATGCCGTCGAACGATCAAGAATTTTCACAACCCCGTAAACGGATCGAGGAATATTGCGGAAACGCATAAGCCAAAATTGAACGGCAATCCGATTAGCATCGTTCCACGGACTTTCACGAGGCAGCGATTTTAACTTAAAGAAAGCAGACTAATGTTTAGGGGTAGAGAAAGGGAAGTTGATTTAAATTTTTAATGATGCGGACCTGCATCAGTAGAAATTCAGCTTCAAAAACGAAGCTTAAATTAAGAAACACGTAATTTAGATGACGCAAAATTGAGCATTTCATCCCGAAGGACAAATTCCTCAATTTCAATGATTTTTAATATGTTAAGTTGCCCGAAATTTTTCTTTCGTTTTATAAGGAAATAATAGACGCACAATGTTTTTTGTTTTATATTAGTTTATTGAATTATGCACGAACATAATAATAGAAATAGAACGAAATGGATCATACCTAATTCAATAAAATAATATAAAACAGAAATTGTTGTTCATCTATTATCACCTTATGAAACGGAAGAAACTTTTCGGACAACCTAATACTACAGAAGATGTATTGTATTCGTTAGACTCGCTTATGTACTCGTTAAAATACGGTTGCAGAAAATTACCAAATCACTTGAATACGATGAATAATCATTTGCCAAAGTTTTGTTTACAGTGAAATTCAAATCAAATCATCGTTTCAGTCGTCTAAGATCTAAAACTTACTTTGCCCAAAGAATTGTGCATCTTATAACAAAATGGAACGTTGGACATTAAATTAGAGAAGTTTTCGCTTCTGTGGCTCGGAGTTGATCCTTTTGAAACGAAACTAAACTCGTTGCAATAAACGAAACAGTAAGAGTTAGTTGCTCGGCGATCGGTGCTGCTTAAAGTCGCGCGCCCATTAAAATTGAATATTCCGTGCGTAGGGGAAATCGGTGATTACTAGGAGCTCCGTTTCGAGAGAAAGATTTAGGCGACAGGCATGACCGTGAATCCATCGTGGAATTTGGACTTCTGCCAAACGCTTTGCGGACCTCGTATTTCAGATCTTTACTCTGTCTTCGGGGCTCCTTTTTTAATACGTGCAAAACGTTCTTATCTTGATTAATTGGATTGCTCGCGTAACATTGAAATTTAAAAGAACAGAGTTCCTCGAGCGGCCGAACACATACGCGGAAATTTGTGAAGAAGTGAGAATTATACTCTAGAAAAAGGTAAGAGAAAAGAAGAATTTCGGCAGAAACTTGATACGGATAAAACTTCCCCTTTGTTCGATGTTTCGTTTCTAACAAACGATATTGATGCGGTAGTTTTCTGTGTTTCTATGTTTCATTTCTGCGACTCACGATGTTCAACTAAAAATTCTTGGGCGAAATTGGTCGAGATTTTTGGATCGCAGCATCAACTTGCAAAGCGAATTTAAAGCCAACTCGGGATCTCTTCAACTGTGTATTCTCGCCAACACTCGCGTAGCTTTTCACTACACGCGACCACGTCTTTGTATGCAAGATACTACCTAGTATCCCGGAAGTTGATCTCTGGACATGGTCGCCAGGAAATGTCTCCTCGCATTGCTGCCCGGAACTAGGCTTTGATTGTTAGACCTTCCTTCTCGAATTTATCGCGCGATGATCTCGAAAATGTTTCGAAGCTTTGCTATAGTCCTTCTTACATATTCTTCTTTTCAACGAACTTTGAAAATAAATACTCTTCTCTTCGACGTCCTAAATAACTCTCGTTTTTGGTCATTTCGATGATCTATTTGAAAAAAATCAAGGAATATCATTGGAAGTCGGTTCTTTAATTTTATTTTGCGTACAGTACACGTATACAATTCTTACAATTATATGTATATACACAAACCTAATATTCTCACTCCTAATCGTAATTATTTTATTAATAATAAAATTCCCTAACGCAGCGTCTATCGTTTAATCGAGGAGGAGTACAAATTATTTTCTCCATATTCTTCTCTGAGCACGAGACTATTCCGCGTTTACACGGAATGAAAAAAAACGAAGGAAAATCGCAAGGAATTTAATTCAAATTCTTGAGGAATAAAACGTAACGCGATAAATATCTAGCAAGTAGAGGCCATGTAACGGTTGGCACGCTTCCACATCGGCCAAAATAAATTACACCGTACAAAAGAAACGTCATTCTAAATTACAAGGTTTATTAACGAGCAAATCGCTTAATGTATCTAAGCAAAATTGCCAAGTTAAAATGTACAGCGACTACCGAAATCTACAGTTATCGATAAAACTAGGTCTAAGACTGCGATCCATCTTCGATCATCGAGAACCGAATCGAGGAGGAACGTGTCATTAAGAAATCTGAAAATCGATCGTCACTCATCGAGTACTATCGTTTCGTATTTTTCCAGTCGGCAAAGTACTAACAGCTACCACTAATGTAGAGTGCTACCGTTCCGATGCGGCAGTCACTTCGTTTGCCCGAACTCCGAAATTCGTGGATAAACTCTGGCCTTTCTACGAGCGTACGTTTCCAGGTAATCTCTGCCTACGATTCTCTCCTTCTGCAATTGTGGCGCGGTAGTACCAAGGATATCTGAGTATAATTCTTCGGCAGTTTTTACTGGCGGGGGGCTGCAAGGATCCGGTACTTTCGCTTTTCTCACTTTCGCCATTTCTTCCTTCAGTTCCTCCATTCTTATATCCCCTTTCTCTTCTTTGCCTGGTTCTTTTGGTTCATCTGCCGTAGATTTCTTTACCACTCTTATTTTTCTGGGACGTCGCTTCCTAATTTTGAGCGAAAAAAAAAATCGAAGTTTTACAAATTTTGATAAACATCTTTTTGCGATCAAGTTGGCGTATGTATTATCGGTATGTATATGTCGGAGATGAAAGGTCACCGGGGCTTTCCTTTGGAATTCTTCGGAAAACCCCCAATATTTTAGCCTCTATAACTTAACTCGATTATAATTGTTCGAGATTTGTGATAATGAACTTGGGCTCGAGGCGACAACAAGTCGCTGAACGTAGCCGCGGTCACGGGATGAACGTTTTTACCTAATATAGGGATGGAGTAATTCTATAGCTCTCCTTAAAAGAAATAGTTGTAGCGGCACGCGACAGTAAACATTCCAACGGTTTCTGCCCCGTGGCTCGCCACACACAGACCCTATTCTTCGGGCAAGATGATTACCAAATGTAGATGCATCTTCACAGTACATGTTCGGCTAGCCTGAAGAGCCGCTATAAATCTTAGGATTTAGTTAACTAAAGTCCTTCAAACAGACAAACAGTCTTTGTTCCAACTACGGGAAGATAGGGGAAATCTATTTTTCTCACGAACGACGCTTCCCGCTAGCAACTTTCCCTCAAGGGCGGCTAACCACCTTCTCTAACCACCAACATGGAAATTGACCAATTAACAGCAACGTCAATTTCCCTCACTTTCCGAATGAAGGCATCTCTCCACGAATCCGATGATCTCGTGTCCTTAGACACACTCCATCATAGTTTTCCTCTGCAGCATCATCGTGACGGAAAGTCGTCATTCTCTCGTGAGGTCGTATTAGCGAGTTACTTAGCGCCTTTACGCTCGGTGGATATTCCATGTTTTAACAAAGAGTTAGTCCAGTAATACTTGTACCGTACATAAGCAAGTTGAGTACAACTTGGACTTTGGAGAAAAGCGTATTTTGTTGTCCCGTTGACCGCGGATTCGTTATTGAACCTAGGATCATTGTCATTAGCTTCTGGAGTATCTAATTACCACGGTTACTTGTCAAATTCTGCAATAATCGTATTTGCGCTAGTCAATGTCTTCTCTATTGCATAACAACAATGTGTAATCCAAATGAAGATTCGTTTCACGCCCCTAACCCTAATCATAATGTGAACCCGACATATATATCACTTATAATTCGGAATTGTTGCTTTACATGTAAAGTCGATGCAAATTTGTTACGCGGAAAGATTAATTTCCCTTTGACTTCGAGAAAAATGTAAGAAAAGTGTAAATCAGTATTTTTCTACGGATCCTGCAATTTCGAAACTTGTTCGTAAAAAGCACGAGAGAAAACAGGAAAGAAATTTCGATTAACTTTTTCCCGAGATCGATGTTTCCGACCTTTCCTGAGAAAAGAATGAATAAAAGTTTCTCATGAATCAACAATTCAAATAGCACGTTATGCATAACAAAAAGAGCCAAACTTTACATGTATCACGCAAAATTCGCGTGTTGATGAATCACTTGTAATTGATGCACGAACCAGATCAAAATCTCTTCTTTTTACGTTCTACTATCATGGTAGAACGATGAATGTCCGAGAAAAAATTGACAATTTTGATAACCGCGTGACATCGGACACGAAAACCTCGGTTTCAGTGAAAGTAAATTGCTTGTTCAAAATACCAACCGTACACTGGACAATAGCATCTTACCTGACCTTCACGGACAATCGGATAGTGCGCCTCTTCCACATTTCTCTAGCTACTTGAATCTCTGCCTTGGCCTTCAAGACATCCTCCCAGAGCTGCGTAGGCGGAGCGCGCATTTCCCTAAGCACATCGCCTTTCATCCTACGGCGTCTCCGCCTATCCGTCGAGGATCTAATAGAAACGGTAGAATCCTTGTCCAAAGTCGATTTTTTCTTTTCTTTCGGTTTCTCTTCCCTTCTTCCTCCCATGCTGGGTCTCCAGCAACAGACTTTCGGTTTGCAAATCTCCCCTTCGCAAGTCTGTGGCAGCACGAAGAGTCGCTTGCGCTTTTTCCTCTTCTTTGTCTTCTTGTCTATCTTTAAACTGAGATCCGGTAATACGTCCTCCCTCATCGATTGTATCGAACGTCGTACCGATAGTTCAAAGAGGGATATCGGTTCTTTCCAGGTTAGTCTTTCCGCTTTTTGAATTCCAACGGGCTCCTTTGACACAATCTTTTTTGCAGTCTTCTTCGTTTCGACGGCGACGGAACCGCGACCGCGACTGACCGAAGCTGGTCGCGAGGATTTTCGCTTTTTTTCGGTTTTCTTCGTTGAGGCAAATATATGTACAACAGGAATTATGTCTGGGTTGGTCTCAAGCGCGTAAGCTTCCACACCCTAACAAACGAATAACGTTTAGATAAATGTTCGATGAAGAATAGTCGATCCACTCTTTTGGCGTTTTCTAGTCTTATATGCTAAATTCAAAAACAAAACGACGTTGATTCCTATTTCTAGCTTTCATTTAAATCGAGTTTCGACGCAAGGTTTCATTCTTCGCTTGAATGGAGTGAAACTTTCATTTTTACATTTTTTTGGAAGCGTTTCGTTTCGACATCGTTACGCATATCAATGGGGGTCTCATTTTCCTAAAAGGTTTTCATTATCACATCGTTCCGACATGATAAATTTAATCCCCTTGCTTTTAAAAGGTATGAATCTGATTATTTTAGTACGAGTTTAATCCGAAAGTTTAGCGCTAATAAATTTGACACTCGACGAAAGTTTATTTTCTCATTTCGAAATCTTTCTGAATTATCGCGCACGAGTTATGTTCGATAGTTTTTAACTTTTAAAATAGATTTGAGTCACAGTTCGCGGACAATTTTCCGCTAAAAACCATAATTCAAGTAAGATCGACCAATTTCGTCTCTACTCGTTTATCACGTTTACCGCTTTGTAGAAATCTCGTTATATCAAGACAATAGAAATCCGAACGTCAACATTCTAAGATTTATAGAAAGTTGAGACGGATAACGGAATATTGAATCCACTGCATTACTTGTTGTACAGCGTCAAAGTATCTTCTCTCAGCCTCTGAAATCTGCAAACCATTGTCTCGAGTCTTCTTCTTTTCCTTATATACAGTTCTCTCTCGATCCCTGATCGTTTTAGAGTTCGGCTCCCTGCCTTTCGCCTTTCCCGATATTTTCTTTGGCCCCTTAAATTTGTTCTTGATTTTAACGTTTGCATTATAATCCTCAGCCGCCATCTTCTGCGTCAATTTGATTTCCTTTAACCGTGAATCCACTGCCTTCGTAATTTTTGAGCATTTGTCTAAGCACTGGTAAAAAGATCGTCTTTTCTCAAACTAACAAAAATGTTTACGATATAAAAAGAATTACGCGTGTTATTTAACTACCACATAGAAAATAAAAAGAAAAAAAAACTTTATCGTTACTTGCAAGTGCAACAGACATTTGGAGATACAATTTGGAAGTTTAAGAGCGAATCTTGTGTTTATTTCGCGTTATTCGGAAGAATCTCGTCATTGATAAGGCGCATTTGGCTAAATAATGATAAAAAGAATAGGCTGTACGCTTACCTCTGAAAGGACACCTCTGTCCTTTTTGTCGAACGACTGAAAGAAATCCGTTGGTTCGACCAGGAATACCTTACCGACGTAGTTGCCAATCGCCAAAAGAGCAGTTTCTTCGCACGGCGCGAGAGAAGTTAGCTTTTCATCGCATAACTGCAACGTGAAAACTGGTTCCCGAAGAGTTTGAAGAATGTCCCAGACTAACAACTGTCCAGAGCCAGTCGTTACGTAAAAAACAGAGTGCCTTGTCTTGTTCCAGCAGCCACCAGTTGGGTATTCTCGTAAGAATCTATTAGTGGAACAATTACATAAGTCAAATTTACGAAATAAGGATTTTATCGCATCTTTTAAAAGGATCTTGTATCATTGTCCCAATATGGCGTCGTTTGAAAGAATATTTAATTCGTACAGTGAATTTCCAAATTTGCTGTCTCCGTTATCAGGATTTGAAAAATTAAGTAGAAAATTCTACGATTAAATACGACAACGAATGTCCTCTTAATGTACCGGCGAAAATAGAACAGATGAAATTAATAACACGCGAAAACTAACATACGGAGTGGAAAGCAGACAATCTTCTCTGGTGTCTTCCGCCCAGATTCGAGCTCTCCAATCCCCGACGGTCATAAATATCGATGGATTGAAGACATTTCGATCGACTGACTTGACCGCACCAAAATGGCTTGTGAACCTAATCGCCATTTTCTCTGCATTCGATCTCGCTTTTCTCGATCCCGTTAAAATAACGCCGTTCTCCAAACCAAACATAAATTTCGCGCCCACCATCGGGCCGAAATTCAGGCATGAAACACCGATCGCGTGGTCCATGTTTGGCTCGTTTGGATTCTCGAAATCGATCATGAGAATTTCGGTTGGTTGTTGGAGATGTCGCGTGTCCCACCACATCGCACAACCGTCAGTCGACGTCGAGAAAAATTCCGTATTACTTTTCGATGGTAACCACTTCACCGCGTTCGCGAATTCCCTGAAAAATTAGTCGTTATAATATTTAGAGATTAAACGAATTTCTATTTAAATTCCGTTTTCTTAGTCGAATTAAAAACGTGTTGAACTAGCAAAGATACCGAAGCTATCGTTTCTGCGAACATTCTCTATATTGCTCGGTATAAAGATAGAAGCGAAACTCAATAAAGGGAACCTTCGCACTAGGAACACATTCGACACAAAGCAAAATGAAACCTACGAAAAACATCCTGCGGACTCGAGTTACGGTGGTTTACGGATAAACAACGGAGACATAGAAATTTCTCGATATTAAGACTCGGAGTAAAACATTCTCTCGAGTAAATGTTCACCGACGAACGAACACTAAAGGTCCAGGAGAAGTCTTTGGAATTTTGTCCGATGTCGTCGCTTACCTGTGACTGTATTGCAAATTAGAGTACTGTACAGGCGTATTCCCGGTCCTGATATCCCAGTTACAGACTTGGCCCGTCATAAGACCGCTGGCAAGGACGGAAGGATCTCGAGGATTAAATTCACAACACACGCACGGTGTAGGAGGCTGCAGGCTCATGTAAGGTTCGTTCGGATTGTCTGTTCGTAGGATGACAGAAGCGTTTCATAATCCGGATTATGCGGAAGAAAAAAAAAAGAAGTCTGCTATCTCGAGTGATTTTCATCAATTCTTTTGAGCCGCATCGTGACGAATCTTTGCGTGCCGCGTCGACCGAGCTAGTTGGATTTAAATGTCGGAGCGTGACTTTCATACACGTTACGCTCTTTCATCGGTATATGTGGATGGATACGATATTTATGAATGGAACATATTATATGTTATTTCGTGTTCTTTTTCAACTCGTGTCGAAGAATTCTTTTCACTATTGCAAACAATTTTATCGAGATTATACGAATACAATGGCGTAATTAATCCTTAGTTACGATATAGCGCGACACGAAGAGACCAATACCCAACGGTAGATTATGTGTCGAAGCTATTGGTCTAGCGGTTAAAAACCGGCGGATAGGCAAGAATCCGAGCGGTTGAAATCCGGAAGAGCTCGTATCTCGTCACGGTTCCTCCCTCCCTATCGTGAGTGTCTACAATCTACACGACCTATTCTAAGGGATGCAAAGTGATGCAAATGCCCCATGATCTTTCTAATGCGGCGAAAATGGTGCCGGAGGGCTAAGATAGGAAAGCATAGTGAAGCTTTTCTTCTACCTACCGACCTGCCAGATGTACAGCTTTTTACTGTAATCTGGCACCCTCCCAAAGTCCAAGAAGCAGTAAGATACCACTATCCTGCTGCCAGAATCCGGAGACCAGGAGATATTGGTCACCGGCCTCTTCGGTGTCTCTGGATCATTGTACAAGTTCACGGTTCTGAAAAGCGATTTCCAGAAAGTAATCGTTTCAAATATTACACCGCCTTTGCATTTCTGGCACGACAGCGATCGAATGACAAACCGCGCCAGATAAGCCCCAAAAACTAAAGATTGAAATCATCACTGACTAGGAATCGATTTAAGGGGATGATTTATCGCAATGATACGTTAATCAAGTTTATAAGGAATATAAATTTGTTCGTAGGTTGGTCCACGTTATTGAACTTCCGAGATTTTGTCTAAGCTGTTGCGAATATCGTAAGTTATGTCATTAATTCTCCTTGAATTTTATACTGGTAAACATAGCTTAAAAAATGTACTTTAGTTGCAACTTTATAACAAACTTTAGTTGCAGAATTATAATACGTATAATAAAAATATGAAAGATTAATTTCTGGTTGTTTAAGAAAGTTAATAAGTTGCTTTCGAAAGAATTTTAGAAAGACTTTTGATTAGTACAAAGGAAATTGATCGACAAAAAGTTATTGATTATGTGAGAGACCAAGTCGTGTGATATGTAGAAGCTAAATCGGATTTAATTTTAACGTCACTCACCTAAAGCCAAAAGGTTGTACCAAGGGCGTTGGTATCATATTGTCGAAATAATATTCGTGAATGTTCACCGTGCCATTCTGAAGAACATAGTGCTCCATCATCTGCGAGAAAATTTAATTTAACCTTCCTCTTAATTACCAATACAGTTGCAAAAGTTGAACGATTCTACGATCCTAATAAGAATCGATGCCACTTAGGACAGTTAATATGAAAATCTTATCGCCTGTTCGGAGAATGAAATCACTTCAATGACTAACAAATAAACGACTAATAAATAATAACAAATAAATTACAAGAACAAAACACTAACGAATAAATAAGATGAAATTTAAAGATTTGTTTTTATTTTTACTTTCGTAAATATAGAAGTTCCTGTTAACTGATTAATGGCCCACCAATTTTCTAGTGTGCTCGGTGGACTAATGATTTACCTGAAACAAGTAATGTAGCTTCGGTGCCCAATTGTCGTCCTTTTCGATCCTTCGTCGAAACCTCATGGTGGTTTCTTCGTCTCGCGGATTGATATCCTTCGGCCATCCGCCCTCGAAGTGAAACATTCCGCTCTTTTTCGTCGTTTTACTGTCCGTTTGAACCTACATTTCGACGAAAGTTACGCCAGAGAAGAAAATCTAGAAAATCTAAGGCAAATCGAAAGATGCTTTCGACCCAACCAACCAATCAATGAATAATTTATGTGACATCTTCACGATTTCTCACGAATGTATCGTGCAAACGTAGCGATTTCACGGAAAAATCGTTTCAACACTCTAATTGATATTACACGCGCATCCTAGCATTCCATGCTTGTTAATAGATAAATTATCAACCGTACACTTGTGCCGATTAATCAGTATGCATAATACGATGTTCGACACGATCGAATAACGATTACCCTTGTGCTAACTCCGCACCGATTATAAACACATGAAACTTTTTCAAAGGAACATTATCGTGATTAGTCAGCTTTGAAGAAACATATTTGAATTTGAAAAACGCACAGATGGAGAACGACTGATTGCGAGTTGAAATTTTTCACCTGTGATTGGATCGATGTAACGTCTATTGATAAAACTGCGTCCTGCTTGGTTATATGTGTTATTGGAGATGCCGAGAAAACTATAGTCTCAGATAAAATTGCATGCTCGATGCCTCAAGTAACAAAGTTTTCGGTGGATTTACGCGCCTTCGTTGAGTCGTTTCAAACTGACTGAATGCTTTCGACAAGTTGATACCGTTTTTGTTATCGTAACAGGGAACGAGCATAGACTTTTTGGGATAAATATAAACTTCTTTGTAACTTTCCAAGTAACAAACAATATTGATTCTTCAGTTTTCGCGCTTCCTTGGATTTCCCTTGCTCCTTCGGACTTTTTACGCTTGTTTTCGTTCCTTTGTGAAATAAGGAAAATAAGGATCTTTAACCCGATAAAACACCAACACAAAACATATCCGATCCACGGATTCAGTTGCCTGTTTTGCAGAGGCGAAACGTTCGCGAAATTTTCGCGTTACATTGTCAAACTTTATCTCGACTTTGTTCTTAAGCTCTGTGAAAACGAAATTGAATAAATTACCCGGGATATTGACGGACATAATAACGAGTATCGAGCTCACGCTTCGAATTTATCGTGGTATAATTCGTTAAAATATTTTTATTCTCACGGTTCAATATATCAATTTCTGTTTACCCTGCTCTCTCTTATACACAGAAGTATTTCATTCCCTTTTGAGCTATTCCCTGTAAAACACCTTATACAATTTCATCTATTCATTGCCAAAAATCTCATTTTTCAATATTGACACAGAAACTATTGACAAATTCAATGGTGAAAAACAAACAGATTCCTCCCCTAGCATTGGTTTCGATTTTTCACCGAATTTCCGGAACACTAGCCAAAATGTCAGGCGTCGTTTAAGTCGTTAATAAAACGGTTAAAGCGAGGCTCGTTAATCATCTCATGCAAGGTAAGAACTAATGACATCGTGGCTCAGGTTACATCGCTCGTAGCGTTACCATTTTCCAAAAGAAAAAGGAAATCCTATATCAAGATCAATAACAAAGGTATAGGTCTCGCGTGTGTGACGTCGATTCAGTTTGGTGCACACGTAGATGCAGATGCGCTGAATACATCAAACCAAAGTCAGTTCGACCAGCACCGTAATCTCTTTAATGACGTCAACCTAACCTCGTGCAATGCCAATTGCTTCGAGTGCTGCACCTCGACGTGACAGTGACTCCTCTTGATATAGTCGTTCATATCGGTAGGGTTTGGATGGATAATGGCATCCATTTGCGGCCCATGCACATCGAACATGCATTGCTTTCCGAACTCGGTGCGCATTTTCACGTATACCCGTTTGATCTCCATTCCTACAGGATGATCAAATCTGCGTAAATTAAAATTTTACGATACGATTTGACAGCATTTGCTTTTAAAATTATTTCAGTTTCAATTACATATATAAGATACTATGAGAAAAGTTGTTTATATGCATATAATATATATATATTAATACAGATGATGATGATGATGATGATGATGATGATGATGATGATGATGATGATGATGATGATGAACGGGGATAATTTAGTGTACATAAATGTAAATGCAGAATCTTTACGTTTCTTCGAAGAAATGTCGGCGTAATTGACTCAAAAATTATATGTTCGAGATTATTTAATTGTTTCAAAATAACGTTACTTAAATAATGAGTTTTCAAACATTTCATTAAAGCGATTCTCAAGCTTGTATTAACTTAACAAAAAAAGGCAGCGCTCCGTGACGTGTCTAACCTGATTTAACGGAAGAAACGCAGCCTTTGGAAAAATCATACGTCGAGAAGAGCTCCGTAACCTTTTTCTCTGTTGGCGAAAGAGCGCGTCAGAGTGGCAAAAAGCGACGCGATAATTCGCGGGTCTGTAACGGCGCTCGCTACGCCGACTGGGTTCACCGTCGAAAGAGAAGACCGGCAGCAAGTGCTGAAAGATTCATGAATTCACCAAGCGAATAAAGTTCCAGGCGGAACGATATTTGCCTTGTTTCGACAAACACCCGAGAATTCGACTGAGAACATTCACGCGTGCAAACGCCCTCGAACGGCGTTCTCTCCCTTTCTCGCGCCAAGGATCCTCTTTACGTGTGAATCGAGCATAAACAGAACTTAGCGAGGACTCGGGGACGAGGCAACAGTCCGATCAAACTTATCTCACGGGGATCAAACGCGTGGCTTTGACGCCGCTTTATGCTCGAATATATCGCCACAATCTTGTAGACCTTCGAGTTGATCGTTTAACCGTTCATGTACCATCTCGACTCTGATCTGAAGTGCGCTCAGACAATTTATCGGGTAAACTTCGTTCCGAGGCTAAATATCTCGAGATGGATAACTGTAAAACCGTGCAATTACAATTTAAAAATTATCTAATTTTGAAGAATTTTACAAACGCTTCTCTTTCAGGAATTAATGCTGGATCGTAACGATTCTACTTTTTGTCGATTTGAAATGGCAAAGACAATTGGCGAATTTCAATACAGCATGGTAATTAAGACGTTTTTTACCTCAATTATCCTTCGACGTACCGATGAAAACGTTGAAGTAAGGGCCGTCAATTTTATACGTTATAATTCTCAAATTAAATCACACTACTTAAATTTGATTCAAGTTGCGAGCCACAAATTTATTAAATACAAATTAAAGTTTCAGATCATATACACATTCAGATAGAATAACGGTTCCATCTATCGAAAAAAACGAAACGTTGCATTGCAGCAATGAAAACGAAAGCTCGATACGATTCGTGAACCCTGTTTGTTTTTGTCAATAATTTTTCCGGCCGAATCATAAAACCATTGATTCTTCTACTCAGCAATCTGTAAAACTGACCCGATCGACGAGAAAAGGGAGGACGGCCGACAGAAGATTGCAATCAAGGCTCCTCGATTCTTTGCTAATACTTACTTCATCAAGAACCGCTGATGCAATCATTCTGTCTTAACGAATCGATCGTTTCAGATTATTGAGCTTCGTTGCTTGCGCGTGTTCCTTGCATTCGCATCACGCTTTCCACGATAAAAGATCTTCCTCTCAAACTTAATGCTAGAATATGTCGCCGAAGGAAGAAACTGTCGAAAATTGTATTTTACTCGTTAACTTTCTAGTTTCTCGTTTCGGATAAACAATTTTATCCATGAAATTAATAATATTCTTAATTATGGCTTTTTATTGCCATTTTTTTTACCATCCTGTCGATCTTTTTAAAATCTGTCACTATTAAAGATTAAATACTAATTAAGGGAATGGACAGTTTAAAGGCAATGTGGTTTTGTAAATAATACTTCGTTAAGTATCGATAATTTCAAAAACGACGTAATATAAAATTACGCAAGAGCTTGGCCTATTTATCGGTCGCTGGCTGCCTATAATGAGGGAAATTACCGTACAATTCACTATCCTCGATTAATGTATAATAATTTCTGGAAAACGAGCTGAACGCGCGTTTGATCAAAATTTCGCGGTGATACGCGGAAAGTAATTTCTATCTATCGACCTCCGCTTAATCGTAAATCAAATTTGCGGGTGGCTCGTCTGTGCAAATCACGTAAGAGTTTACCTTGGACCAGGCTTTATCCTCGTCAATATAGCGAAAATTGCCGGGTTCCTGCATGAAAGCAGACCGTGACAAAAGGCTCCCTCTAATTGCCTTCGGCCGAACATCGAGCAACTTTGATGCTCCATAGGCACATGTCCAATTTATTTCGGAAACAGAGAATTCGCAAAAACTAGTACACATCATTCTAATTTATTTTCTTAATGAAAGTAATACATGGCTAGATGAAGACGGCAAAAAGCTAAGATTCTAAGAGTTGAAATTATTCGTGAAACTTTGCACATGAACTTTCTTCACCAACGTCTGAATTTGTATTAAAATCCTACGTAATGTATAAAAGGCTCTACAGTTTAGAGGACGTATAAAAAGTTATTTTTCAGGTTTTTACATTTTTTCTTCGAGTTCAGTGACTGTTTCTTTGTCTTAAATCCTATTTAAGAATCAATTAGTATAGTTATATTTTCATTTTGGACCAACCATTTTGATTGTTCCTGTGCACTGTCGCTATTAATTAAAGCGCCGATTAGCGTTCCGGCTGGTTCACGATAAAATCGAATAATTATGAGAATACTGCCAAGTAGAAACGCTACTGCAGAACATCAGGAATCCGATGTACTGTAAAGCCGGTATGACGAGTACCAATGGTAAATGAGTTCCGTAGGAACGCAGATCCACACCGCTCGAACAGATCGACACGGAACATTATCCTAGCATATGTACGTGCTAGTTTGGAGTTTGACAAGCGACGATTCTGAAATTTCCATCTGGAAAATCCGATGGCTCGCCATGCTCATAACATCGAAGCTAAATCCGAATTATGCACAGCCATACAAAATATCAAAATATCTTTTTGTTTTACAACACCACTTGCACATTTTCCCTCACTTGCAATTGTTATTTATCAACATATGTCATTTATTTCATTTTATTTGCTCGCATGCGCGTTGTAGGTGATTCTCGCTGTCACAAAACGAATCTCCACTACCGCTGTTACAAGTTCTCTGCCGTGACTGTTACCGCGAATATTTCGTGTTGACCCGAGGAATTCTTAACATTGTTTGGCCTCTGCGTTCTAACGTTTGTCCTTTTTCGATCGACTTCTTTCTCTCCTTCTCATTCTCTCTGTCGCCCGGCGCTTCACGATCCCTGCACGCGAAAGCCTGATAAACCGTTGCTCTCATCAGCTAATGCACACGTACGTATGTACATCCGGTTTGTCGATTTCCTCTGGTCGTCAATCAAGCGTACCGTGAAGCGAGAAAAAGGATTTTGATTGTTTCGGCCGGATCTTTTTTTCTCGACTCGGCTGGATAAGCCAGCGAAATCGGAATCCGAACGGAGAGATCGGAATCCGTATCCGAGTTTTGGTTTTCCCCAGAATTCCCATCGTGCTTGTTTACACAGCGCGGTACCGCCGTGACCATCGAAGCAGCTTTATGGCTGCAACATTCCGTCGATTGGAAGTATTGTATCAGGCTGGTAATTCCCGTGTTCACTAGTTCAAAGGTTAATTCAGATCGAATCACAGGCTTTGAACTAACTTTTTAGATTAATGTGCGCGTTCAGGAGGATGCTGTTATTAAACATTGACTATTCGCGGATACGCTACAGTCGGAATTAAAATTTCAGAAAGTGAAATTGCCGGAAGATAGTTGTTAAGAAATTACACTTGCTGAAAAAAAGATAGATTCGATCGTTGTAACAACAAAAGGACATCTTTTTACTTATCAATGTTTATTAGTTATTCTTCGTTTCTTTCAAATGTAAAATATCTCAGTTTAAAAAATACGTTTTCACAAACATACGAAAAATTAATTACATTCCTTTTTCTTACTTTTTACTGTTCTAAATAATTCATAATTAAATGTCATAAAATTTCGTAAAATAAATTCCTTATATTATATTATCAAAAAGCGCGCTATTATTAAAGCGCTAGTAAAGTATTAGTAAAGCGCAAGCGATAAAAACGAAATAAATTTCGGTTCCAATGATCGATACGTACATATATTGATTATAAAAAACCATTCGATCTTTCGATCGCCGAATAAAAGTTCCAAATTCGTAACCGATTTATCAAAAAAAAAAACACGGAAGTCTCTTGTATTCGTTTTTGAAGTACGCAGTCCTCGAGTCTCTGAGGAGAAAAAATTATTAATCGATAATAAATACGAAGCGTCCCAATTCTCTGTGACAGACGATTCGAGAATATCCAGACTACCAGGCACTTAGGCTTTCAACCGGAAGCCGCAAATTACGTAGCCACTTTATATCGATGCGTTACCGTCAACCTGGACATGCATAATTAATCAGAAGATTATTACTTCGATGACTGGTCGAAATACGCGCGACTCTCTTCCAAAATCTCCTCTCGACCATCACTCTTTCCGTGCATTCTCCCTCTAATTTAATCTTCCTCTACCTAACCGAAATCAAATTTGCTCTTCATAGCTTTTTCTCGCGTGATGCGTCTGCTTTCGAATATTTCTCGTGAAACCCGATTCTTTCGATTTGATCGTGCCTTCGAATAAAAAAGATACTTTTCCATGATACGATATTTAACCAGCAACATGTAGCGCTTACGGAAGTAACAAATTTGCAAGGAAACAAGTTTCTCGCGAAACAAAGTATACTTCCTAGAAAACGTTATACTTTTTCTCAAAGAAATAGATGCAAGAAGTTGGAGACTGTACCTGATTTCCATAGTACCGCCGTCTAACCGAGTTTTTATTCGTTCGATCTGTCGGTTATTAATAAATCCTTATATCCCGTGCATTCTTGAGAAATTCCAAGTTCTAAGAGGACAACGAG
Organism: Bombus vosnesenskii; assembly: GCF_011952255.1. Classification (NCBI taxonomy): domain Eukaryota; kingdom Metazoa; phylum Arthropoda; class Insecta; order Hymenoptera; family Apidae; genus Bombus; species Bombus vosnesenskii. The sequence continues at coordinate 8,875,351 of NW_022882925.1, forward strand.
CGAACGAACGAACAAGGAGAATCGCCTTTGTAAAGAGACGAGAATTCTGAAAACTTTCTTCGAACTGTGCATCATAAGTCCGTCAATTCATCCGTTGAAATTCCAGATGGATTATCTTCCGTGTTTTCCAGCCCGTCGTGTTCGCTTAACTTTGTAAGAACATTCTCTTAAACTCAGGCAATAAATGGAAAACTGACTGTGTGGCCCTTGAAGATCCTGAGTGACGAGAAAAACGACAAACTCTATCGAACTTCCATTTTGCCTTATCCCTTTTTCTCGCTGCTCGCTCGTTCCTGTAACTTCTGCGTGAAACGTGTGCGCGAAGCCACCTGTTTCTAAGCAGAATTTGATGCAGTTACCGAAAAGAATAACCAATGAATCTCGACGGGAACAGGTCTACGCGAGCGTAAAAAAAGTTTCTGTTGGAAACGTTGAACGCATCGTTTGCTCTATGGTTTCGTTCAACGAATGCGTAATAACGTCGAAACAACTTCCGTTGAAAGAAAGAAGGAAAGTTCTTCGATCGAGCCAGCTTGGATTTCTTCCATGATAAAACTTTTCGACGAGATTGTTTGTCCTTCCTGTCTGCTTTCCGAACCTGCTGGGAATATCTCGAACACGAGCGACAAATGCTTCGGGCTGATCCTTTTCCACAAAGATGTCACTTTGAATTCTAACGACACAATACCGTTTGTCGATGTACAGATGAATTAAACAGTTAGCTCCTGGATTTCCGGGCAAAGCTCCTCTTCGGAGGAGAAATCTTTTTCCGGTTCTTCTTGGTTTTCAAGATGCTTCTATGACGTGAAAGAAAATTTTTAAACGATTAATATTTTCTGTTCCCGGACTCCTCGTCAAGCGTCTCTTCGGAATACATTCTCACGAACGCAGTGGATATTCGAGGATAAAACACCTTCCTGCTGTGCTGTTCGTCGTACTCCTGAACTTTTTGTTTCAGCAAGTTCCACAGTTCCATCTGTTTCTCCTTTTTTTCTATTTCGATCTCCTCTTCCGTCAATTTCAACTTTTTGAATTTACGCAAGCTCTTTTTTGGATGAATTTTCGTGTCATTTTTTTTTCCGAATTCCACGACCGACTCGTCCGTTTTGATCAAATGTTCCTCAGCTTCCTCCTGTCGCTCTTCCGTCGTTTCCAGCTTGATTTCGGGCAGTTTCTTGGGCTCCTTCTCGAGTTTCCTCTCGACGGCCCAAGAGGCGAGCTTTCTTGCGATTGCAGTTTCCTGCCAAGCACGTATTTCCTTCTTGGCTTCAACCAGTTCTTTTCGAAGTACGTTCGGCGGAGTATTCTTCAGCGCCAAGATTTTTCTCTTGAACGCGCGCGAAGGTTGAGGAATTTGAACGATATAATCAGTTAATCGTCTGAACCACTTATTATCTATGATGAACGATCTGCTTTTTTCGGGAGATTCTTCTACCACTTCGACCGTTTTCTTCCTTCTTTTTGATCTTCTTTTCTCTGCAATGACAAATTCATTCTTTCAATAATTAATCATTAACTAGGAAGATTAGCACGCAATGTGTAACCCGCAACAAGTAATGCTCCAAATACTCGCATAAACCTAATTTCTCGATTATCTTAAACGAATCTAAATTACAAATTCCCGTTGAGATCGGTATCTTTGTGCCGCTTTGTTTTTGTACCTACTGTACATTGATGTATATTGACGTACTGTACGTTGACGCTAATTAAGATTCCTTCGACCCAGAACAAACTATTCCGCGCACGCGATCCTTCATCCGGACTGTAATTAATACTACCAATTTATAGTCGCATAGCTTAGTGTCGCATAGACCCAATCGTTCTGCGTAATTCTGAAGACCACGCAATATTATTTCATTTTCATAGCCTCAAATTGATTCCTGATTGACGTAACATAAATAAGAAAATCCGTTGTCCCATACAGTATTCTTCAGGCCGTGAGATCATTGTAATATGAAATATCTCAATTTACATACATAGCAGAAACGAAAAGAAGAATCGACGTATCAAACACTGGATCAAACGCTTAAGATTTTACATGGCAAAAAGGAGAGGAAAAATGCCAAAATTGCTTTCACGGTCGTCGTACATAGTCAATATGGAAATAAATCCCGCACGTGCGAGAACCAACGCTGCCATTAATTGGAACACCAGCGGTTGTGAATATTTCTCTACGCTTAGTGCATTCGCCATCACGCGATAAGACAATATTTCCCTCTATGTGCTAAGCTCCTCGCGCTTGCGAAACAAGATTTATCGACGTCGCGCTATTTTTCTATCATCGACAAAAAATGCAGAGAAAAAAGACATAGACGATGCATAGTGTACTTCTGCTAAACCGCGGTAAATCTCGTGAATTTAAAGATTTCAACGAATGTGGGAAACGTACCAATCGAAACGATTAAGGAATTGAGCGTTCGAACAAGGCTACATGGAATTAATCGAATGTCACGTATAAAAAATTTATATTTAATACGATTCGTACTCTGTAAAATTCACTCTGAAAGTTTTATTGATATTATCGGTCAAATCATGCGAGAGAGCCTTTGCAAGTAAAAATCTCGCGCCGATATCAATGAATCAGTCGGTTTTGACAAAACTAAAACACGTTCAAACACCTGTAACGTTTTTAGAAGCTTACAATTTACACCCAGAAGCCTCAAATAGCCTGAGTAGTTCATTTTTCTTCGACCATTCGCGTAGTTACTTCCAATCGAAGTACCACACACAACGGAACCACCGAGTTTAACTCTATGAGCCACAGCAACGGCAGCAACGGCGTAGTACCGCCTGGGAGACCAACGAGTCTCCACCCCGTTACTTTTATTAACTTCCAGATCGTTTAAGTGGCTTCCGACGCGTTATTCCGAGTTAATTGTAACTAACGGAGAAACTCGACGAGAAGAGGAGACTTGGGAGTGGCGAAATACCGGAAACGCGGGACGGAATTAATTCGCTAGGAGTGTACCGTAATACGGCCGCGACAGAGCGTACACCTTGTTTGCAGTTCCCCTCGTACCGCGATTGTAGAATTTACAAGTGACTTACAGTCGTAGCGACAACTCAAGAAACTTTTGTAAAATTTCGCTACTACGCCGAAAGCCGAGCTATGAAATGAAATTCTCTGGAAATTATTGAGCAGGTAGCTTCCAGGCAATTGTAGGAATTCTCCTTGGCTCTTCAGTGACCCCTTCGTGCGCGCCAGTTACGCTTCCTGACTCATTGCGAAACAGCTACCGAAAGATTATTCCCAGAAATTAAAATTAATCGAAGAAACAGCTGACTACTATTGCCAAGTACGTGTCCTTTTTTAGTTAATTTTCCTTTAAAGCGACGACAGATGCTTTTATCGTTAATTAGTCCATGCTCGAACCTAACTTCCAATTAACCTAACGCGCAAATACATCGACCAAGAATAACTAAACATGACCATTCTCCAAGACAAAGAACAATTTGGATCTTGTTATTGACATTCGGAATTTATACTCCAGAGCTCTTCTCCGACTTGGTAAAACATTTCCTCCCCTTGATATATTCCGATTTTACAAATTACACGACAAGTTAACCCCTGTTTATCGCGATCCAGGTCATTTCCAGATACGTGTTGAATAATGTTGCGATATAGGAAAAGCAGAAAAAAAGGAACGAACGTATGATTTTAGAGAAATCGCATTTCGTGTAAGCAATTTTTCATACTTCTGATTAGAACGGTCTTACCTTCCATATCTGCGCAACAAATTTCCGGCTTGCACACCTGCTTCGCACAACTATTTCTCAGGATCTTCTTCACTCGTTGCTTTTTATCCTTTATCCTTATCGAATCTAGATCGACGTCCACAATATCTTTTTCTTCTTCCTTTTCTCCGATCTTCGGTATGCTTCTTGCAGTCCTTATTCTACTTTTGAACCTTTTGATAGATCGTTGTTTCTTCACGTCTTCTTTCTCGGATTCTACCTCCATTTCCATGTATTTCGTTACTATTCTTTCCTTTAATATTTCCTGCGCTGCTTGCACGTCAGCTTCGTCGAGTTCCATGTATCGCGCAGATATCTTTTTTAAAAAAACAGATCAACTTACTTTTGTCGATACTTGATAAATTTTTGATCGTTTGGTGATAAAAGAAAAATACATAGAATCTAGAATATACGACGCGGCATGCTAATTTACCTGTTTTATTTTATCGAAATATTCCATCTGCACTTTGTTGTGTTCAGGATAGGTCATCCTAACGTTAGACTTTCCTTTCGGTTTCGAGGCTTTCGATTTCTTCCGGTCTTCCAGTCTCTCTTTCTCCATGGAGGTCTTTTCTTTCTTTCTATCCTTCTCCTTCTTCTTGCTTTTCATCTTTGACTCTTGTATACTGACACCTTTGGAGACACGATGACCCAGACGTATTTCTTTCAAACGACTGTCAATCGCCTTTTCGTATCGACTACACCTTTCCAGATACTACAATAAGGACAAAACCACGTTACCGATATTTTCGAATTCGTCTACTCGACGAGATGGCCGCCCTTGGAATTTCCGCCTTTCCTCGCTAAACTCATTGTAAAATTTTGAGGAGCAAGAGCGAACTAAACTAAAATTTCATGAAGTGTGAGACAATGAGATTCGGTAGGAAGAACACCGTTTAATTAGAACATCTGGTAATTAATGAAATTCAGCTCACTGATTTCAATGACCATTATCAAAAGGTGAAGCAAGGTAACGAGAAGAAAGCGTAACAGAGTCTTTAAGTAAACTGACAGTATAACTAGAATCTTACGCTACTCAAAGCGGCTTTGTCTTCTTTCGTGAACGTTGCAAGGTCTTCCGTACACTCCAGTAGGTATACATTACCGTTACTACTTCCGACAGCAAGAAATGCATCCTCTTCGTGGGAGCTAATCGCTGTCAGGCTATCGTTACACACGTGAATGTTAGTCAATGGTGTCTTGATGCCTGCCAATATATCATACGCTTCCAGTAAGCCTTCTTTATTTATGGTGAAGAATACGGAGCATCTGGCTTTACTCCAGCAACCACCGCTTAGATCGATGTATTTGTCACTATACACGTAAAAATACAAAAAATTTCTATCTCGAAGAAACGTACAAAATATCAATTGGTACAACATTACTGTATACGGTCGTACCTAGTACAGAGCAAATTTCCTTCCTTCGTGTCATCTGCCCATATATTGGCCGACCAGTTACCAATGGTTAAGAAATTCTTCGTATAAATCGGATTTCGGTCGATCGCGATAACCGGTCCCGTGTAACATTGGAATCTAATCGCCAATTTTTCCACGAGATTGCTGGTTCTCCTATTTACATTCACAACCATACCGTTCTCGGTACCAGCTAGGAATTTACTGCTCATCGTCTGTTCAAACTGAAGAGCAGTGATACCGACCGCTTTGTAAATGTCTGCTCTTTGTGGCTGTTTGAGGTCCATCACTAAAGTTTCTGTTGGCTTTTTCATAAATCTGGCATCCCACCACAAAATTGTGCCATCGGTAGAACAAGAGAAGAAGTCGGTGTTAACCTTGGAAGGGATCCAAAGAGTCTGAGTCACTGGATATCTAAGAATGAACGGCAGACAAGAAGAAAGAATCGTAATTTTACTTTGGAGAAATACAGAAATTCGATGACGCTGCACCGTTACGTTGTAGGAAGAAAACTGCGGTTAGTCTGGTTCCCGATTTTGTGAAATATCGACGATATTTTGTATAATTTTTTAAAGACTTTATTTCGATTTCATTCCATTTTATGAAAATTCTATATAGGAAGCTTTAATTGGAAAAGTGACATAAATGCATTTTTTCCGAAAAATAAAACTACGAGATAACGATGATACGCGAAATCCATATTTATCCTGTATACAAGATGTTTGACATATATACATGTGTACGTTATTAATTCTCAATCAAACTATTATACCTGTGACTGGTGTAAGGATGAGACGTTTCCATAGGTTTTTCATTGCTTCGAATATCCCAGTAACACACTTGGCCAGATATTAGACCACTGATTAACATCACAGGATCGCGAGGATTGAATTTAACTGTCGTTAGATGGAAAGGTGGTTTCAACGTGTAGAGAGCTTTATTGGGATTCTCTGCATAAGACGAAGATTATACGTTTTTATAGAAACTAAATCGTAATGTATTGTACGACAAACAATTTAAAAGGTTCAATGTCTGTGCGTGTGTTGTACATATTAACCGAATTAATCACTCATATATGGATTATTTACCAAATGTCCAGCTGGACATATTGTAAAGTACAAATTAAGAAATAAAAAGAAAAAATATATGGATAAAACGCACACGTACTACAACTAATAAAATACAATTTTTCTGATGGCATCTTCAAATACCCTATTAACACTCGGCTACTTAATGATACGAAAATATTTCATGAACGAGAAGAGATAGCAAAATGTTTACAATAAAATTGCGAGACGTCCAAATTCAACGAAATGATCTAAAACTTGGTTGTATGTACGAACGGACATACACAAAATCGAATCGATGAAATACCACCTCTCATCGAAGTGCTCTGGCAAATAACGTCGACTGAACACGGTTTGTCACCAAATTACATAAGGAATAACCAAGTACCGAGGTTCCATACGTAGGAGTACGGACTCAAGTCGGCCGAAGGCTGCTCAGATTCCGGAAACCCGTACGCAACGGCCAATCGATCAGAGTAGTTCGGAGACCACGATATATCTTTGATTGGTCTCACCTTCGTCTCCGGATCCTCGTACAAGTTCACTACTCTGAATTTGAAAAGGAGGAAAAAATACGAGATTTCGTTAATTTACTAATTATTGTATTAATTAACGATTAGAGTACTATTATATTATGACGTTCATTCGTAAAAGAAAAATCCATCCATATTTTCACATTTTACACTTACGGTACGTTATGTGTGTATGATATGTGCGTATTACATAGAGATTTCAAATATTTAATGAAAAGAAGGAAAAACGAACGAAATGATATCACGAATTTTTGGAACACAGCGAGCATATATCACCACACCGATGTTATCACGACAAAGCACAGTTCGATCGTTAATTTTATGAGCCTGCGGATTTTCATTGCCAAATCGATAGCGATAGCCCGCTGCACTTTTTGCTTGCAAATTTGTGTCGGGGTTTTGAACGGATAATCGTATGGTTAATGAATTTGATGGAATTACGCGTTAAATCAACGATCGCTTTGTTGACTTACTTAACTCGTTGTTAGAATTTAATGCGTTCAAACCAGTTCACGGGAGACATATCTCACGTCCTTAATTTCGAATATGTTAATATGATTTTTAATAGGTACGTAAATATATCGAAGCAAAATATTTCGTAACATTTATTGTGAAATGTACCTGATATTGTTGTCCTTGATCATAGGTGTCACGATCAAATCGTCGAAGAAATTCTGATAGATATTGATGGCATTGTTTTGAAGTACATAGTCCTCCATTGTCTAAATACCCATAAAGTGATATTATTTTAACGTATGTGTGGCATCATGGACAGATTGCCTAAGAAATATCGGGTGAACCATAAACAATGTTGCGAGAAAGCCTAAGTGCCGACAGGCCAAAAGGGTCTGGAAACTTCAATGAGCCGAGCGGCCCATCAATGTGTCCTCAGTCCTTCAGTCGAATAGTTACACGGAAAAAGGCCTACGTGGCTATAACCGCGGACGGTTACGGAACACGTACGTGGTGGGACTATGAGAAAAGATAAAGAGATACTTAAGGAAGAAAGATGAATGAACAGGGAGTCGTTAACTGAGAGTCGAGTTGTGAGTGCAGTCGTTAACTAAGAGTCGAGTTGTGAGGAGTCGAGAGTTGAGTTGCCGAGTTGTCATAAGTTGTGAATTATCCATTTAGATGTCCTTAGTTATAACACATTACTATATTTAGTTCACGTTAAATAACCATCGTTTCCTGTTTAATTTAAGGTAATTAGGGCGTGATAGTGATTGAAGGAACACTCGAATTTGTTTAACAATAAATGTTTATTAACGATAATATCTAATGAGTACACTTGACGTAAACTCGCGGTTGTTAAATTCAGTTCGCGGTTCGCGGATACAAGTTCAAGCTCGGATCAAGTACGATTCGACATCCGCTTTGAGTTCGGACGATGATTGCCGGAGAGGTCGAGGAACTCGGATTCACTCTAGCTACCAACTACCAACTATCAATTCGGACAGGCGACTCGCGACTCTTTTGCCTCACGATGATACTGCATAGGAAAACTATGATGGGATGTGTCTCAGGATACGAGATCATCGGATTCGTTGAGGAAGGCGTTGGTTCGGAAAGTAAGGGAAATGGACGTCGCTGTTAATTGGCTAAATTTTGAGTCGTTGGTTGGGAAAGGATGCTAACCACCCTTGAGAGAAAGTTGCTAGCAGGAAGCGTCGCACGTGAGGAAAGCAGACTTCCAGCATCTTCCCGTAGTGGGTGATAGGTATAGGAACTGTTGAGACAAAGACTATTTATTTCTTTGGAGGACCTTAGCTAAATAAATCCTAAGATTTATAGCGGGTCCTTAGGTTGGCTGAAAATGTTCTGAAGGAATGTATCGACATCTGGCAATCATCTTGTCCGAAGGATAGGGTCTTTGTGTAGCGAGCCACGGGACAGAAACCGTTGAAGCGTTTGCTGTCGAGTGCCGCTACAAATTCATTGTAAATAGATCTATTTATCAATAATCTTATCATATAGGTTAGAAATCATTGGAAACCCTAATTTCTAATATTTCTAAATAAATAAATCCTATATATGCAAATATTTTATATAATTCCCTCGAAACTTACAGAAAGCAAACTTCTCATGTTTATTGCCCAATTATCATCCTTCTCCACGCGTCGACGAAACCTTTGAACGACTTCGGCATCTCGAGCATTGACTTCCTTTGGCCAGCCACCTTCCGTATGATGTACTCCCGTATTTATCTCTATCCTTCTCATCGTTTGTACCTGAAACGAAGCACGAGATACACTGTGTTAGCATATAAAGAAAAATGTATAAAGGAACGATGATCAATTTCAGATGCATTGATTTCAAACGAGTTACCCTATACTACTAGCTACGACCGACGTTCCGTTAGGATCTAACCTAAAATATGAGAGCACTATGATTAAAGTAGTTTTGTTTGATTACTCTGATTGGCTCTTACTTCGTGGGCCGCATACTGTTTAGACAGTTGCACTTGGCGATGAGTGTACGGACGGTACACGTAATCTTGCATCAGTCTTGGCTCCGGCTGGATGTTTTCTTCGGCAACATGGTCGGTTCTGAAGACGCATTGCTTTCCGAACTGACATCGCGGCTTGATATACGTGTATTGCGTCAGCATCTTCGCCGCTGTCTTTCATTAGGTCTTGTAAAAGCATTTATAAGTTATGAAATAAAAAGAGTGCCAAAACTAAATTATAGAAAATTCTTGGTACACAGACTCTAAAAAGGACGATATTCTAAGTCGAACAGAAGATCGGAAAACAAAACAACTTCGTGATTTAACGCGTAGTTCAGTATCGTGCGTGCCATATATCGACGATTGCGTAGAATCGTCTATTACGCATAAAATATATACTATCGTGTCATTAAATAAATATTCGATTACGATCGATATTTAAAAACCTACCACTTCGCTACTTTAATTTACTTTAATCCTACAGCCGTTGTAAGAGAAACCCTGTTACCCTCGATACACTCGTGAATATTTCAGCACCAACCACAATTTCTCCGCCAATTTCCATTCTCTAGGAGATTCGAGCCCGTTGAGAAACCGTCTAGAACCACCATTGGCTGCTATTGGCCCTTTTAAAGCCACGAAAAGAAAAGGAGAACTTGCTGACGCTTTTATCCTACTTTCGGAGGCATCGTCGATTTCTTTTAGCCGCTAATTTCTTCTATTCAGTTTCCTTTCGCACATCAAAGATTCAATGTTCGACTGTTGCATTTCCGAATCCCACTTTATACAATTACTACCAGCAGCGGTGAGAGTTCTCGGCCCCACCGCTGCATTATCTCTTCGTGACCTTCTACAATTTCTGCCAGCCACACGCTACCCATCCGCTGGCGATTCGCTGGCGAAATCCGGCAATCAATGCTTTCACACGGTTCCGTAAATCGCATAAGCCATGCAGAGAGTCCTCTTCCTAGCAAATCATATTTGATGCAGTCCCGTCGAAATCACGATCGATCGGCTCGTGGATGTGGTAACGCATAAGCTAGAGTGAATGTGGGGCTGAAAATGATCCGGCACTAAAATTCGCTCGAACTATCTCTACCCATTTAGGTGCATTTACGTGGAAAATCAATATCCGCGTCGATCTCCGATGTGGAGTCGCTGCATACGCGTTCGGAACTAGTTCTTTTGATAAACGTCCCACGATGTACCACGATAAACATTCCAATTTGGAGTAATTCGATTAGTTAATTAGACCATCTCCTATAAATAATGAGAATATTCGGCGAGATTAGAGAAATTGGAGAATGGCGTAAGGAAAATTGAAAAGTCAGATTGATAAATTACTAAGTTGTTTCATAATTGATTTTGTTTTCACGAAAAAATAGAATGAACTACAGAACTCAAATAATAATAGACGAAGGCATTGTTCTAAATTTACAGCATACAACCGACTATTGATCGTAAATCAACGAAGAAGTTAGAGTAATCTTGATGGTTCGTGTATTTCCAGAAATAGAACATGGAACCCACTAATCAGTGTCATCGTGCTGATGGTATGGACTAGAAAGCTATTCCTAATCAATTAGCTCTGCTGCCATCAAGATCGAACGTTGTACATACATCCGCGTTCGTAAGTATCGGGACATTTTCGGAAAGTCGGATAAATCTAATTAATCATTTACAAATTGTACAAGTCTATAAGATAATGATTATTATTAATGGCCGTCAGACAATATAGAAATATTTATGAAAAGAATACTAGACATTTAAATAACGCTATAAATTATTTACATTACTGCTTTCAACTTAGTATTGATAGTATCTGATTATAGATTTATGTCCGCGTTAAACAATATCTTTTCGGAGGTTCGATACAAAAAATCTGAAAGAACGTAGCCGAAGGTTCGCATAGTTAATTCCGAGTTCAGCGGTCAGCATGACTCTCCATATTGTATGCACCAACACGAGACTGTCGTTAACGAAGCTGATTTGGTACAGTGCCATCGATGTCGTAATCAATTCATTCTGTCGATATGACGTCGCGACACAACTCGGTGCTGTTCTAAAAATTATAATACAACGAACCTGTGCTATTATGTTTCGAAATTTTCCGTATAAAGTTAACTATTGTTATAACGCTTAATTATTCTTTCCCATATTAATAATTTTGTTTTTTTTAACCATGGTACCTATGTCTTGTGTCTTAAAATTATTAAAAGGGTTAATTATATCTTTCTATTTTTTGATATTTTTTTTTCTTTCTTTTTCTTTCAAAGCACGAAGACAAATTTTCCGATCTTCACTCGACCAAGGAATACCCTACTTTGTATATTTCATATATTTTACATACTAAGTGCATTCTGTATAATCTCGCACATTGAAATTTTCCGCACATATATGATAAAACAAGCTTAGCCGTCTAGTTATCATTATTAACTTGCAAAACGAAATTTATCGGGGCATGCCTTTACGGAGAGTTGTGCAGCCACGTAAGCCAAACTGGCGATGAATCAGATCGATCAGTGTCTGCGTATGTCTAGCCACATATCGAAGATGAACTTGCATCTCGGAACTAAAGCAATCTAGCATTGGATTCCAAAACGTCCTGGAGGCGGAAGTTCTAGCAGAATTTAACCGTCCAAAGCAGGTGTATACCCAAGGAATTTCGGTGCATTCAGTGTCAAGACTTCGATAATTGGATTTTATTTAATTTCCAATGAATAAAACAGCCAAACTTTAAATTATTTAATATCGATAAAATTTATTTCGTTCGAAAAATTGTTTTAAATAGGAACACAAATTTCACGATACGCCGCGTGATGATTTGATATAGGTAATAAATTACTTCTATTACAAATTACTTTCTATAAATAACTAAGCTCTATAAATAAACAAAATATTCAAAAGTAAAGTATTACTATGTGTATATAACATTTTCTTCGATCTGAAGGTATAAACGAATAAGTACCATTCGACCATTCGTATCCACCATGATAGTGTCCAAATTTTAGTAGTAAAATTATCAAAAATCATTTGTTCTTTCATGAGACCATTATGTTACGGTAATTAAATTTGAAGTTTATGTTACGCTAAAAAAACGAAAGATATTTACCATTGAGTAAAGTGCGACAAGTTACTGCAAAGAATTGCACGAGCAATTAACCTCAAAAGCAACAAAATCTACGCTGATATCCTCCCCGGCTCGAATGAGGAATTGTAATAATGATAAGGGGCGGGTAGATAGATTAAGGTAGTAATTAGAAAGAGAACCAACTGTAACAGGATAAAACAAAGAAGAAAGGAAGATGTAAGGTCTTGATGTAAGATACATCAACGATTCATCGTAGGAAATGTTGAGACTTTTATCCCGAAAGGTAAAGATGTTCTCCGCATCAAAGAACGCGAGAAACGTCTTGACTTGGCAGGATCTCCTCTCAAATCCATCGAGATGCTCGAAAATGCTTTGCAATTAAACACAGATTTGTTCGACAAGTATACCGGTAGCAAAAAGAGAAGGATCAAAGACGTTGTTCTTGCGCAACATTTTAAACGGAACAGTTTATTTTACTTGAAATATTCCATTTTATGCAAAAGATGAATCATTAACGAATATTTACCCGGAGAGATATTACGTTCAAAGATCTTTTCTCTTTATAGATATATTTTTACTCTAAGCACTCGTTCAATTTATGTAGAAATATTGAGATCAAAAGATAAAGATTTTTTTTTTATTTATTTGTTGAAATTACAATCAATTCTCGCGTTGAGAATTTTCAGTAATTTTTCTGGCGTGGCGCAGTGACATGGCTGTTTATTTACAATAAGTTAATACTTATTATAGATAGGTATAATTTATAAGTATTATAAGTAAGTGCATATGCTTAATTTGGATAATTAAATGAATCTGACGTTTAGGTCTAGCGGATAGTGCCTCTTCAGCCTGCGAGTCTGGTCCGTCGTATCGAGTAGTCCAATGATTAGGGGGTTTCGGTGTTTGTTGATTCTTTTGCTGTATCTGTTGCTATATCTTGCTATTTCCTCTTTGACGGTGGGTATCTTGAGGTCGCGGTGTATTGTTTCATTGGTTACATACCAAGGTGCGTCAATTAGGGATCTTAGCGTTTTCGATTGAAAGCGTTGGAGTATTTCAATGTTGGAGTTACTTGCTGTTCCCCATAGTTGGATTCCGTAGGTCCAGACAGGTTTTATTACGGTCTTGTAGAGGGTAATTTTATTCTGTATATTTAGTTTGGAGCGTCGGCCCGTGAGCCAATAGAGTTTTTTTAGTTTGTCCTTTAGTTGCTTCCTTTTATCTGAGATGTGTGTCTTCCACGTTAGTCTCCTGTCCAGGGTCATGCCCAGGTATCGGACTGTGTCCCTGCTAGGAACTGTTGCATTGTTGATGGTGACCTGGGGGCAGGTTTGTTTTCGGAGCGTGAAGGTTACATGTGAGGATTTCTTTTCGTTGACTTTGAAGCCCCATTTGTGAAACCACTTTTCCATGGAGTCGAGACTTCGCTGGAGTCGTCTGCAAATGTCGCTATTGTTATATCATTTGATATAGGTAGGTCGGCAGTGTAGATGGAGTACAGTAGGGGTCCGAGGACACTACCTTGGGGTATGCCGGCTTCTATTGGGAATGTTGCGGAAGTGGCGTCTAGGTATTTAACCATGAATTGCCTATTGGTTAGGTAAGATTTTAGGATGGAGTAGTAGGGGTGGGGTAGGATCTTTTTAAGTTTGTATAGTAGCCCTTCATGCCATACTTTATCGAATGCCTTTTGGATGTCTAGAAAGACCGCTGAGCAATATTTTTTCTTTTCGAGTGTTTGGCTGATCGTATGAGTTAGGCGGTGGATTTGCTCTACTGTAGAATGATGTTTTCGGAAGCCGAATTGGTGATCTGGGAGTGTTTTCAAGTTCTCTAGGATTGGAAGGAGTCGGTTCGTGAGCATCTTCTCGAATAGTTTGGACAGGGTAGGTAAAAGACTGATTGGGCGATAGGAGCAGGTTTCGTATATCGGTTTACCGGGTTTAGGGATGAGGGTAATCAATGAGATTTTCCAAGCCTTAGGATAGTGTTCCAGGCGAAGGATAGCATTAAAAATCGATGTGATGAGTGCTATCCCTTTTGTGGGAAGTTCCTTGATTGCTCTATTGCCTATTAGGTCGTGTCCTGCTGCTTTCTTGGGGTTTAGGCGACTGATTGTTTCTATAGTCTCAGCAGAGGAGAAGGGTTCGATAGGAGGGGACATTTGGAAGGGGGTGTGCAGGTATTCAGTAACGTCCGCGGCGGTTTGGGGGGAATGGGGTTTGAATACTTTTGACAAGTGTTTTGCAAACAGGTCGGCTTTTTCTATAGGGCTTCGCGCCCATCCACCTTGCGGACGGCGGATAGGTGGGATTATTTGTGGGGGGCGTGTGAGTTTCCTGGAGGCCTTCCATAGTGAGTAGTTGGCGTCGGCTGTGGGGGATAAGCTGGCGAGGTATTTATGGAAACAGTCGTTTTTATAGTTTCTTAGGGTTCTGGATAGCTTTCTAGTTGCGTCGTTAAGTTTGCGTTTGTCCTCCGGTGTTCTATGGGTCTGCCATACTCTTCTTAGTCTTCGTTTTTCTGCTATTTTTTTTAGTATGTAATGGGGATATTCTTGTTTGCTGTTAGATGGCTTTGTCGGTGTGGAGAGGCGGATTGCGTTTATTATGCTCGTGTTTAAGTATTCCGTGGCTGCTTCGATATCTTCCTTTGTTTTTAGTGGGGTGGAGGCTGAGGTTGAGTGTGTAAAGACTTCTCTGAAGAGCTGCCAGTTGGTGTGTTGGTTGTGAATGGAGCCATTAGGTGTATTCTCGATGATTGTTGAACTGACTGTTGCTATCACGGGAGAATGATCAGAGGAGAGATCAGCCGAGGAGTTGATCTGGACGTGTCTTGATGGGATATTTTTAGTTATGAAGAAGTCGAGAAGGTCGGGTATTTTGTTGGTGTCAGTGGGCTAGTATGTGGGTTCGTATGTGGTGAGGTAGTTGAGGTTGTTGTTTGTTATGCTGTTTAAGAGGTTTTTGCCTCTTGCTGTAACCAGTCTGCTGCCCCATTGGATGTGCTTGGCGTTATAGTCTCCTCCAACTATGAATCTGTTGCCCAGGGTGCCCAGGAAGTTATCAAAGTCTTCTTTGGCGATGGAGTGTCTGGGAGGGCAGTATACTGCTGAGGTGGTGATTGAGCCATGACAGTCTTCTATTGCTACGTTTGTTGCTTGGAGGTAGTCTTTCTGGAATGATGGGAGTTCGTAGTGCTTAATACTTGCTTTGATTATTATTCCGGTGCCACCGTGGGCCTTTCCGCTGGGGTGTTGGGTATGGTAGAATTTGTAACCATTTATTTTCAGGTAGCTCTTGTCGGTGAAGTGGGTTTCCGACACGAGCATTACGTCGATTTGCTGGTGTTTTAAGAAGAGTTCTAGTTCAAGTTTGTGTTGCGCTAGACCGTTGGCGTTCCAGAGTGCTATGCGCCTTGGTTTTATTTTGAGTCGGGGCGTGCTAATTTTTCCACGATGAGTGTTAGTAGCGATAGCAAGTGATTTATTTGCTCCGATTGTTTCTCTATTAGCTTTTCAAGCCTTGAGGAGTTGTCTGTGTTTGGTGGGTTGGGGTCACTGTTTTGGGGAAGGTTCCTTTGGCTGTTCGGGTTATTTTGGATGCCTTGTACTGCTTGGGCATAGGAGGTTGAGGTGGAGATGAATTTGGTAGGACTGTGCGTTTGGTTGGTTGAGGGGGTTGGGGTAGTCGTGAATTTCGGCGGGCTGGGTGTTTGGTTGGATACCTCTTTTGCTCTGAGCTTAGGGTACCTGTTCGTGTATAGTGTTTTATATGCTGGGCAGCCTTTGTAGTTGGCAGGGTGGTCCCCTTGGCAGTGGATGCATTTCGCTGGGGTTTCCGGTGGTTTGGCGCACTGGTCAGTGGAGTGAGAGCCTGCGCATTTAACGCAGCGGAAAGTATGGTTGCAGTATTTCTGCGTATGACCGTACCTTTGGCACCTTTTGCACTGCACTATTTCTTTTTTCACGAGCGGTGGTTCGATCTTTACTATCGCGTTCATTAGGCGACTGATGTTATATATTTCCTTATTGTTCGGTTTTTGTTTAATGTCTAGGAAGAATAAGGATAACGGGTCTTTCGAGACTCTATGCCTTATATTACTTACGTTGACGACTTCGTGGCCGAGTTTTGAGAGTTCGTATTTTAGTTCGTCTATGTCTGCTGAGTGGTGTATGTTTCGTAGGACCACCCGGAAAGGCTTTTCCTGTTTTAGTTGGTAGGTGTGGAAGTTGGCGTTCAGGGTCCTGAGTGTCTTGGTGAGTTTTCTGTAAGCTTCTGGGTTCGTCGGTAGTATTTTCACCTTGTTGTTGCTTATCTTAAGGTTATATTCCTCCTTGCTGGTATCTCTCTCTAGGGACTTGGTCATTGTCTGTATGTCAATGACGTCGTCCACAAAAATTGGTGGGGGAGGGGGGATTCTCTGTGAGTGTTGGTTTGATGGCGGTTCTACGATTTCCATGGCGTCGTTTGAGGATTCCAATACGGCGAACCTGTTGTGTGTGTTTATTTGCGTTGCTGGTTCTATTTTCCTCTTCTTTGTAGTGTTAGCGTCGTTAGTGCGGAGAGTTCTGCTACACTTCTGCCACGGGGGGGGGGGGTAGCTCGGGGTAGCTGCGAGTCTGCTCCGGAGAGCCTGGTCGCGGTTGCTGGGCCATCATCGAGCTAGTTAATTCGGAATGAACAACTAGTCGTGAGGCTGTGAGGCTAGTATTCGTGTTGGGGTTAGGTGCGTGGGATTTTCTTCTCCCTAGGGGGTAAGGGGCACTTAGCTGTGTTCTCTTTCGACGGTTGGGCGACACGTGTTGTTTTCGAACTACGCTGGGCACTAGAGACACGTCTGCACGCTTCGGCACTCCACAGCGAACTGCAAAAGATAAAGATGAAAGTAAAAAATACAGACATGGATGTTATTGAGAAGGAAAGAAATTCTATACTACTATTTCTCCTCCTTCAGATAAAAATGTATCTTTGTTTTTGTTTTCTTTCGTGTTTTTATTTTTAAGTAAAGAAAACTTTCATTTGCATTTATAATCATTTGGAAACGAATAGTTTGTACAATTATTTTATTTTATATTTACTGTACTTTTATCTTTTGATTTATCGATACCTATTATGACCGACAGATTTCTTGGAGAATAAAATTGTCAGTAAGGAGAATAAGAAACATCCAGCCAAAATGGGTACCATCCGACGAAGTAAAATATTCGGAAAATACTTCAAAAGAGAAAGTTGGAGTACATTTGCCTAGAAACAAGTTGCAGGAAGTAATCGATTTCTTTTCGAACAGAAAATTCTCTGCTATAAAGATATTGAATAACTCGTTGAAGCTTGCTTTCGAAAAATACTCGACTCTGAACAGGTCTATCGATATCACCGTTGATCCTCAAGATCTCATTCGGATCAAACGACAAATTGTTCCAATAAGAACACACCTGTCTACTGACATTCTAAATCAAACGATTCCTACTTATCTGAAACGATTTAGCAACATACCTGCGATTAATTATACGAAAAGAAACCTATTCTTCAAACTTGTCAAAAGAGGATCCAATAGAAATAAACAGCCCCCGAAATCGGACTGTCAAGAGCAACGTTCTTCTTCGACAAAACCAAAAATGGTTTTCAAAAATGATCAGAAACTTCGGATACAAGAACGTTCCCAAACATGTTTCCAGCAAGATTCGGAAGATCATCGTCAAAATGACGCACAAAATGTACACTCTGAGTATTCTTACTCGATACAACAGACAAGTCCATCGTATTTTAATAAACCTGAAAGATACAGACATTGCCGAAAAGAATCGACAAAACACTCCGACGATCGTAAGAAAGTGAGGAAATGTGGCAAGGAATCGGTGGAAGATTTCGAAGATCGTAAGAAGTCGGCAGAAAGCGAAAAGCTGTCGACGAAATGTTTCGAAGAACATAAAAAATTGACAGAGGCCGATTGCCAGAGAAACTCAAAAGATTTCGAGCACTACAAGCAACGTCAATTTGATCAAACGAGAAGCAGTAAGGTCTTCCATGCGTATGATCAGGATGATAGAAAATCACCAGCTCAGAAGGCGGATAAAAAAGAATCAAAAATTTTATCGAAGATGGATAGAATTATGGTTTGCGTACAGAAACATAGTTCCGACATAATTAAATCGTTTTTACCCAAGAGAGCAGAGAATTTAGAGCAAAAGAATTCCAGATGCTCGAAAGACGCATGCAGTAATTCATCGAATTTGCACGAAGATATTCTCCCTGATCCAGCACCACCAAAATCTATTCACTGGTCTGAGAAGATGAGGATAAGCCAACACAAGAAGAAACATAGCCCTCCTATCTGTCCCTCTCCCATAGTATTTATTCCCCATCAACAATCGAGTAAAAAGAAGCTAAAAGCCGAAGTATCTCGAGATCTGCAAGCTGAGGGATTACAACATTCGTCTACGGATTCGCCTTCATGTGTGGAATATCGAACGAAACGTGGGTCCAGTAACTCTCGTTCATCCACGCAGGATAGTTACTTGTCTCGAAAAACGAGATACGATGATGGTGACAAAAAGTGCTTTTCCACCAGAAAATATACGAAAAGTCAAACATCTTTCGTTGCATATAAAAGTGGCTCTTGTGAGAAGTCAGAAAACCCGTGTAAAGTAGAAAACGTCAACGATTCGAAAGGTGATGTATCGAGTTTGAAGTATGGCTTGTGTAAGCGTCCCAATCCAAAGGAGATGCAGACTACTTACATGAATCGCAAGCCAGACGAGGTTAAAACGAGATCTTTAAAAAAATCGGAAGAGACATATTTGCCCATTCGAAAAAAGCGAAAGTGTTTTAAGGGAAGTGGTGAATGGAAAGAGCAGAAATATCAAGTTCGGTTGAAGATTTTTAAATCGAAAAATGGCTTGGATCCATGTTCACCTACAGTGATCGAAGTGAAACGCAACGATCGTTCATTTATAGAGAAAATAAAGAGGCCAAGGTTAAGCCCGGTGCATCGTGAAATTTCCAAGTTACTAGAGCATCCGTGTAATTTCAAGTGCTGTCGCCTCAACGATATTGTCAAGACTAAGAAACGTATAAAGAAAGGAAAAGGAAAAGTTACAAAGAGGAAAAAATGTCCGTGATCTCATGATTTCTAAATTATCAGTTTTCTCTTGTATTAGTTTTCTGTAAACATATTCGTTAATGATAATTGATATGATAATGGTAATTGATAACCATATTTTTAATCTTTCGTTTAACTCATAGAAATTTTCCGTATCGATTTTAATATAGCTGCAACGACATGCCAATGTTATTTCAATAGTTGCGTTACTACAAATTGGGTTATAAAAAAATAGGGATGAAATAAATATCTGGAAGTAACAATACAAACGTGTCTTTCAACTCGATAAAAGCAGGCGAAACAATAGTTCCATCGTGGAATGTAAGCTACATTCTTCAAACAAAGAATGTTCAGCTTGAAAAAATGCAGTGCAAGTTGTCACCGGGAAGAAGCAGTAAGAAGCTCGCCCGCAGCAGCTGTTGCCAACTTTTCACATTTATCATTACCCTACACCATATATCTTTACCGTTGCATATCGCCATATCGGGGGCAAACTTGTGCATCAAATAATCTTGCTCCACGAGCAGCTTAAATTTTTCCCCTGATACAAAAATATGATGAATACTTTGTCCTTAATGAAAACCGCAGAAAATATACGACTCATCCATTTTTCCTTCCTTTTTTTAACGATTATCAGCAAAATTTGTAAACGGCTGTGCATATAAGAAAAGCGTTTTGCGATAAATAGAAAATTTGTTTTAACGAGAGTTCTAACTTCTGGACATTGGTCTTTACTATCTCGAAACTGCGATTAAGGCTTCGTTATTTCGTTCAATAATAAAATTTATATTCTAACATATTGAATGAAATATTAATTAATTGATAACAAAATTGATATTTTCCATGATTTTATAACAGACTCGAATCGGAATATCGCCACCCATTGTTATTTATAACTTTGGTTTTATTAGTTATTAGTAATTACAATTTATAATTATTTGTTTTTAATAACTGTTTTCAATTATCTCTATCAATTATTATTTTCTTTATCTTATTTACTGTGTTCTTTATTTACCTACTTTATTCATCCTATATTCTTTATATTTAATGTACTATGTGATGTTTCCTATTAATAAATATTTACAATATATTTACGATGTGTACAATATAAACGAGATATGTAAATTTCGAAAAATAACTGCAGACGTGAAATTTAACTAATCGCTACATCTATTATTGTTATCACCGAATTATTATGTATTGTGCCATGATTGTGCCGTAACCAACCACAGACCATCAAGTCGTAACTAGTAGTCCACTACTTCTCGTTTCGACAACCAAGCGATGTACACGTATGTGGTACGAAATGAAACATTACCGATCAAATCTAAGTAAACTATTCTCCGTTAAATTACAATAATAGCAAATATCCTAGCCCATATCGAAAAGTTTCAAATGTTCAGTCATCCTAAATGTTAAGTAATTTTTACTTATATCTCTTTCATTTTAGTTTTCGAACAAGTTAGAGTACAAACCTCGATAAATATTATCTCAGTGACTAAAGACGTATTCTCATATATTTTCGTTGATAATTCTCATATATTTACATTGATTGAGCAAAACGGGTGAAACATAAAAGGCAAATTATGCTCCATATAAAGCAACTAGCCGGGACTCGGAAACGGTATCTCGTATTAAAATTCGTTCGTTATCGTTTGGTGCATTAAGCGAGAAGAGTTGTGAGTAGAAAAGGCTGCGTGATTATCACACGAAGATATTTATGTGAAATTGTTCTTTGTTGCAGATAGTAGACGATTGGTACCATATGGTGCACACGTCAGTGGTGAAAAGGTCGGCGGAACCACATTTTGGAGTACAAGGGAGGCTAATAGAAGACCGCAGAGTGCGCCGAGCGGAGCAGCAGCGAGTGAAATCGCGAACGAAACGGGATCTGATAATCAAACGCGGTCCGTCCAACCTAAAAACCGTTCTCAATGACGAGATGTGGCCTCAAATGTGGTACTTGGTTAGTTGAATCAGATAAATCTCATTTCTTTCCTCTTGCTGAATTGATCGAACGTGCACGGAAAATTAAACAAAAGCCTATGAGATAAAAATACTTTATTGCCTTGTCTCTTTCTACGATTTTTTTTTCAATCGAATTTCAATTTCATGCCAAATTTTTGTTGACCAACGGTAAATATATTTTGTTAGGTATGTAAATTAAAAAAATTCAATGTATATTTAAAGAAAATTACAATTTCGTTCATGAATCTCGTAACATGTAAATATGCGTACATTATGCATATTATGCATAAAACAGAAATTTTTTAACTTGTTTACGTTGAAAGATTGAAGACAAACGTATTAAAATACGATTATCGATAATTGGTTATAGAATAGGGGAGAGGGGTTAGATATGAACGTGCAGGAAGCCTGGGCTGAAGGAATTACGGGACGCGGAATCGTGGTCACGATCCTTGATGATGGATTGGAGAAAAATCATCCTGATCTCTATAAGAACTACGTAAGTTCCATTACTTATTGTCTTAATCCAATAAAACGCTTGATAAAGAAGATAATTCGAGAAAAGAATTCAATTCTTTGACACGACAAAAATTTATAATCTCTAAAGCAATTCTAGAAATAAAATTCTTAACAACTACAGTCACATTTAATTTCACCGCGGTGCAACAGAAAATGTTCAATCTTTTCACTCGTAAGAGAGAAAATCAGTTTTTCAGCAATTTATCAGGGTACGTTCCAATTTACACAAAAGATCGACAGGTTCCACGAAGCAAACAGAACAGACAGGACGAACCGAACCCTACAAAATGGAGGGCAGACAGATTTCGGAATGGTGCCAAAAACTATACCTGTATTTAGAAACTCTCGTCTATTCCATATACTAAACGTCTATTTTCATCTAACTGCAACGAATACAACGTTCCAGCACGAGAAATTATCGTAAAGAAACGTGTTAGACACAACGAATGATATTCGTGGGAACGACAGTGCGCCATAAATGTAATAAGATTTGTGCATTCACGATTACAACGTATGCAACGCTCTTCTTGCTGCGCTACAACGATTCACACAAAATTCTTTAAACGCAGTTTGCTCTTTAACTATTTATACATATAAAACTCTCCTGCTTCTCTATTTCTCGTTAGTGGACTGCAGGAAGCAAGTTTGTGCCACGCTACCGAAATTGTCGAAGTTGCCAGCGGAGTACTAGGAGCCATACATAGAGTCAAACACTAGACTTAAACCGCACGAGAGAAACGCGTATGTTTACTAGTGAATGACCGGGGTTAATAAGGCAACCACGGACAAACGTGTATCGAGCTCCACAATTTCCCAGTAGATACAGATCTCCTATAATCAGACATAGTCGGCGGTAATCGATATCGACCCGTACGAGATACGTGTCGTCAATGAAATTGAAATTTTCAATCATTTAAAATATCACATTTTTTACGATTTTGTTAAAACGACGTTTAAAATTCTTTTACGATATTTTAGAAATTGTTGGGTTACATAGCTGAACCAAACAACTCTTATACCTACATATCAAAACAAGCGATTCAAATTAATCAGTTAAATTCCCTCGACTTATTTCCATCATATTCCCTGTTCTCTCTTTTTCTGACTTTTCTATGTGCCTTCAGTTTGCACAGCTCTTCCGATCTTACCTCTTGCAAATTTTTGTCATTGATTTTTAACTTCTGCTCTCTACTTTCCTTATATTCAATGGGTGATGTATATTTGTATGGTTAGCACTCGATTTTTTGGAAACCGCATTTCGATAGAGAATATCCAAGATGAGTGTAAATTTTTATTATAGTAAATATTTATTCGTATAAATGTAAAATATCGAATCTTCATGACTTTGTAACTCCGTCGCGAGAATTATTTAATCGATTGTAAAAAAAATATTATATACGAAAAGAAACGAAAAACCGTAGTACTAAACTCGGAACTTTAAAACAATCCTCTAACTGTCTAAAGGAAAAAGCAATTACATCGGGCCCTGTAGGAAGTCGATATTCACTGGGAACTTCGTAAAAGTGCAGCCAAGTTGTATTCGGTAATTACAGAAGTAGTTCACTTGATATTAATTAAACATCTTATCGATTGGCAAGAAGAAAAAGCATCTAATCTCAACGAGAACAGCGGGTGACAATGCTCAACGATTCAACTATAAAATAAGCGTTGAGGTTCATGATCTTGAAAATGTTAAAAATATCGCAAGATATTAAACCAAAGATTTTATAAATTTTCCGAAGATAATATTTCTTCTGTATTTAAATCGTTACAACCTATACGGTAGAAAAAGAATACATGATTCACACAAGAATAATCGAATGAACGATCTTTCTAGGATCCACAAGCGAGCTACGACGTTAATAATCATGATGAAGATCCCATGCCAAGATACGATGTTCTAGACAGTAATCGACATGGCACCAGATGCGCCGGTGAAGTGGCTGCAACTGCTAACAATTCCATGTGCGCGGTGGGAGTTGCATTCGGAGCTGGTGTCGGGGGTAAATGTATTCAAAAAACGGATCTCAGCTATTTTCGGTTATTTGAAAAACCGGTGCAGTATTTTGAGAGAAATGAAAAAAATGCGTGTATTTCTGATAAAACTGGACATATTAAATAACGAGATATTAAAAAATAAACCAATCCAATTCGGGATGAGTAATTTAATTAAAAGGATTTACTTTTTTATTTACGTAAGGAGTAAGAATGTTGGACGGAGACGTGACAGACGCTGTCGAAGCGAGGTCTCTGAGTCTAAATCCCCAACACATCGACATTTATAGTGCCTCCTGGGGACCGGATGACGATGGAAAAACCGTCGATGGTCCTGGTGAACTTGCTACTAGAGCTTTCATCGAAGGAATCACAAAGGTTGGTAAATTTTTTACACTTTACAAAAATCTTCAGGTCTTCAACTACTAGTGCCATACTTGGAATCGGTAACGAAAAGTTTACAAAACGATAAATAACTCATACGACACGAAATTATTCCTTGTTGTTTTTTCCTCTAATTTCTGCTCCAATTCTTCCGCGTCGTTCTCTGTACCACGCTATAATAAATAAGTCTCGTTGCGCGTAAAATTGGATCCTTTATTCTCACGTTTCATTAAAACCCTATGAAATACATTTGTTACGTTGTTGGGAATAGACCAAAAGTCCTGTACAATCAATAGCTTTGGAAGGTCCGCCTCTCGGATAGAAATTTCCAGGAATCTATCTCCTAGAAACATCTCTTGCGTGTTTCCGCAGAGCGACGACTGGAAGGCAGATAGTACTTCGTTGTTATCTCGATGCTACATACTTAGTAGTCGCTCGAAAGCAGACTCTGTTCGATTACGTTTGCTAGAGGAGACACGAGGATGTTTTATCTTGTGCCTTGGACAAGGAATTTCAGCATGTCAGCCGATTTGCATCGAAATAACACATAGATCGTTAGAATAGATATATGTTCATCTATAATTAAGACAGACGATTCAGGAGAACGACTCGACATGATACGACGGGACGCGACGCAACGCGATGGTAGAGAACGTTTAACGAAAATAAATTCCGCTTAAACGGAAAGTCAGGTTCCTCAAGGATAATTAAGAATTGTAGGAAAAAGGTATGACAATATCTAACTAATATGATTTGATGACTAATTAAAAAGAAAGTACTTTCGATCTAGAACAGTAATCTACAATCTTTTTACTATACAGAGTAGCCCGGAGGATAACCCTCGGTTAACCCCGAATTAACTTATGACAAAGAGCAGTTTACTTAATTTTGATAAAGGAAAAGTTGTAACATTAAAATGCACTTGATGCTATTTATCTTGCATAAATTTGTACATAAATTTATTACTACAAGATACAAAAGTCTACTTCCAAACTTGTGTACTAAAGAAAAAAAAACATAAATGTGATACTTAGCAATCCAAATCTTCAACTAACTCACAATGGATAAGTATTTTTATTAACTAAATTCCAAAATGTTTTATCATTCTGATGTGATCTTAATATTATATCATTTCTTATATTTGTAATTTCTAATTTCAAATCTTCCGAGCTACTAATTTGGAAATAAGCTGCTATTTTAGTAGATACATCTTCGTCTGTACAGGTGAAAGAATTTGTGAAAACTGTCAAAAATGAATCCAATTCAGAAAACTCTTGAAATCTAATACCAAATTCTTCCATGAGGTGCAAAATGAGCAAAAAGAAACATTACCGTTAATAAAGTTTTTGGCAATATTTTTCAAATTTGGAAAATGAACTAAATTGTTTTTTGAAAGATGCCATTTTCAAAGTATCAATTTTTCTTTGAATGAATTTATTGCACTTATCATTCGAGCGATGTGATGATTTCTGTCTCGAAATATTAAATTTAATTCGTTAAATTTTTCTATAAAATCAGTACGAAATCCAAGATCAAAAAACGATATTTTGTTTTCTAACTGTGGCCAAGATTTATTACTCTTGAGTTAATAAATTTAGAAATCTTTAAAGTATTTTTCCTCTATGAAGTCATCGCTCTTCCACGCGAGTAAAATCATTAAATTCAGCATTCTCTTCTTGTAAAAGTAATTTAAATAATCGGTGTTACATTGATGCAGCTCTTATCGAATTTATAATTTATAATACTGTCTATATGACACGTTGAAGAGGTATTATCTTTGCACATAACGTTTCTTGGTGTATTATGCAATGATATGACATAAATCTGAAAAATGAACGATCTTGTTTACATAACGCGATAAATCCTTGTTTTGTTTCTCCCATTGCCGGAACTCCGTCGATTGTAATCGCGGTCAACTTCTATAATGGTAAATTATTTTCCTCCGCGTATTTTTTGAAAACTGCTAAAATATCATCTCCCCTTGT
This sequence comes from Bombus vosnesenskii, assembly GCF_011952255.1. Taxonomy (NCBI): domain Eukaryota; kingdom Metazoa; phylum Arthropoda; class Insecta; order Hymenoptera; family Apidae; genus Bombus; species Bombus vosnesenskii. Next base: position 8,901,593 of record NW_022882925.1, read on the forward strand.
TGGCCTCACTAAAAGTAGAATCTTAAGAAATTCTTCTTTCGTAGTAAAATTATCGAAAACAATAATTGTCGTCTTCACAATTAATTGAGAAGTATTCGATATATCAGTAGACTCATTTAATTCCAAAAAAAAGTAAATATAAAAGAGTAAATGTATTCTTCTAAATCCTCTTTCAACTTTGTCTCAATATCAGTTGCAGTAATTTCGATTCATCGTATTACTGCTCCCGCCGATAATTCGATTTTATTTATTGCTACCATTATTTCATTTTTAGTTTTCTACTCATCAAAAATTGACTCAGAAACCAACAACATGGCTTCTTTTACTAAATTACCTTCTAAAACTAGTTTCTCTTTCTTTATCGATAAGTAAAAAGTTTTAAAAGAGATAGAAAAGGTTGCTTTCTTCGACCGTGAAGCCGGTTTCGTAAAAACGTTTCATTATTTAGCTAAGTTCATTTTTTATTACAGTTTTTATGAATAGTGTTGAAGTGCTTCACTATGTTACATTTTTTAGGAACTACAACAATAAACATGCATACTTCCCCTAAAAGAATATAAAACCAAATTGTTCTTCTCACCCAATATTAAAATGATATGCCTTTTTCTTTTTATTTATGTAAGTTTTAAAGTACTATGACATTGAAAAATATAGTAAAATTATTAGAAATAACACAAACTGATTATCACTTTATCACTATAAAGAAGAAATAGAAAAAAGACTATTGTTCTCAAGCTCCTTTATTTCTTTCTTTTATTTTTATCTTTCTTGTCAGGAGTTCATTACAGATTATCTTAGATTTTCTAAACCGCTTACTACGTCACGTGAAATAGTCCGTGCGACGTCCTTCATTGTCTGACAATCAAGGCCCAAGCACCATTAGACAGACCCTTAATAAACCTAAGGCCCCACCATAAACTGAATCTTATTAGCTTGCAGGAACCTTTAATCCTGCAAGTATTTTCGGTTTATGGCTGGTACTTATAATAAAACAGTCCTTAGGTTTGTTGCACGTTTTTACAAATTACGAAGAAAGCGAGTAGTTACCTAATAGGAAAAACGAATATTTGTCTAATGGAAAAGCTGGTTTTTTCCATAAACAATGTCGCCCATGAGCCATTGGTAGGAGGCTTCATCCTCCTATCTTCATTCCTAACGTTGGTCATAACCAATCGGCATCGCGGATCGTTACCCTCACTTTCCTGACGAAAAGTGTAAGCAACGAATCCGCGTTCTTCGTTCAAAGGGCACACCCATTCCGTAATCATATAAGAACGAACTTCACTTCTTTTACTACACTAGGAAAGTCAACTTGTTCTCACGACGACAGGACAGTCAACTTGTTCTCATACCTACAGAGCAGTCACTTCGTCTCTATACTTGATCTCTAGACATATTCCACGGTAACTTTCAAGTAACAGTCAAAGCTCATCAGTTAGTTCACATCAGCTCGATTAAAAACACAGTTCAAGGAACCTCAAGAGTCAGAAGTCAACAAGTCGAAGACAGTCAATCGACAGAAGATACATCATCACAGTCGCCAACATGAAAGGAGTCTCAGTTCGTATTCATTCGTAGTTGTCATTTCACATACGCAACCTTGTATCACATTGAAGTTGTTGAATCATTCAAAATATATATTAACCTGTTAATAGCAGCGTTATATTCACTCAACCACCCTTATTATCCCACAAGAAATAAGGGTTGGTACGATTCGTGGTGTCGATTAGTCAAATCGTAACAGGAATTTACGACTCCCGTTGGCGCGCTTCTTCGAGATCGCGTCTCCCCACGAATGTCCGAAAGTTCGCTATCGCTTCGCGTTTCCGAACTATCTCCCACGGCACGTCAGAGTGCAATCGGTCGCAGGCCATCTCAAAGATCGGTTGCCGACCATTGAGATAGGCCGAATCGAATCGCCGATTGGTGATTGCCCATGATAGTGCACTTAGGTGCACTTAGGTGCACTTAGGTGCCCGCGAAATCTACGTTACTGACCTCTGTTCTAGAACGTGTGTTACTACTGTTCGCGGAGAGACGCGGTCGCGAGGTAAACGCGTCAGCGAGAGGCGTAAATTCTCGCTACGATTCTGTTAATCGACGCCGCGAAATCGTCGCGAGTCGTTCCCCTGTTTCGATTAAGATAACAGAGGTGGTTCAATGAATTTAACACTGTATTAACAAGTTTACATAAAATAGTATATTTGACAATAATATGATGAACACAACACAAATAGTTTAACAATGAATACAGTAAATATGTTACAGAAAGTCGACCCGACTTTACGATATCTCTCAATGAATTCGTTAGACTATGCGTCTTTGATTTTGCTCCTCAGATCTCTCGATGTATAACGTTTGGCTCGTCAGAAGGGACTGATTGCCTTTCGATTATTTCTTTGTCTTCTTTGGAAGACGACCCCCACTATGCTCGGGTCACGCCACCGTTCGCGCCTATGATCACGTACGCCGCCTTCTTGTGTGGAAAACGTAACGGACAAAAATCGACGTTTCTAGATCTCGCTGCTTCGCGACAACTATGCGCTCATCCATACATTGTATATGTTCCGTCGGGCAGATAAGACGATCTGCCTGCGACACTGTAGGACCGCGAGCGACGGTTAGAAATACAGCCTGTGGTAAGCCTCGTGACGTAACAACGTGAACACAAATTTATTTACAAAATTATAATGTTAGGTTATATACAAGATAAAAGCATAATTTTTGTCATGTGTATATAATAATACGATATAAAGAAGATGAAACTAGCCGGGAGAAACCATTCCTGAAGGAAGATTAACGGTACCGATAGGTACGAACCTAATCGAAAAATAATTCTTTCGAAATCATTTGCGTTGCCGGGAAAACCATGATACGATTATATCACAACGAGGAAGTTCTTTCCCTAGACCTACCTTAACAGACTCGGTCGATGAGATCAGCCCACGGAAAGTTTCTAATTGGGTGCTTTTAAGCGACTTGTCAGCTTCCGTACCTGCACGCATTACCATTTTATTCTTGCTCACTGCGAAGTAGCCGTAAGTCATATGCAAATATTGAAAGTCGCTTTTGCCCGAAAGAGGAATTCGTTAAAACTGTACCGGAAAGTCAGAAAATAGAAATCTTCCAGGCAAGATTTTCAAAGCTGCGAAAGTACGTCTCAGCTAGTTATGGTCATGGCACCTTGTAAGAGAACGATTACTTAACCATTCTGTGCATAATACCGATAATAAAGGTTACCGTGTTTAGAATTGACCATTGTTTTTTAATTTTCGAATCTGAATTCAATGAGTTTTGGTCTCACTTTATTCGAGGACAGATAACTTTCCTTCTGAACTTTTTAATTGTACAAACATTTAGGAAAGACAGTTGTCTTTTGCGAAATATATATATATATATATATATATATGTCGGGTTATGGTTAGAATTTTGGGCGCGTAACAACTCTTCACGTGGATTAGCCATTGTTTTACAAAGCCGAGATTATATTTACACGTATATACAAGACTGCTACAAAGTTTAACGAATATTAGAGTTTAACGAATAATAAGTTTAACAAATAATAAGTCTAATGAATAATAAGTTTAACGAATAGTAAGTTTAATGAATAGTATGTTTTACGAATAATAAGTTTAATGAACGCTATTAACAATGTTCTTGGGTTCAAACGAATCCACGGTCAACAGGATAACTCCTTACTAAACGTAGACTAATTTTAGGCGCAAAATACGATTGTTGAAATGATCGATGTGTCACTCTCCAAGGCAATAGCACGAAAGCCAGCCTCGTGGAGATTTTTCTCGCTGTACGATTGCATTTGTTTTCTGTACTCGTTTGGAAGCATCGAGAAGGTTCCAAACGCTGTTGCTAGGCAGTTTCTGCCTGGAGTTTGATTATTAATATAATGTATGTCCCATTATATCGGCACCTCCGAGGCAAAATTACACGTGGCTAGGGCCGCTCCCGAGGCCGCATGCCGCCACAACCACATTTCTCGGAAAAACCATACAACCACTCCAGACCTCCGTTAGGCAAAACGTCCATCCCGTGACCGTAGCTACGTTCGGCGACCAATTGTCACCTCGAGCCCAATCTCGCTATCACAAATCTCGAACAATTGCAGCTATGATAAAATCTAGGCTAGAGTACTAGAGGATGTTCCCAAAATTTCCAAGGAAAGGCTTTGGTTTTCCTTTCATCTCCGACATATATATATTAAATTATAATATTTGTTAGCAAGAAAAAAATTTCACAATATCAGTACGTACATATATGGTATTTACAGTACATTTACTACGAAAGTGGAACATTAAGTATTTTAAAAAGATTTTTATTCAAGAAACGTTACAAATTTTCTTTAAACATATAGAGCCCTTAAAACCATACATTTCCTCCATTCTCTAGCGTTGACCATAGAAATAATAGTATAACAAGAATTCTGTAAGAGAAAGAATACTATTATAAATTTTTTCTCTCTGCGAATATTATGTTTGTATTATGAAGCACTGTGTAAATGCTCGTTTTAAAAATGACTGTTGAACATACATTATCCTAATATTCCTAAGCAAACTGTTTTCATTTTGTCGTTCATTTGGTAAATCCTTAAGGAGTCAACGGGCTTATAGGATAAACGTTTATATTCCACAAAAGTTGCTTGTTATTAAATATGCAGAAATAAATTCTCTCTAGAATGAAAGCAAGCAAACACTCGAGGAACGGTACATCACGGGTCGACCGTATTAAGGAAAATTTTTCCTTTTGCCATTCCTTTTCCTTTTACGGAAACATGTATTTCAAGCATAGTTATAGTTATTTGAAATATCTCTATAACAAAGTACTTAAGCTAATACAAAAAGTTTCGTTTGCAAAAAAAAGTATGTGTGTGTGTGAGAGAGAGAGACACATTATATGAGTACTATTTTTATCTTTCCTCACTTCTTTTTTTTTTTTTTTTTTGAAGTATCGATGTTTCATTTTTCATTCGCATGTTTTATGTGCTTTATTTCATGAATAACTTTATAAGAAATCTCTATTCAAAGAACTACGACATTCGATAATAGTTGAATGTCTGTATAATAGTTGAATAGATATAGAAAAGATAATAGTTGAATGTATATATCTTTTTACCTTCCATTTTCGTGTTAATGCAACGATATTTCCCGGTAGTGTCGTAGCCAAATATGAATTTATCTTTCCAGTATAATTACTGTTACTTCTGGATTTAAAGCACTTTTGCTCGATAGGAAGCTAACTGTTAAATATTCATAAAGACAGTTACTGCTAGCGGTAGTTTGCGAAATATGTCATATATTTGAAATAGCTTAAAATTTTCGAGAGATATTTCGACGCAATTGTCGAGACGACAGTGGAATGAATTTCTAACTCGTTCTCTTAAATTTAATAGATTAGACATGCAATACAATGTGTTTAGTTAAAAACGATCTAAAAAAAAGTGATTTCATACAAAAGATACATTTTCTGACAACAATAAAAAATTATCTCTAAAGGAAAAATATCACGAAATCAAAGTGCATTTCGTACTAGTATACTGACTGTAACTACGTTAAAGGAGGTCATCAGGTATGTATGTACTGTGTATTAATAATGAGAGCATATAGTGTATCGAAGTTGCGTTTAACATACCGCCATAACTAATCCAATAATTTCAAGGATGGCCCTTTGATGGTCATAACTGTAGTGATATCGGAAGTGGTGCAAACTTGATATCTAACTAAAAGGAGCATTGGAATTTGTCCTCGTATTAATATTTCCTCGTTAAGAAGGACATATGTTATCGATTTACAATAAAATTATACGTTGTACGTTTTGCTTTGAAATCTGTATAGGTATATGATACACGTGGATACATTTTACATTCAAATAAACAGTTAAAAAAAACCTATAGATAAATTTCTCCTTCGTGTGTTTCACTCAAAGAACTCATCTTCAGTTATCCATTTATCCAGAACGATTAGATATAAAAAAGCGATTCGATTGGTAAAAACGATTACGCGTAAGTTCGTTATCGAGGAAAATCGAAGACTAAAAGCGTTTTCTTAAGATGAAACGATCAATTGAACCTTTCACAGCGTATGAAAGGCTCTTTGACCAGACGGCTGGTGACGCCTCGCTAAATTCGTCGCTTTGATCGTCAGGGTCGCAACGGTAAAGGGTCAATTTTCGTCTGGGCGTCAGGAAACGGCGGCAGGGATCACGACAACTGCAACTGCGATGGTTATACGAACAGCATCTGGACGTTGTCCATCAGCAGCGCTACAGAATATGGTCATGTGCCTTGGTACAGCGAAGCCTGTTCCTCCACTCTCGCTACCACCTACAGTTCCGGCTCATCGGGAGAGAAACAAGTAGTGACCACTGATCTGCATCATTTATGCACGAGCAGTCATACGGGCACGTCTGCATCGGCTCCCTTAGCTGCTGGTATCTGCGCTCTCGCTCTCGAGGCAAACAAAGAGCTAACTTGGAGGGATATGCAACACATTGTCGTCAGAACAGCGAAACCTGCCAATCTTAAAGCAATAGATTGGGTAACTAACGGAGTTGGAAGAAACGGTAAGTATTTGAAAAAATATAAGTATAAAGTACGCATTATAGTCTAATTTAAAAATTTGTCCAATCTTTGTTTAGTGAGTCATAGTTTTGGCTATGGGCTGATGGATGCCGCTGCCATGGTTCGCTTGGCCAGAAGATGGCGAACGGTACCGGAACAACACAAATGCGAGGTTTCAGCACCACATATGGGCAGGTTAGCTATTTTATGCATTACGACTATTTGAAACGTTCGAATGAGTTTTCTTAGAAAAATTTGCAAAATCCAACGGAAGGGAGAAACGTAATTTCCTTTCGAGATTATATCTTCTTTCTTCAATAAAAAGACGATTTACTGAAAGTTAAGTCACCGAAAAATATCAAATACAATTTAGAAGCCAGTACTTTTGTGAAATAAATGACTATTTGAGACGTGACGGTACAATTCGATTCATCACTATTTCTGCCACGTATTGTTCGCTTTGCGTTACCGTGATAACGATAAACTGATCCCAGGAAATAGCTTCTGCAACACGTGCACCCGATTTAATACAGACGATTCCAAAGACCATTCGCTGTCGAAATGAAAACGAATTTTATCGACGATAAAAATAAGGTGTATGATTATTTTTCTTAACCTAGTCGACGAAATGAGAATTTAAAAGAAAGGAAAAATAAGGTTGTGGAATTCCCTGTCTTCGTTTCTACAGCTGACCTAAATTTCATATGTACGCACAGGCCAATACCACCAAAGAGCCAGCTAACTCTGGAATTGCACGTCAAGGAGTGTAGCGGCGTTAATTTTCTCGAGCACGTGCAGGTAAGTACTGTGTCACTCACATAAATAGAGTGTTAATTAATAGTTTTCCTCTGGAATGCTTTCAATCACGTTTAGACGTGAAATTACTCTAAATTTTTCTATGCGCACGTACCGCACTTCATTCACAAAGTTTCAAAAAGAATATATACATTTAAAATTATTGAATATTTATGTGACAATAAAATCATTGCTGGAACGATTAGATAAATTGTTGATCGTTATAAATATACGTACGATACATTTTTTCTAGGCAAAGGTTTCACTGATGGCCTCGAGGAGAGGAGATCTTCAAATACAGCTAACATCTCCGCAAGGTACAAAGAGTACTCTCCTTGCGAAAAGGCCTCACGACATCTCAAAGGCTGGTTTCAATCAATGGCCATTTATGTCGGTTCACACTTGGGGAGAAAGGCCACACGGCACGTGGAAGCTTGAAATCCACAATGAAGGTCGATACCAAGGTAAGTCCATTGTATCCGGCTTTTTGTTCCTTCCTTTCATCGCATACATTTCCAGATACATCGAATGTAACCTCGTTCGGATCAGAAATTTTTCAAGAGCTTATATCCTGTTACGTTTTTCGCAAAGACCAATTACAAATTACGATCTTACGAAACAATAAATCGTAATTTATATTCTCGATTTTCTAATATTAATAACGATTCGTTGTGTTTCCAAAATACATTTACTCTACCCAGTGGTCGGTTTCATCTGTTTCTCACATCCATTTGTCTAAACTTTATTTTCCAAACACCCTCTCTATATCAGATATATTCACGGCCGAGGTGTTTTGCACATCATCGCCGTCATCATTAAAGTAACGCGATAGGATGAAACTGCTGAGTAGGTATCAAAAGTTTTGAAATCTTCGAGAGTCCAGTACCAAGGTAGATAAATACGTTAAACATACCACATCACTTTTAACATGTTTAGAATGGCATGACTTTTCTATGGGTCATCAGGGGATACCCTTATCTGACAGTGTAACATCATTACTGGGCCACCAAAAGCAAAATGTATAAAATAACGATACGAACTAACACAAGATGAGCGTTTCTTGGGTTTTGTTGTCATCCTAAACGTGTTAAAAATTCCTTACTTTAAAGGATCAACAGTACCGAAAGGATTGAAAAACAATTACAAGTACGATCTTCGGTATATATTCTCATAATAGGACAACGATTCGTTTCACTTGAAATTATAAAATTAACCGTGAAACGCGATGTAGGTTGATAGGGTTACATGACCAGATCCGTAGATTCTAACGCCTGGCGTATGCAGTAACATCCAGCTGCTATCTTATCATCTGATCTTGGAAGACGTAAAGGGAATTTCTCGTAAACCATGCACGTGGGACCACGTAAGCTGCTGCATTATCTCCCAAGGGCGTAATTTCCAGTTCGAAGCGTGTTCCCTCGCGGTGGCATTCACCAGCAATGGATCTCATGAACTACTAGGGGAAGTTGACCTTGTGCAAGGGTGAAATCGTCAGAACCACTTGAAGCTAGAAGCCCGTTAAAGCCGATATGTGCATAAAGTTTGAGTTAACGCGAGCTTGTAATCCCATACAGTCTTGTAGTCTGATGTATCCATGCGCAAGATAGAACCTTGCTCTATTATACCACGTAATATGCAGGATACATTCCAAGTACAGGTATTCAAACCATTACACGTCGCGTTTGCGTTGAGTCCTTGTACATTGCTAGCGAGATCCGCTTCAGCATCGTCGTCGTCGACCAACAACAATATTGTGCCGGCCTCGGAATTGCACCTGTTGGTCGTCAATGATTTTCTAATCCCCAACCACTGATAAGCTCGACTGTACAATATTCTCCCGTAGGATTACTTGCATCACCTGCTTCTGAATCGTTTGAAGAAAGGTGTATCTATATAGACGAAACGTTTCGTTTTTGATGAATAATCGAAAATTATCGTATAATAAATAAGTAATCAACTATTTCAGGTTAGGATGCGAAAAGATTCTACAAAGATAGTGTATAAATGATCAAAAGAATTTAGAAAGAATTTAATAGCTCCTATCTTTCTTACCGTATAATTTATTACCTTTTATTTGATTTTATCACTGAAACTATAATCATCATTTGGAATTTCGTGCTGCATCCTGTTCCGACGACCAACCATTCATCAGGTCGTGCAACGCTCCACGAATGGGCGTTGATCTTCTATGGAACGTCAACGCTGCCCGATCGCACGGAATACGCGTTGTACAATCCTGCCGGGATGAACATACCGAGAAGACCTTTCGTTAAACCACGGGAAACTGTGTTCTCGAAGGCACAAAACTCCCTGATGAGCTCGAAGATCAAGCAGACTCAACATAAGTCGGAGAAATCCGGAAGCCTTAGTCCGCCGTATGTGGTCAATGCGCAGATACAATCTCAGAGAAAGAGCAAAGCGCGTGGTCAGCACAAAAATGGCAAATCAGCCAATAAACCTACGCCAAAGCCCACCGTGCAAACGTTAAGAGGGTTGACAGTAGCCAGGGGACCTAACGTCGCCGGGGAGATTCGTTTAATCACGTCCAGACCCAGAGGAAGAAGCACGCCTAGTCCAATCACTATCACGGTCACCCAGACCAGTCCATCTACCACGATTCTAACCACCAAAGTGGCCAGCAGACAAAAAATCGTCGACATAGCGACGGCCTCGTCCCTTCAAAGAGGCCTTATTCTCTTGGAGCCACCAGCGAAACCTGTTATCAACAACGTGCCAGCCATCTTCCAGCAATATCCTAAAATTCAACAGCTCTATCCACTCTATCCCGTTTACGCTGGAGTTAGAGGAGCTGGCCAACAGCACGCAACCAGGGATAAGGGTCTGGAATTGCTTCAGGACGAACAGTTCGATTCGAAGAACTTAGACAAGGGTATTCTTCTTTAGTTGACGTAGGCCTACGTTAACGTAACGAGCAATCCGTGAATGGTTTAGAATGAATTACAACTCTATTAGGGTAACGATTCCCTTTCGAGACCATTTGCTTGGGAAAACACTTCTAGTGTCAAAATTGATGATACAAAAATTTGAGAACTATGTCTAAGGTGCATGCACCATCCACGGATGCACGTTGCGTGCAGTTTCTTTTGTCGCATCTCGCCAAAGTAGTCAAATTGTGTAAAATAGAAGTGCATCCATGTGAAAAATTACAGAATTCAGTGAACTTTTATATGATTTAGTTTTTTGTCTCTTATCCTCACTGTTCCTATATTATTGCAAGCGCACTTCGGTGTAATTATTGTTCATTTTGTTCATATGCTATGTGTCTCCTTATAACTTGTATCTGTGTATTCTTTGAGATAATTTTTAAGTATTTCCAGCGGTACTTTTCATTTATTCCTTATTTTCATGTATTCCCTTTTATTGTATAAAAATCCATATCTTTCAATGTTTCTAAGATATCTTTTTATAGCATAAAACAGATAATCGAAGAAAATGGTACTTACATCGGTTTTACTATGTGAACTCTACAATTATCGAATAGCGTTTCAGTTTGCATTCTTTGATATAGTTTCTGTATTCGTTAAATTGTTATTCGCTAACATCTTTTTATGTTAATTTCATAATAAAAATGTTTAACTAATTTTGCTGCATGTACTCTTACGTTTCTTCTTAAGTATCGTTGAATGAAACTTTATTTTCCGTAAATTTTAGATGAAAATTTAGCCTTTCAATGAGTATTACAATTACAAAGTTGTTAAAGCTATTGAACTAAGCCGTTCGCTTGCATGCATGAAAATGTGTGTTTAGTAGAAGTATGCTTAGAAGTATGCAGATTGCATAGCACATAAATATTGTTAACTATGTTAAAATGATTATTCAATTATTAATTATTTATCACTATTTTTTTAAATAACAAACATGGCACGCCTTTTATAATGGGAAAAGCTATTAAAAACTTTATTACTCGATTCTCGATATTTCAAAAATTTACTTTTATACAGATAATGTTCACGTAAATCGTGTAAACATCAATATACAGAAATAAGAACCAGTCTTCAGATCATATTGATCTTTTATAGCAGCAATATTATATCCACTTATGGGCCTCTAACCCCTTATTGGCCTTTAACATTTTCATTTTGTTACATTTTGTTACATACAAGTTACATTCGTTGGCATTTCATCGGATACTCGGATACTCGAGGCCCATTGTTTATCATTCTAACAAAATTTTTACTACCATCGATAGGCAAAAAATTATAAAAAGAAAGGAAAACCAACAAATATGTAAACGTTCGGAAATTCGGGTTTAATTTTTGGTTTATATTTACATAAGAAATCACGTTATAGACATTTATACAAAATTGCATTAGTACAATGATAAATGCGGGTTCCGTTATTAATATTTCTCTTATCGCCCGAATTTACTTCATTTTAATCCACTTCCTGTTCCTGTTCTTGAAAGTAAGAATAAAATTCCTTAAGCAGCATCGTAACGCTTTATTAGTTCCCTGGCGGGAACGACATTGACACCCTCTTCACTTTACTCATTTCACTGCCATCATTTTTCCAAGACCACACCTCGAGACACTTGCATCGAATACATCAAACATCTACTGTATGAAACATGATTCACGCGAATGATCCTCGCGCAGATTCGCGCTTATGTGTATGTGTATATGTGTTGGATAATGCAAAGTGCACTCGTGTCACGTCAAATAGAAGTACCTATCTATCGTTAGACCATAGTGACATTAAGAAAACGCGGAGAACTCTTCCAAGCATCGCGAATCCACAATAGTTCTATTTGCACTTCTACCAATTAAATCTTTTTCATATACACATATACATTATTTGAATGTATAATTATTTCAATATGAGCATAAAATACTGATAATGAAAATGAGAAGAAATCTAGACCTTATAAATGGAATTATTTGCTGGGAATATTGTCAACAAATAAATATTTGATCAAGGAAAACCCATTAAAATGTACAATTTGCGAGATAAAATGACAAATTAAAGTATCCGAGTAAAGATTTTAGTCCAAGTTATAACGTATAATATTCTTTTAACTGTTGTTTGTAATTATTAAATATCTTGCATCATTAATATCCTGTCACTTCTCGTGAGAATATACCAAGGTAATAATTAAAACTTAAAATTGCTGCAAATTATTTTCGATAATTTATCATTCTTCCGAATTTGTCAAGATAGACAAACAAAACACAAATATATCACGTTGAGAAGATATATGATTCGGAAGGACATTAATCCTTCTTAATTAATGACATTTTCTTTATTGAATTACTTCATTGCGAAGAAAAATTGAAATAGCATTTCAATGAAAATATTACTCGATTCGTTTGAAAATCGACTTACAAAAAGATACTAAAAGAGAAGCTATAGAGCTCAATATGCTTTTATTTTCTACGCTGCGTGTCTGGGGAGAAAATTGAAATTAGAATCCCTGTAACACCGGAAATTAAATTTTAATTGGAATCTCTTTTCATGAAACCCTTTATGAAATACGTATTCAAAAGTATTTTCCGCGTGGAGCTATTACACCATACAGTACAAGACAAAAAAGATCAATACATTGAATAATTTCCACGTACCATTAAGTTTGAAACAACATTGTTTTAAGTTTCTTTAAGTCCTTCTTCTTTACTCAAACACGATCCTGTTTATTTTTCCAAATCACATATTTATCGTTCGAAAATTCGCTCTACATGATGCTTAAGATATTATGGTCAAAATATAATAAGTACGCTTTTTGATAGCAGCATGTTTAAAATATAATTTATCTATACCTTTTTTCTAATTCGTTATCATTACCAAAAAGACAAGCCGTATAAGAATTTTTATATTTTCGGAGCCAAAATTTCGCGACCCTTTTCGAATTACGAATCTATATTGTAAGAATCGAATAGCATGCACTCTACCCTATTCGCACTAAAAGAGCTTTAACATAAACATTTTCTAGTAGGAGAGAGAAATATTCTAGGACAAGATGTTTCAAAATATTTATTTCCTAACGATGGTAAATGTCTTTATGATGAAATTTTATACAAAATTTGCTAGCAAGCATTTCTACAACTTCTTTAAGGATCGTGGCACACAGATTGAGGTTCTGAGTCCTAAATAACGCAGTCAAGAATAATTAGCACTACCATTACACTTATCACGATGTAATATACCACACCCGATTGAACGAAATACATATATTTTTAAGTATTTTTACATTTTCATATCACTATTGGTATTTTGAGGTATTTTGTCAATTTTCAACATTTTGAGTTTCAGCATGCCCATATGTGTCCATTTTACGATTTCCCTGCGACTCTGTACTTGCGATCTCACGAAACGGAATCTAACGGTATACCGCAACATTTCAGACACCCTCGAAGAATTCAAGCTAATCTTCTACGGCACGGAGACGTCGTTGGAGTTGGATGACGACCTGGATAAGGACAAACCACTATCCTCTGTGAATCATCAGGATGTGAGTGTGGACAACTCGGCAATAGGCGCAAGGCATAACGTTGTGGTGACCGATCCATGGACAGGTAGCCAGCAGGTAGAATGTGTGTCCCATCAGGAAGTACAAAGACCGACGACCGAAAACCAGACCAGCGGTTGCAGTAGCATCGATCCTGGAAGTGGCAGGTGCCTAGGTGGGTGCCTCATTCTACTCGTTCTAGCCTACCTATTCGCCGGAGTCAGCTGGGGGAACCTGGCAACCAGTTGGCAGGATTCGTTGGGTGTTCGGAACGAAAGTGATCTCGAGGTGGCTGACAACACCTCGGGTTCATTCTCAACGACGACGACATTGTCGCGCGTAAAAATGGCCACTTTCGGAGAGAGCTTAGCGATTGACAGGTCGTCAGGGTTTCCATGGTGCTCATGATAATATCCTTACATCGACGTGTTGCCCTCTCGGTTCACAGTTTGAAATGAGAAAACGAGAGCTCGAGCCAAGTGTCGACGCTCGCGATTCGCCCGAACAATGTTGTGTGTTTGTGATTTCCCTAACCACATGAGTCGAAGATGATCGTCGTTCGATGATAAAACATTGTCGACCGTCGTGTCAACTCCGCTTTCTCCTAGACGCTTTTTTCTGCCCGTCCGGAGAAAGAACTCTAATGATGTGCCGAACATCGAGCTTAAAATGTCCTACGGGCCTTGTCCACCATGATTTCTCGAGTGGACGCCCAATTCGCTCACTAACGTATGTCGTTCTAGGGTTAGGATTTAGTCCAATTAAGTGTCGTGTATGAGAATTTCTATCATCGTGTAAGAAGAGTATGCGTGTAGAAAGAGTTTTGTCTGCACGTACAAGAGAAGCTCTAAACAACAGTTTCTTTCGATAGGGAAGAGTTCGGACTGTAATTGAGCGATAGCTGGCGGATCGAGCATATGAGAAAATCGATTTGACGATCGGGACCTCGTCGAATTGGAACATTTATAACTCGATTCTTTTGAATATGCAGCGGCCTCTTGATTTTTCATACCGATGAATTATTTAAAATGGATATTCGATCGGTCATATATATTCTCTGAAAGCGATACGCTTCGATAATCATTTTTAATCGAACTACGCGGGAAAAAGTAAACTCTGCTATTTTTCGATGACTGTTCAGTTCCGACCGTTACTCTTGAAGAAGGTTAGCTTTAGAAATACCAAAGTTTCTTTTTTCTGATATTTCTCTATTCCATTAACTACTATTTTAGCCACTATTTTCAAAAGAACACGGAGTTACGCTTTTACCAGCATGAATTTTAACGAAGGATCTATCCACCGAGATCGATCTCGATTTTCTCTGAGTGCGATTGAAAATAAAATTATTTCCTTTCAGCAAAAAAATAACCACGTTCGATATGACGTTCCACATTGTTCAGAAACATCCGATGACACTTTTCTACGTAATGCAAAAACAACCAATTCGCGAAACTGCCACTACAGAGATGCAACATCGATAGATCGCGCCCATGCAGTGAAGTTCGACTCGATACTTCACGCAGACAGATCCTGGCGAAATTACCTCGCGTAACCATCGCGTTACTCTATCTTCATCGATAAAATCACATCCCGCAGAATCGTTCCCACTCGATTTCCTAAACAGCCAATTAATCATTAGAAGCTACTCGACTGCATAATCCATTTATCGCAAACATTCGATGGAAATAATCTAGCTATTTAAATTTTGAGATTCGATTCGTACGCGATTAATATCCAACTGTTACGAACGTACATTGCCCTTCACAAATTTGGACTCACTTAGTTTCAATTCAAAGAGCAAAGATTTGTATACATCAATCTTCTAGTAAACCAGCCTAAAACTAAGAAACGGTGAATGTTAAACGCTCGAACGACGACTGTGCGTAGAAAATATTAATCGTTTGATAAGTTGAAGTGTGGTGCGCACAGGCGAGCAAAATTTGCCAGGAAAATTCGAAAAAGGAGAACAGGGAAGTATAGTTTAATCATTTGGTAATGCTAGCGATGTCTGCCTAACAACAATAGTTTCTTTGAGTATATCGATCGATGAAACGACCAAACGTGTTCCAAAGAGTTTCTCTTCGCATCTTTTTCATCTCTTTCCTTTCCACTTCTCCGCTTTTTTCCAAACGTTTTACTTTTATCTTGCTCTTTCCTTCTGTCCCTTTGCTTCATTTTCTTTTCTGTCGAATTCTCTCCCTGTCTGTCTCTGCAACTTTGCTTACCTAAAGAGAGGGGAACAGCAGCTGGGGCTATCAACACTGCTGGAAACAAGAAGGTAACAGAGCGTTTACGACCGGCTGATGCAAACAGCCGAGAAGAAGATACATAAGACTAGATGCTGACCTGTAAAGTACATATTTATGTAACAGCGAAATCCTTTCTTCTCTCTCTCTCTCTCTCTCTCTCTCTCTCCCCCCTTTCTCTCCCAGTTTCGATTCTAAACGGAGCACTACATGTTACTTCGCTAAATATCTACAATTTCGTGGAACTCTCAAAGATCTATCGGTAACTATATAGGTCTAGTACTTCTAATTACTCGAACGACAGATATATGTTCTGCAACGATTTTATTGTGAAAGTAATTATGAATTTGTTATAAATTGAATTTGCCTTCATTGAATTCGGACGATAATCTGTACTATGAATGTCACGTGATAGTAGCAGGCTTTTAAAGTCATTCGTAGAATTTATTCAATATTACCATCGTGTTAGTGTAAATTGCCTTTAACAGTACTTTCGCAGACTTTCACTGATATTTTGTAAAACTAATGTATACTGCGATTAGGGATTACACGTTGCGAAAACATTTCGCCGTTGAACAACGTGAATTATCAGACATCAGTTACACGAGGTAACAACAATTTATTTCTGACAACGTAAACATTGAAGTGTAGATTTCATGGAAAATTCGAAGATATTTATCAAACATCTCGAAATATCGAAACGGTTGAATAGTGATTAAAAAGTTTGTCGAGACGAGGACTGATATTTAACAAATTACTTGACAAAGTAATTATCCAATATGCAATATGTTTCTATAAATAATGCTAAAGAGAAAATTTAATTACGAATAATTCATCGAATAACTAATTCTAGAAGATTATTAAAACTGATTCGGGCGAAAAACGTGGGAAGAAAAATATAGCCTATGATCGTTTTATGTACTATAATTTGTTCACTCGAGAAAAGAAAAACTATTTATTACATTCCATCGATGTTTGTGTAACGATCGATGATTCGATTCTCTGCATTAAATAAATGAAAATGGAAACAAAAGAGATGCTGATTGTTTGTTGAAATTGTACAAGAAGAAAAGGCTGCGGAATGTTTAAAAATATACTATTGTGTATTTTCAAATCAATTTTTCGACCGAATTTGTATTCTAAAATGTTTAATATTCTTTAATATTCTACAATCTTTAATATTCTGAATGATATCAAGAATAGCGTTCTTGTTTGATCAAATATAACGCGTGAAAATTGGAATGGCAAAAGGGCTGTCATCATGGAAAATCATCCTTGATGTATTAGGAGAGTAATCCACAATGTACAGAGACTGTTCCAAATATTTTGTTAACTGCATGGAACTGGAGTTACCCTACCGTTGACAAGGGACATCATTTATACCCCTTGAACGTAATCTCTTGGTTTCAAGCTTGCAAACGTTTCACAAGACGAGCTAACATCAGAATGGGTCCTTTCTCATTGAAGTGGTTTCACCACTAATCAAGACAGAAGAGATCGTTTAATTCGGAGTTTTGGTCCCAAAATACACTAATTGCTTGCAGATGCTCATAAACTAACCTCTTTATGCTCTTTTCATTTTTATGAAATCATGATTCCGCCAAGATGAGAGAATAAATACAAAATCATCAATGCTCTGGTCGTATAACGAAATTCGTGAAATTAATTTCCATGAGTAAGCGGCGAAAATTTAAATTAAAACACTGCCTTGATTGCAATAAGAACCTTTTACTCGCTGGCAGTACCAGTTCGATATTTCATAAATACATATACACATAGGAACGTGTATCATGTAGTTAATGAAGATATGAGAAATATCGGTTAGAAAGTAATGAAAGTAATAAAACGATTAATGTAATTTACCAATCTTTTTAGTGATTTATATAAATGAACCGAAAGATATATTTGGAAAAAATATTTGCTCGCTAAACTATGAAATGTTACTATAGAAATTTTCTCTTCGAAAATTCGATGTGATTAAGTGAGTTTCTCTTGGAGAATCCTAAATTATATTTATAGGGTGCCAAGAAAAATGTGCTTTTGTAACAAAGACATATCTTCTTTTTTGAAAAGTTGAAATAATTTTAATTTTTTAGATATCGATTACTTCTCTTCGTGTTTCATAATGATCCAGCAGTTATTGAATTCCGTCAAAAGTTACCGAAGAGAGAGAAAATTGAAGTACATATCCAAAAATCTGTCGAGAAAAATTCTGTCGAGAAAAGCAAACGATATGCAACATACAAAGATATTTCGACGACAGAATTGAATGGCCGCTTAAACGATGAGAATAAAATAAAAAAAGAGCCAGGCCCGACAAAAGTTAAAACAACCTAGTTTGACATTAATTGGCTTCGCTAGCGGTCAACCGCAAAGAATCAAATGGTATAAATACCAGCAATCCCTTCTTTCATCAAATAGAGAACTCCACGACGGAGGAACGACTCGCACTAAAGCGAATTTCTTTTTCTCTTGACCGTGGCAATATATACGTCTAGTTTCATTATTACATATCGATCTTAACTTTCTAATACGTGATAACTTAGTTTAACGTTGTTACTTTAAATTCTAGCAAAATAATGGATCTAGTGAAATTTATCTATAATATCGATATATTTTCTTTATAGCTATTATTATTAAAGTTAGGTCGTAATAATTTATGTGTAAATTATTTTGTTCTCTTCGCTATGGCACAGCGTTTTTCTATCCAAACCTTTTCAGCGTATTCCACAGATGCAAATAAGGAAAGGATCTGTAAAGTTCAATTTTAATTTCAATTTGTTCCGTTTCAGTGAACCGATCGTCAATTTTTTGTAACGATTCATCATACTTGTTAATTTCCATTCGATATAATTTTTCTTTCAAAGTTATACCGAAAAAAAGTTTGGCTGGACAAAACTAGAACGCCCTATATGTCCTAATCGAAGTAATATTGAAAATTAGCTGTCTTTCTTTCTATCGTGCAAAAAAGAATATTTTCAGTTTCGTTTACCTTGAAACGCACAAATCGCATGATACAAAAATACATTCTGTCACATTCAATTATCGTCTGTGATCGAATCTCGCGTTTTACATGCAGATTTGTTACTTACCGCAGATACGTTCTTGAAATCTATCTCGCAAGCATTAATTTATTTTTACTCGATTCTTGGAAAATATCGTGTCGTATAAAATAACCGTTTCGTAACAAACAACTTTTACAGACTCGAGAAGGTCTAACGATATAACACAAAGAATCCCAGAAAAGAAACGAGTTTCATGAATAACAATAATAACGCATCAGAAAACACAAAACGATATTCTTCCATAATTTTCTTTGTACTCCTATCCTTACAATATCTCTTCGATCCTTTTTCTCAAATACACTTTATTTTCCTATTTTATTTTCTTACATCGACAATGGTTCCTTTATTCGTTCGTTTAAGCTACATCGAACTAGTGTTAATATATTTTTTAGTAGATAATAAAGAAGGCAGGTCTCTATCAACGCTTCATCATTGATCGAAAGAATTGCAGGCAAAGAGGGTCAACTTTCTGATAATTTGAGCAATTCGATTGAGTGGTCCGATTCTTTTTGAAAAATTGAAAAGATCCTATACAGTATATGTATAGTGGTGCTGACCCCTTATTACTGCAATCCCTTTGATCGTTATCATTTTTCGCCTGTTTAGCAGAAGTAGCGTCTATTTGTTATTTGTTATTATATTGTATTGCGAATCATATCATTGTAACCAGATGCTGTACAACATCGGCACGAGATGCACGACTTGTTATCGTCATTTTCACCTAACGCAAATGCATCCAGCGCGATCCATCGGGTACATACGCTATCAAGCACATATCATTTTCATCGCGAAGGTACAGCCATATTAAATTCAAGCTTTTCATCCGTGCTCGAGAGTTCTACTTTCAATTTTAACTTTCGAATTGGGTGATGAGTTGACCGTGAACTTTCATTGAGAAAAAACAGAACCTTGATTTGTTCACTGGAATGAACATGCTGGCCGATGAGTGGAATTTTAAATCAACTTCATTTGATTCGTCCCGTTTCTCAAATCATATACCTTTTGAACTAACAGTTTGGCTTTGACCTTTGATCTTTTGAAACTTCTTGACCATATAAAAATTATTGGAAGTCGCAACGATGTCAAGGCGAATGCGCTGCCTAATATAATACTCTCTCGAGCGGATATATTTACGGTTTAAATGTCTCAGATTTATCATTGTCCTCGCGAAAGGCTGGTGAATTCCATGCTGATGAAAGTAATCAAACATATATTTGACAAAGAGCGATGGAAAGCGAGACGAAGGCAATGATAATTCCAGTTTGACGTGTAAATGTTACTCTATTTCTAGTTTCGTGTTATTATGCGTTTTGTAGTTAGACAATTTTTAGCGAATGATTTGACCGGATAAGCTGACGAGCCTGTGCTCAAGCACACTCTGTGAATCAGTCACTTCACGTTGTACTTATGACGATTCATCGATACCAAAAGAAGATCACAGGAAGAACGTGATAGGTTTTTCGTTCAGTTTTCATATATTATCAAAACAATTCTTGTATTCAATTAACATAAGATGCAGAAAATCAACAAAAATAGGTTTGTCATGTTCTTCCCATAAGGTTTTCAAATATAATAGTTACCATAGACGCACAAACAGTTCCTCGAAATTCTCTCTTTGGACTCTCACACTAAGGCAAAGCGTTTAAAACGTTATTACAGCATTCGTCTAAAAGAAAATTCACGTACGAAGAAATTAACAAACGATGTGTCGTGGATCGCGTGGAAATAATCGCGATAAATAAAACCACAAAATACGCTTCCATACATATACATATATAAATATATATATTAATAATTGACGCTTTTTGCAAGAGATCGTTATATATTCGTTTAGCTTTCGTTCGCGTGTACTTAGAAACGAGTTAGGAAAGATAATCTGTTCTTCAGAATCGTTTACACATTCGTGATCATTTAAAAATAGGAGCTACAATTCCGAATATGTATATTTAACTTTTAATTTATCAGTTGTATAGGTATTACAACGCAGTACAATGCAATAATTCGGATAAGAGAGCCGTACGTAATGAGTATAAGAATGTACAAAATACGAGATATTTTTCAATAACATGATTATTGATAATTTTATTTTATTTATAAAAATTTCATTTCTCTTACAATTATAGAATTGCTTCCAGACAATCATAAATCAGATTATTAATTAATTATTAAGTATCTGCAATAAATTATTTTTTATCTTTTCGATACTTTCAACAGTCCTCTGTACCATTACGTATGTATCTGCTGCTCATTAAATTCCCAATAATCCACTGTAAATTCAATTTACGCTTCAAATCGTGCATGGTAATGTAAATTTCTTTTCGTGGATAACAAACTCAATGTTTTATAATACTTCACAACCATCTGAGTAAAAATTTTGATTTATGGAGATTTAATCGTGTGCATGTATGTGTGCGTGTGTGTACGTGTGTTGTGTGTGTGTGTACACCCATATATTAATGTATAATAATTGTGTATATACGTGCAATAATGGACGAAATACCGATACGAATCAAACACACACGAAATGATTTAACAACAAAGTCATCGACTATCGTTCCTCCGACATGAATCATACGTTAATCACGATCAAAATGGAATATGTACTAAACTTCGGCGACCGAATCGATGAAAAATCGTCAAAATTAAAACGCAATAATTCTATTTTATATATGTTTGCTATGTGTTTCGTAACGTCCCAAAGATTTCATAGAATTTTATGAAATATCTCGAATAAATTTCTGCTTTCGAGAGAACCTCAAAAAGACATACTTCGAGTCGACAAAGCATTCAGTGAAAGAATCTTGGATCTGATCTCGAAAATTATACTAGCCCATCCAAATAAATTCCAACGCAATAAGGAAAAATTTTTCACGCTTTAAAACAATTGATTAAAAGGTCTAACTTTCCTGAAAAAGAAAAGGAAAGAAAAGAAAAGAAGAAAAGAAAGGAAAGAAAAGGAAAGAAAATAAAAGAAAAAGATAGCAACAGAAATGAGA
Organism: Bombus vosnesenskii; assembly: GCF_011952255.1. Lineage (NCBI taxonomy): Eukaryota > Metazoa > Arthropoda > Insecta > Hymenoptera > Apidae > Bombus > Bombus vosnesenskii. Next base: position 8,923,729 of record NW_022882925.1, read on the forward strand.
TAAATGATTTAAGGATTAGTGGACTAAATTAAGTGGACTCAACAAGTTCGAATCCTAAGAAACGAAAGTACATCCCGACTATACGTGTATATTGGGTTCTTACAATAAGAGTCAATTATTCTAATCAACGTGGAGGGATGTTGATGATAGTCATGTATAAGGGATATGAATGATATAAACGTGAGTACTATGTAGGATTTTGGATGTTTCGATTCGTTCAGGTGTGAAAAATATCTTCCAAGATGTACAATACTTCGGACGACACGGCTGGACAGTTGAATTTTCGATATTCCGCGAAATCCTTTCGTTTATGCCGATTTCATACTTTTAAAGCAAAGATCGAACCTTCAGTGGCTCAGAAATTTTTTGTTAAGAGGCGTATTCTACTCTTAAAAGCCTTAGTTATATAGGCCTTAGTTTCGACCAAGCAGAATAACTAAGACCATATATGAAAACTATGAGAAGACATCTTTCCTTAAAAAAATTTTTCAATAGTACTAAAACACGAATGAATATGATGATAGCTGTAAAGTGACAACAGAAAAAATAGTATAAATTTTTCGTAATATATTATTAAAGATCACGCGTTTCATGGTAAATATTCCTCCTTAATAAAACTTCGTACTGTATGAATGAGAAATTTTGAGGAATCCGAAAGTAACATACTACAATGTAACAAAGTGCTAACATCGTGATCATGTTCAAGTACTTAATAGCTTGATAAAATCGATCCGTAGTATTTTGCAACGTGATCTGAGGTAAGAATAAATTTAATGCTACTAAATCGTCGTGTGCGGTTTTTGTATGACAATAATAAATTATATTTCACGTGTAACGAACGAAATAGATATCGACATGATAGGAGGGATATATTAAGCTGATCTCGACGCACGTCGATCATAGCCAATGATAAATGCGTATCATAATTTGCATTTGAGAAAGGCATATTTCAATTTAAACCGTGAAATATCTTATTTACTACTACGAAGATTAAATTTCCTTCGTTTGAATACTATTTCTGGAATGATAATTTTCGTAATTTCTCGCTTAATAATGAAGAAATGAAATTCTTTCGTACAACCGCGATCCATTTTGCTTCGCGGATGACAAATTACATTTTACTCGTACCTTTCTTATCGTAATCAATAATATCCTAAATCATGTTTTCCTTATTTATTACATTTTTCGAAATGCTTTCATAACGTAATTTTGTACTTAACGAATGTCTTTCTTAGCGTAAATCGAATTGCAAAAAATGAGAAATACTTAATCCGTTAATTAACGAAAAGATACAATTTTCCCAGAAAATATTCCAACGCATCGATATTTAATTTCTGATTTGTAGAAATTATACTAACAACGTGTTTTAAATATGTGCGTGTGTGCGTGCGTGCGTGTCTCGAAACTTTATAGTTAAATGATATAACCTGCCATCGCGAAATTCTATTTTATTAACCCTCGCTCGGTTATAGTTGGATCATTTAAAAATCGAAGAAATGCATTTTTAATATGTCAAAATGATCGTGGCATTGAAAAGAAAAGATATATTAATAGCTAAAAATTCGATTTTGCAATTTTTGTTATGCGATACTTATGTATACTTTTATAATTTTCGTAAATTTGCAACGAAAATATGATAGATAAATATATTTTTCGAATAGAATTCATATTCATAACTTCTTGTCTTCCGAAAATTATTTTAAAGAATGAAATTTTACTTAGTTTGGGTCAAAAGATGACCAAGTCATTACCGTCCAAGGGTTAATTTTCCAACCATGAAACTCCTTAAACGAATATTTCTATCAAATCGGATCTTCGGAACTGTCCAGCAGTGGGCTTGGTCCACCATATTGTTAATGTATCTATTGTAAATGTTTGTATGTAATGTAAAATGTATCTTTGCTTGAAAAGGCGACATATCCTAAGTTATAGAGTTCTGAGACAAGAAGAACGAGATGTAAGGTTGCCTGACTTGTCCACAACCTCGTGCCATTTTCTTCTTTCTCGTTCGTTCGTCTTGTTCAGCCGTAAAACAACGATCAAAGGTCACTAGACGGGAAAGGAAACGAAGCTCTGCTTCGTGACACCCTTTTTGTGCAATGTGATACAATGAAAAAACGACGAGAAGGAAGAGAATCGGCGGTGAAAAAGGCGTTCAGGGCTTGCCACGTACATTTATGTACACGTATACATAATATATTGTATAAGTAATTGCAACTACTATGAATCATTATGTGCGACATTGAAATTTGTATATCATGGATGAATTAAAAGAGGAGAATATCCTAAACAAGATATTACTAGACGTTATTCATCTCGAGTGATATTTTTCTATAAAAGAAAAGAAAAAGAAAGCTTACTTCGATATGTTAATAATTTAATTAACCCTAGGATGCAATCACTAATCTGATTCTTTATTTATTGGGAAAACAGGTATGTGTCGATAAAGCATGCTTCTGTCCATTTTTCTGTGGATGGTGGACAACGTTCTAAAGCTCTATAATTGGTTTGCATGTTTAATTTTATGTGGTTATGTGATCTGAATTTTATCGTCGCATGAAAAGTGATTCTTTTGTAAGAACTGTTCATAGCTAAAGCGAATCGTATTATAAAGCTAAGATACCTAAAAACTTGTAACATAACACCTGTTTCTTTGCTTTAGCGTTGAATATTTCATACGCAAAAGAATAAAATAGAAAAACGTACGAAATATTTGATGAAATACCTTACACTGGATTACTTAATGTCCTATCATACTTTTCTTGAGATCTTAAAGTGAAATCTCAAATGAAATTTAATTACGAATGTTCATAGGTTTCTTGCATTCAATAATATATTTTTTTTAGTTATAAGCGAAGCAAACTCAAATTGTGTACCATTGGAAATTAATTTATTACTTATAATTCATAGTACTGTTAATCAACTATTGGTTACGCGTTTCAAGATATTATTAATAAATACGTTAGCCAAAGGTACGCTAACGTTTCCACTAATTGCGTTATCAAGAACGGATTTAAACATCCACTTGCGATAAAGCTCGCCGAAAACTAAATGCTAATGAAGAGATCTGGGAAGATTTGAGAGTACCGGAGACACAGGAGATGGGAAACGCTACACAAGGGTGGATCAGTTAAAAGTTAACAGAGAAATAGATTTTAATTTAACTTTCGTGTATACAGAAAGTTTTCTGCTTGCACTTCATGAATAATTCAGTGAACTTTAACATGAACTCTGAGAAGGTCTCTATAATACCAGCATTTGAATAATTAAAATATTTAGCAATGCGCCTAGTTAAACAACATTACCTAATAGCTCTGGTTAACGAAATCTTGTATATACATACATATAAAACTATGCATATAAATTATTCCAAGTTTTCAGTTCTTTGTCATCATTGGCAAGATTCATTTTCGAATTTTACACTGTCGTAGAGATGATTAAACGTCAGATTGTATCTAGAGTATTTCTTTCCAAATATGATATTTCATTACAAAGTTTGTCCATACTCTGTACTTCGTAAATTTGGTACGTCACTGAATCTTCAAAGCTTCTGTGAAAGGTTTTGTTAAATGGGTTTACCATTGCACAATTTTGCATGTGATTTTCCTGCACAAGTGACTGTTTCGCCATTATGTTATAATATATATAGCACATGGTACATTGGTATTTTCTTAATATGTGTAATATATGTATACAATTTTTAATGTCTCGTTCTACATATTAACTGATTCAAAATTTCTAAACTCTGATAATAATCTATGTTTATAGATTTATGTTTAACGAGTTGCACATTACCTAGACTAATTTTCATAAAAAAATAACTGACACTAAAGAAAATATAGTGTTTCTTGAAATAATGCAATTTTAATCCGACCATTAATTAATTTTCTCATTTCTTGTTTCTTCTAATAATAAGATCGTCAGCAATTATCGCATAAACAGTTGAGATAAATTATATGTCAATCAACATAACGCGCACTTTGTATGCCAATATATTACGTTTCCATAAAACTTGATTACTTATACATATAAAAATTTTATTCCAAATCTGGCATCGCTTTGTTGATTTCTAATGATGCATTCAATTTCTACGACTGTCTCTTTCTTTTGTATCCTTCCAACTTTACTTTCTCATATCTCGCATGTGTTTTGTATTTTGCTCACTTTCCTCGAACTGAACAAATATTTGCGATAGTCCTGTCTGGCAGATAAACTTTTTAACGTCCCACAAATAGGTAACGTAAACGGCAAAGTATCTCTGTAATAACATGACCATTTATGACTCTACTATATCAATTGGAAAATTAAAGGATGATTGAAAAATCGAAAAAAAGATTAAAAAATTCAATCGATAAAAGAGTTCGTGATCGCGCGTAGTTTAGAAAATAAGTTTCACGAAAACTTTGGGAGCAATTTGCACGCGATAAATCGAGTTTTCTTAGAAAAAAAAGAAAAGAGAAAAGAAATCCTAAGAACCATCCGAGTAAAGTGGAAAGATTATTGTGATCGCTTATCCAGGAGATCAAAATTGAATTCTCTTTTCTTCGACGGAACTAAAAAAGAAAGATTTGTCTTAAAGTGTCACGTGTCGCTTTATCCCTCTACTCCATAGCAGGTTCTGAAAACGTATTTAGGTACTTGGGCTCTCCGTGGGCGAGTTGCGGTGCGGATTTTCTCAGACCAGCCAACTACCACCATCACCAACCACCATCACCAACCACATCCACATCCACAACCACACACGTACAACCAATCAAAATAAAAAGACCTATCCCTGATCGCTTCACCAGCACGGTGAGTCTTACTTCTCTATCGTTCTATAATGTTCCTATTTATATCCTCTGGTTATAATTTATTGTTCTGGTTTGAATCAAGTATCTCGAATCATAGGCAATATTAACGCGGATCATCAATGTTTCTTTTTTTGTTCAGAAATAGAAATGTTTACTAAGTGTAGAGATTTAATTTTGTGACTGATGGAAGATATCAGAATTAGTGTGTTAATAATATACAATTTGATAAACACTTTCTCAACTTTTGATTATGTTACTTACTTTACTATATTCAACTTACCTGGATTCAACTCACTTCGATTCATTAAACTTTCTTTTTTCCACTAAAAGTCTTATTAATAATTTTGCTTTTCCACCGTTTTCTTTTTTTTTTTTTTGCTCCTTGTATAGTGCTTGAACTAGTTGTTCTTTGCGGGAATGACATTTTCTTTATGCTTTATTGCTTGCTGAATTATTAATGAATTCAATATTAACGAGATTAATTTTATGCTCAGCGTTGAACAAGACGCAAAGATTTTTATTTCTGAGAGATTTTAATGCGCATCTGTATAGAAATATGTCTAGATACAGATTTGAATCGAGAACTTTATATTTAAATATTTTCGACAATGTGTTCTAGTAATTTTTTCTTTTCAAAAATTTACAAACTGCAAGTATTTCCTTTTCATTCGATCATAAGAAAACAAATTTGGTATCTTGTTAAACTTAAAGGAAGACGTTCAAATGTCGTAGTAAATATATGCTTCAGCATGCACCCTGGCCCTTATATTATTTTATAGTTACGTTAAATAATGATTGGCAAAATTAATAATTTATAATTTTATCTTCTGTGCTTAGTTTTTTTAAAAGATAACGCAAATAGTGATATGTATTTAATAAATGTCAAAATAGATTTACATTAGGGCTGGGCGAATATATTCGTAAAATCCGGATATGCTTTGAATATCTGTCTTTACAAAATGTGACAAGTATCCATAACATAAAAATTAAAAAAAAAATCGTTTACTGCGTTTATGATAAAATTCACCAAGGCCTAATACACAGTGAATGTATATTTATTTATAATATAGAATATCTCTTATCACACATATACTTATGTACTTAGTTGTAGACTATATTTATATTTAAGTAGAAAAATTTTCTAACGTAACTTTCCTTAACATAAGAGCTACATTTAAAGTACCTACATCTCGAACTACACGAACACAAAATAACACACAAGTAACATCAAAATATCCATGAGCAACCTATGGATGACAGTTCTGTTGGAAAAATGTTTGCCTTGGATATGAAATTAATTAAATACGGAGAAGGTAGGTTCCGGTAATATGTGGGAAACTAAGCTGCAAGGAATCAGATACGCTTCCGGTTTCCATCGCCATTAATTGTAACAGTAATTCAGGTTTCTCGGTTGTTTCCCGTTGAGCATAGGTTTACCAACATTGGTATTAACTTTATCAAGATGCTCTAAACGTACCTACCTCCTATCCGAAGACTGTTCCAAATTCACTCTCAGTAAGCACATTACTTGAAAATTCAAATTACATTGCAGGATAATTTGAAAACTTTACAGATCGACTAAGAAGCGTTCACGTGATTACGAATTGCTCATTCCAAATTTACTAACTCTTTATGCTTTTTCTGTATAAAAGATATTTATCAAAATTTGTTTAAATCGAAAAAACGAAGATCGAGATGTTTTACAAGGTAAATTAAAACCTACCACGAATAAATTCACCATTGTCATTCGTCTTCGAGGCTATTCGGCATATCGTAAGAACACACGCACAGAACTAAAACGAACCAACACTCAACAAGATATCCCACATACACAGAATCAAAGAATGGAAGATTGTCAAAGACCCTATGTAATTTTCCAGAGTGTAAGCTGAACTGGTACTACAACAATGGGATCTGCGTGTACAAGTGCCCAACTGGAACTTACGGCATTTCTGACGAGACAAAGGCAGTCTGCTCCAGTTGCCATTACTCCTGCCTAACTTGTTCAGGATCTTCGAATACCGAGTGCACCAGTTGTCACGAGGATGCCGAGCTTTCTATGAACCTTGGCGAGTCTGTATGCATCCTTCGCGAGCTTTCGTGGACGATGCACTCCACCCTATGGTTTTATCAGATGACCATTTTGTTCTCGATCAACATCGTCGTATTCACCTTGATAATTCTATACGTGGCTGTCAAATGGTATTTGCGAAGGAGGAATTCGTTAATGTACGGATATAGTAAAGTTTCGTATACAAGTAATGGAGACGCACATAAAGATAAGTTACAAGAAAATGCCTCTTCGTCTGATAGTGAATAAAGAAAATGGGTGAAAATAAACAGCAACCGATGCTGGTTGTGTAATTAGAAAATGAGTGTAATGCTATAAATCTGTGGACGGTCGAGGGGAAAGAGAAACATGAAATCCAAAAGATTACATGCTCAAGAGATTTTTCGATGAGAAAGTGGAGGATGAGAGAAAATAAAAGGAACTAGGAATCAACAAGCACGTAATTACCGGTTTGTTGTGAAATTTCGATGTGATTGTTTGTCATATAATTAATGTTTCAACAATGGATTACTAGTGACATTAATGACATTAACAATATTTTAAGCAATGGCGGTACTCGGGAGGATTCCGTCCTTCTGTTTGACACATTCCAATTGACGAGCATGAATTAATAAGTTGGTAGTGATCTCCCGGTGAATGTTATGGATGCAGAGAAACGATCGAGTTAATGTAATCGAATTTGATAATGCATTTATCTACATTGTGATGCTTCGAGAAAATATGCAGAATATTTAAAAACAAACGTTTTAGATCATTATTTTTTAACACGCTGTATTTTAATCTCACCAATAACACGATGAAGTAAAGAAAGATAGAATTAATAACATAGAGAGTGAATAGGCGTAACTCAATGTGATCGAGTTATTTAACCAAATTAAACCATTCCAAATGCATTTGTGTGTTCGAAATCAAAAATTTCTTTAAGAGTAAAATTAAAGTTAAAATTCATGCCCGGAATTTAAATTTGATGCTTAAGTGGCCAAATTCTTGATCGAGTCATAATTAATCGCGATACAAATAAAACGTATCGCAATGCAAATACGCTTAGTAAGTTTGGGTTCTCAGCTAATTAACAGTTAATAATTAAGCCGATTTTCGATTATCGTTACGGGAATGAACTAAATTATACCGTCTAATGTCTTGTCCTCGTCGATAATCAAAATTAAAATTGCATTATGCTCTGTAACTAACTGTAACACAATTTTCTAACCGAGTTTCTAACTACATAGAGCACATTGTAATTTATACACCAGTGAAATTACCATGCGATGCTACTTACGTAAATTACATTAAAGATATAAGACGGAATAAGATATAGTAGCATTTCCTAACGACCAAAGACTTTAAACGTTGCACTTCTATTCAGTTAGAGCGACTTTTAGATGTACATAACAAGATCAAACAAGTATTATGAATATTAAAGCTAATTATTAAGGTTTACAAGTTAACTAGTTATTATTGTTATTCAAATATAATGTAAGATACTAACTTTAAAATAAAATTAAAAGACATTCGGGTATTTTACTTTTCCATTTGCAATAAACTCCATAAATGTGAAAAAATTATATATTAAAACAAAGACATACAGACATTACATTGAATAGGAATGTGAATAGGAATGTAATTGAACGTAATTAAGATTTTCCTTTGTCGTCCCATTATCAAACTGTTGAAAGTCATTCTTTATACGATCACGGATTAAAATACTTTCATGATGTAATAAAACGTTATTAAATCACTTCGATAATTAACAAATACATAGTAACTCGTTTGTCAATTATCTTTTTCCGAAATGAATGATCGTTTAAATTTTTATTTACAGCTTAATCACGGATCGACCAATATGCAACAAGTTACCGATAACACAACTACAGAATTAAATACAACACACAACGGTACAAGTATTTTGGTATATGTAACTGCATAAACTTAACATTAAATAGTATTACATAATTTCAAATAATACAAATTAAATAAAAGCATCATTCACATGATAAATTCTGTTCAAGTACGGATCTCCTTATACTTTTACGTCAAAAAATGTTGATTAAACAGATAATCTTAAAATTCAATAGAAACAAACTAACATTTGCAATACATTATTATTATACATTTTTACTTATTATTACTTATTATTATTATACATTTGCATACATAAAGAAGTAATAGTTTTTATGATTTAACCTAGATAATGGTTAATTTATAACTAAATGTATATAAAATGATGAACCTTCATAAAATTTCGTCCAAATTTACTTTTGTTTAATTTCAATTATAGACTTAAATAGAATTACACTTTTATTTATATAGAGATATATCTTATTCAACTTTGTTGCACTTTTTACAAATTATCTTATTATCAAATATACATTTGTCACATAAATATTTCCCGCATCTTAAACAAAATTTCGTAATTTTGTAACCTTTACAATTTTTTACTTGACAAGTTTTTTGTAGCAATGAATCTGAACTTGTTGATAGTTTTATTGCATGGCTTTTTTCCCGCGATTCTTTATGTAAAAGTAATGTATGCACTAGGTTTATAACAATTTTGTGAATTGTCTGTAAATTGGCCCCATACTGTAGATACCATTGCAAATTTATTGGTTCGTAAACGTTGGCTTCTTTCACTCTTCTTATCAAATTGTATAAACCTCATAATTTCAGCAAAGTCATTCCTGCTCATTGTTTTTGAAAAAAATGCAGGTCTCCAAATTTTATTCCACAAATATGAAACATTTAAATTTTTTGCCTGATATACACCGCGGGCATATAGCAGAGCAGTTTTGTTGCATCTAGCTCCTTCTTAGTCCCCAATACACTAAATACTTCTTCTTCCGTACATTTCATTATATAATCCCTTATACGGTGATCAATGATAAGATAAAATGCCGTCTTTACTTGTCCTTTCATTATATGCCGTTTAGCATATCCCCAAAAATATTATGAACTAATGTCCTACCAGGTTTGGGACTTGCATCTATCTTTCCAAACTGCTCCATCGGGCCCAGTTTCACTCTCTGCTGTCAACGATAACACTGAACAGTCTTCTTCTATGTCTGTCATCCTTTTTTTTATAATTTTTTTTTTTTGAAAAATCATGACATTTCTAGGACAAATATTTATCACAGGATAATACCATGTACGGAATACAAAAGTTATTGTCAAATTTGATATGCTTTATTTTTCCTTTTATAACAACTTTACACAAAACACTCTGAGATGCTTTCTGCCTGCGTTTAAGAGATAATAAATTCGATCAATCGACTTACTAACAAAATCGACTAATCGACTTAGAAACCGAGATGTATTATAGTCGAAAAGGCAATAGCAAATAAAAATATGATCTGTGACGGCGATATTTATACGAAAATATTGATGAGTATTGACCGTTCTCCACCAACGGTTACTCGAGGGTGGAGTTGAGACAGCTTTTCCCGTGTTTTATAGCAATGAGCAATAACCCTAAGAAACTTCTCAACTTTTAAAATGTTTGTAACAATAGACTGTAAAAAATGCTAAATTTTGTGGCGGTTCCTTAGGATTATTATGGACCTGAATTGATATGTCTTGATTGCTGGTGGCTATCTTGTGTAACAGCGGGTGTAACAGTTGTTATTATTTGTTATTACTGATTTTGTTTGTCATCTGACCTTGAAATAGCCTTTTCTTTGTACTGATTGCATTTATTTTAAGAATAACTAACATATTTTGTCGGGCGGTCAAAATGAGCGCTCACGATAGGCAAGACAGAGTACAAATTTTTCTCAGAAAATAAAAGAGCAAACTAAAATTAATTACCGAAAAATATACTGTATGCATGTTTTAGGAAAATTCAGAAATTATGAAGCGATATCATAAAGTTTAAATATGGTTAAATTTGTATAGAAGTCGCAAGAGCGGTCAATTTAACCGCGCCGGTAGGTTTAGTGTTAAAGGATTGCCATAATAATGGAAAATATACCATAGCCACGTGGGCTAAGTTCAATAGCCAAATGATCAATAACGAATTCAACACACGGAAAACACGTCGTTATAACATTCGTATCCACATTTCACGTTACGATGACAAATGAATAAACACTGTACAGTCAGATTAATTGGCGATAATTAGCAAACTGTTGCAAGTGACCATCTCAGTACGACCGAGCTCTTGCCTGCATATTGTAAACCACAATATTACTCGTTAGTATCGTTATACGTCGTGTATAAATTATTTACACGAAACCTCTCGTTAGAATGATATTCCGTTAACCGCGAAACTATTAAAAATTAAATATAACAAATTTACAATTAATGGAATTCAAATTATGTATTTCAACTTGTTTTTATCAAGTTTTAAGCGAATGAAATTTAAAAAGTAAAGGTTTCCTTGCGCAAAATTAATAAAAAAAAACTTGTGCTTCTCTTTTTTAGTAATTTATATAAAGTACCATGTAAGGATTCGCGTCTGGCTACATATCGGGCTCTTTTACTATCAGTGAACTCGATTAATCCTAACAACAAAGATTTCAACCAATTTCTATTGCTTCAACTTTTATCGAAATTACATCCTTTCTTATTAAAGATATCATTTGCCATTTTAACTACTCAATTTTCTCTTAATGTAATTAGACAATGAAACAAATTATTCCATCTTTATAAGTATAAAGCACGTTATTCTCCTGGTCAACAAGGAAGACTTAATTGAAGAGCGAAATATCTTCGTGTTCTACTTTTCACAGTTTAAACGTTTCCATGAAGTAATATCGTTATCGTCATCACTCAGAAATAAGCTACGAGAATGATTTCAAAAGGGATACTGTATATATAAGTATGTTCGGTCACTTCCTAGCGATGATATACCTTCTGTCGGTGGAATTTGGTTTGGTGCCAAACGCCCATGTACTCGGAGACGACTTCGAGTATTTACTCTCATCTTATTTCATGTCGAGATTCGGATCGTAGCAGAACAGAGACGAATAGGGGTATAGGTGAAGACGAGACAAAGGTAAGAAGAAACAGGAAAAAGAAGGAGAAAGAAGATGGAGGTGGTGGCCGTGATGCTGAAACTCTCTGCTGCGTTGTCGAGCTTTAAATCTTCAAGACGCAAGACCCTCATTTGTTTCACCACATATGTATAAGTAACTTCCGTCTGCGTGTGAAAATCACCGAGCTACGAAATATTATGCGTATATACGAACATACATTGAAAAGCGTACAGTGAAAGCTACCGTTACCAACTGTAAGGAACTCTTCAAGCTTTTCCTGCAATTTTCCATCATACTCCTCCGTGAATCCAGGAAACAATTTTCTTTGATAAATTACGAAATTGAAGTAACACAAAAGTACCAATAAAAAGTATAGCAATTGCAGAGATGAGGTATTTCTTTTCTTTCAACGCAGGTTATGTAAAAATTATGTTAACACTTAAATGGAAAGGATATTCTTTCATTTTATATAATCGAATATTAGTTTCAACGAATATAACTTATGTCATGAGATTTTCAAGTGCGAGTATGCGTTATTTAAAATGTTACTTATCTTCATACTCATATTTCAAAAGATATCTACCACCCAAATAAATCTATGGAACAAAAACTAACCACCAATTCAACATTAATCATTGATAAATTTTCTCAAATGTCAAAGTGCGTAATAAATGTTGCTTTATTTATCTTTTTACGTTCCTTTCATACAGTCCGGTTCATAAAACTTATCGATTGCCATTAACTACAACCATATTTCATTGGTCGCAACAACATGCTGTTACTACTTCAGGAAAGTTAACGTACAGAAAATCGGTTTTGAATAACTTTTTACATATCATTAACTTCTTCCAGAAACTATAAATAACTTGACACTAAGGTTTACAATTACCCTCTTAAATATTAGACGATTAGACGATACACATATTCAACACGTTCAAAGGAAATCTACTGTTATGTTTCAAGAATTTACCTTATTGCTCCTCATTAAGAATGAAAGAAATAAAACGCTTTGTAAGAACGATGTGACACCGAAGGCATAATTTCTCCTGCACCAAGTAAAATATTCTTTTTTAGAGAATAACAATGGAAGTGCTGAGACCATAGAGGCTAAAAATTAGTGGAAATGGGGATGCTCAGAAAGGTGAAAAGGTTGTAGAACATTAACGTGGCCGGAAAGAGAAATAAAGAGACTATATGTATCTTTTCTAACGTAATGACATCTACGTGTTAAACTAACGAGGAACAAATATCTGTACAAGTATAATATACATGTAATATCGTGATATAATGTGTTTACAAAGAGTGGACAATAGAGATGTTAATCAGACAGAAAAAGACGATTGTTGTTCAACCTGAACTATTCACGCCAAACGCACAGAAAACAGCGCAATCCACACTCTCTCGGCAACGCCACTCGCAACCTCTGTCTCCGCTCGACTCGCACTCTGCTTTTCGACTAACGCTCTGGCCGTTGCCGCATTCCGTTGTCTTTTTCCTAGGCCCACCGCACACGTGGTATGCAGGCGCTCGTGGCCAGGGTCACGTAGGTCTTTTCCACGAAACTATGCACTTGAAAAGACCGATGACACATTGATGGGCCCGACGGCGCCTCGGCTCTCGCGACATTGTTCATAGTTCGCCCGATATTTCTTAGGCCTTTCGTCCACGATACTACATACATGTATTAATCATGAAATCTCGATCGTACTAAGCTAACTGTTGACCGATTACACGATATCGATTTGCTTTATTTTTTTAATCTAATCGACTCAGAAACGTATTACAGGAATTAGATAGTACTGAATTCGATATATCAAATTAAAAACATCTCATTGTTACGGACAATGTACCATTGTGAAAGTTATTCAAAGGAAAGCGAATGTCATCGATCTTAGGCGGTTGTAATAGTTGGAAGAAGACCGGACAGGCGGTAATGGAACAATAGGAATCGTGAGAGAGCAGAATAGGCTATCTGAGTATTTGCATTTGAGGTATGCACTGCACATTGAATGCAGCCAAATAACTGCCTGTTTCTACAAGTAATACACGTATGTATTCGTTCATCTCGGCCCTCTCTCTCTCTCTCTCATTCGTGGGAGAATCGGACAATGTTACAACGGGGATGGAAACGAAGTTGCACCGAATTCGCAATTCGCAATTCGAAAGCCATGAAACTGTGGAACTGCAAACGCTGGCGAGATCCTTGCGCGACGCAACGATAATTTAGTACATTGAACGTTTGTCCCTGGTTCTATCGTTCCTTCAAGCTTCGCTGCCTGCATGAATTATATGTCGTACATCGAAACTAATAATTGCTTCGCGCACTGTTCGGTCACCAAGAAATTAAAATAGCTTCTTACAAAATTTTGCATTAGATAAAAATTAAAAAGTACATGTAGCTCCAGATATTTCAAAGCATCTTAAAATATTAGTTAAAAAGATATTTTAACAGAGAAAAGCGGTATGTTTATATTCGTGATCGGGAATTACAATTGTATTATTGGAATACAGATATCGTTGAATCGTCACTGTATTTAATGCACGGTTAATCATGAAGAGTTGCTCCCAAAGAGAATCCGTCAATTAATCTTCGAAGCAAGAATAAAGCATAAGATCAGACATATTTGGATATCTTGCTCCGTCTTAATCTATTCTGAATCCGACCGAAGTCTAATGAGTCAAACAGAATCTATTCCACTCTTGTGTTCATCCTTGATTTATGTGCCACCCAAAAGAAAAAAATACATGAAGACGTTCTTTGGAGAATTTATGACACGTCTGGGAAGAGAAACCGCTATTTGTAAGCCACAAGATTCGTAAATCGTAACATAAATTTCAAGTGGAAACAATATTTCTTTGGTACTTACTGGAATTAGATGAAAAAAGTTTCATATTGGTTCAGATAGATGAGGAATGTAATGTACGTACAAGACGCGAAATTGAATGAACATTCTCTGCGTGGCTAGTACACGCAGGAATGTTGGCGTGCGTTACATTCACACGTCGGGGAATGAATGTTTTTCCATCGATTCTCCCTTTCCCTCGCTTCTGTCCCGATATTCCCCAAATGGCAGAGGGCGCGAGGCAACATGGGCAAAGAGAGGGCTGGCGAGACGCGGTTGATGTTAACGCTGGGTTATTCAATAGGACGTGGAAAACGTCGGTATACCTACTACGAGACAGTTCTCGTGAGATTCGTATCATTTCATTCAGTCCCCCAAGTTTTCCAGCTATGCGGTATTGTGACCCTGGAACGTAGTTTGCGAATTTCCCGTACCGATATCTATGCTTGTCGAACATTCTCAAGTCATATGCGTCTATTCAACCTTGCAGAACCCGGCTCTTTACGAACGAAGATTATACGTTTCATATGACTACTATATTATATAGGATGTATATCGATTTTAAACGAAATAATAAGAAAAGTTCGTATATGCAGATTTTTCTGTAGAAATGTGCACAACCCACCTTTCGCCAGCGTACGCGTTTAACCGAACGGCGTTTTCTTTCCATTTATTACATCGGAAGCGTTCATGCTTTTCGTAAAATTCCAAGTATAACGAAATCTCTGACGGAATTAATAGGATCGATCATTTTTCCAAGATAATCAGATGTACAATTCCATTTTTCACAACGTTTGTCAACCGAGATTCATTCTACCCTATTATACTCCTTTAAGATCATTCTTCTCCATCTGGCCATAAAACGAATGCCGAGGGAACGTCGAATTGCCGTCGGCAAAAATCCAACGTCGAGGTTTTTCAAGAAATACGAATGCAGTCTTTGGTGAGCTACAATGAATGGAAGGGAGTCTAGAGCGAGGTAAAGTCAAAAGGGTCCTTTCGAACTAACTGAGTACATATAAATAAGTAAGGGATTCCACGCTCAAACTGACGTGGCACCTGCGTTATCAACGCCGTTTAATACGCGGGGGTTCTTTCTCAAAGATTAAACGTCTAAGCAATTTCACCTATTAATAATGGATCTGATACAAAATCAGAATTGTTAAGATTAATCCCTTACCTTTATAACGTCAACTTATGCTTGTGCCAAAGATTATAGTATTGACTTAGAAAAAGCAGATTGTATTCCTGACAAGAGTAGTTCTATGTTAGATCTCGCCAAAACTGTAGATTTTAGATTTTATATGTTTACCATTGTTGCGGACACATAGATATACATATAGCGACAACAATATGGGCAATTGTTGATCAATGTTGGGCAATTGACATCAAGCTTCTCTTGAATAATTGAATTGAATTGAATTCCTTATTTCGTGCGAATCGTCATAAAATTGAATCAACCCTATGACAATAATTTTATTCTGAAATCGACGAATCTGAAGGATCGGTCCATCCCTAATTCCTCTGGTACTACGTCTTCGATCAATTACTTTATTGAATTGAGAAAATTTCAGATTATATATCAAAGAAGAAATAGAAGGATGGGGTTAATAAATAAGTGAGATGGCACTGAGGATCTAAGAAGTGTATAAAGAAAGGAAAAGAGAAAACGAGAATAAAACGTATGCTGGCTCTGTTTTTCGTTCTTCCTTCTCCATCTCGGCATTAAACGGCTCGACTTTCTTTCGATACGAAATGCTCAAAAACTGTGAACGGTGCAATTACACCTTTGGTAGTTTGAGAATTTTTGTCCATACTTTTCTACCAAGATACTCTTAAATGAAATACAAAAAATAATCAAAGCAGAGAAAGAACGGAGAAAGACCATCAAACAGAACTCACTTAAATGTGTAATTAAATCAATGAATTTAACAAAGAAATTTATATTAGTTCATTCCAAGTGCAAAACAATCGGCCTACGTAAAAACAAAATTAGTAATTACATTGGTCAGCAATCAAAATATGCATATCATGAATGAAAAATATAATAATAATTTATAAAGTACCATTATTGTTCTACAACTGCACATCGATGAGCGATGTAACAAAAATGGTCCGCGTTAATCACTTACAATAATTATCGTTAGTTAATTAACGAAATGCGTTAGCGTCTGACAACGAGCAATTTAGACCGTTTTGTTTCCAAGCGCATTACTTATTCTCATCAAAATTCTATTAGTTCGCGCAGTCGACGCGTTCGAGAAATTACACTGCCACGTACCATTTGGTAATCTTCCCTCTCGTTAACTAATTACGGAACAATTAGCATATAGTCTAAGACATCTTTTTTGCAGGTGATTAACCACCGTCAAACGCGGACAGATCCCTGTACGAAGGTTAATGATTGTTGCACTCGGTCTGTGTAAATGAAAAGTTTGTTCTGCGTGACGGATAATTTAATAAAATCAAAAGTTTCGAAATTGCGGCGTTCATAACCATGGATACCGAGCAATTCCATTAATGACGGACACTGCAGTCCGTAATATAGTATCTTCCAACAAAAAAATTGAACTTCCAGACTGCGAGCCAACATGCTTTTATGCGATGACGTTCCTTTAATTAATTTAAAAGTTGTTTCAATTTTAATTTATTAATTGAGCTACTTCTTAATTAGGCGTATCTTTAATTACAAAATTAAAATTGATGGATGGTAATCAGTTTTAATTAGGTCATATTTTATCTTTCATTATATAAGTGATGATATTGTAGTATCATAGATAAATGGCCTAAAAAATATCGGGTAAACCATAAACAATATTGCGAGAAGGCCTAAGTGTTGTTAGGCCAAAAGGGCTTGGCAGTTTTTACTGGGTGGTCGTCACCTGAAGAGTCGAGTAGGGGAATTGTGAGTTGAAAGTCAAGTGGTGAAGAGTTGTGTTGAGATAGTTGTGAGTTGACAGTCGAGTGGTGAGGAGTCGAGAGTTGAGTTGCCGAATTGTTATGCGTTGTAAACTATTAGTTGTGAGTTGTGAATTAACTATTTAGTTGTTATTTATAGCAGGTCTTAGTTCTAGCACATTACTGTATTTAGTTCACGTTAAATAACCATCGTTTCCTGTTTAATCCATTGTACATAGATCTATCAATCAATAAACTTATCATATAGGATAGAAATCATTGGAAACTCTAATTTCTAATATTTCAAAATAAATAAAAAATCCTATAATATCATGTATTTTGACAAAAATGAACCGATCCATTAAAAATTGAACCACCGTAATCGATAAAATTATTGACGGAAACAAGATAATAACAACGCATGTAACGAATTGACAGGTTAAATTCGTGCAACAATTGCCTCGATTTGTCGAATATTTGAACAATCTTTCATTATAATCATTTTCATATCATCGCTTTCACATTTTCCAGCACGCAAATCATTTTTTTGCATTTATAAAAGTGTTTGGAAAGTTAAACAGAAAACACTCTAAATAAGATAAAATAGACAACCTAAAAATGTTGGTCACAGTATTAGTACGAAAAATCATGTTAATCAGGAGACACGAAGCAAATGAGGAATAAGATTGTATCGGTGGGAGTTGGTAAAGAACGACTTGTAATTGACCTCGAAAGCCAGCAGCATCCGCGAGATACTCATCACGGCATCGATTATACTTATATGTAACGTCACTTTGCATTATGAAGTGCAGGCCGTGACCGTATTTTTGTACTCCTCTCCGAAAGAAGGAAGCTGGAAACTGTGGACGGAAGACAATGAAGCAGCTGTACGCTGTAAAATCTACTGCCTTGAAAACGCAGTTTGAATTTAAGCGATTACTTGGTGGATAAAGCCAGGAAACTTTCTTACACCATGAAACTTCTTATTCATGCCTAATCTCGATGTCTGTTACTTTATTACTTTCATTCGCATGTACAGTGCGGCTCGTCTCTTCAAACTCCATTAACTTCTACCCTGCCCACGATATTGCTGCGTTCTTCCTTGAAAAAATATTTTTATACCTACATACATAGGGGTACGTAAATATGTATTATCGATTGGTTAAAGTTTTACGCAACGTTTACAGTTAGTAATGTCAGATAACGTGACCGCAGTAATCCGCATTATTGCTGCTCATTGATCGATTACAGCCTATACATGTAAGTGGACTTCTTGAAATGCTAAATTCTATCAAAATTATCGCATTTCCACTTTTATATACTTGTTACGAAAAAAATTGGAGACAGCAAGAAATTTCTTTTAAATAATTATTATAATACTGTTATAAAATATTCTCCATTTTAAATCTCCCATAACGAATAATTCATTCTTAAGTCAGTAGAAATTGGAACCTCATCAACACGTTCGAACTCTCATACTGTAAATGCTGTCAAGAGAAGAAAACAGCCCTCATCATCATTTATCAATGTTGTGGTGCATTAACATTGACAAATGCATTAAAATGTTTATGATCGATCGTCTTATAACTTGGCAAAAGCCACAAGGCGTATCTTAAACATCAAATTTTTGTCGAGAGAAAATAGAATACTCTCCGTTTCATCTACAGACTTTATTCCCACGCAATCAATCTCATATATAAATAGATAAATAAACATACATAATGTTAATTTTAAATTCAATTAATTCCGCGTGTTAACTTTTCCGGCGTAATTAGGTATATGCTCCTGTCTACGAATGTCGTAAATATAAGCAATGATTTTGATCGCAGTACATTTAACATTTTGTCAAATTTAATTACACGCATTATTGAATGAACACGATTGTTGATTAATCTCTAACAATTTTTAAGAAAATCTAAAATCTTTTGATATTGCTATTCTTTCACTATGATTTACATATTAATGGTTCCTGTCAATGTTTTGATGCGAAAATTTCAATTTGGAAAATAATTACGTACATGTTAAAGGCCGATTACAGGCCTTCTTTAACAACATGTATACTTGATTTATATATTTAAATAATTATGTTATGAAATAAGATACGAAATAAAGCATCTAATAATATCAAAGACTGCATTAAAACTAGAGGGCAGACTAAAAAGCATAAAAAATAGGATGATTCTTTTTCGTTTTTTACTCTCTTTCTCTCTCTTTTGTCTGAATAACCAGCATTCAGAGCTGAACCACCCCTTTAGAATCGCATTATGATTTAGTGGCGCACCCGCCAATGCTTACGTTCGATAGAATCCATCGTCCCTTTCCATTAACTCCCTTTTCACCAACTTAGTAAGAAAGAAGATGCGGCATACCTAACTGCATCGAAAGAAAAATTCTTATAAAATATGCAATCCAGTTTCAAAACTTCTACAATTACTAAATCCCCCCTCCCCCCTCCAAAAAAATACTGTAAGTGTGCAGTGTGTTATAACAACTCTATTCGTATCAACTGTCTCCATTATTTTAGATAATAAGCAGAAACATTAGGTAGAGAAGGATATACATAAAATCTTCTTTTTCTTGTTCACTTTTTGAATGAAATATGTGAAATATCCAATTTTTCCGGCTAAATGTTTTTACTCTAAACGTTAAGTTATTCTAACTTATTATTTATTCTGCGAATTAAAAATTTCTTATTGAAACTTTATGATTAATTATGATACTACATGAAAATTTTTTTAATATCAAGATATCCGCTTGCCAGCATCAAACACTAGCAAACAAGCTAGAGAGAATAATTATATAAATTTTGAACCACCGACCAGAGGTGTTCCGAAATACTTTTTTTTTACTGATCTCAACTACAAATAAGCACACAAGGCAAGCTTTAACTTCGAAAGAAAGTTTGGCCAGTAATAAATCAGAAAGTTTGAATTTCCACGAATCTACCATGGGTATCTCTATGAGCAATCAGTGTCGTATAAACATTATTCAAGTGCTCCGTTGGTTCAAAGCGGTGATGCAAGAAGACGAGATATTCCAGATGAAGGAGCGAAACCCTTACTCGAAACTTACAAAGATTGTTCATCACCTGATAACAGAATCTGAATACGAAAGACGAAGAATGCGGAAAGAAAAGGTTAAAGAAACATAGATTAGAACGTACGCGCGGTACGTGCAAAAACAAGTATAGGAAAATAAAAATAATCTCCAAATTTTGCAACTATAAAAGTTATTATTCTTTCAAGGCGGATTTGCATGAATCCTTAATAAGAGATTAAAGTTTCTTATATCACAGAACTGTCGGAAGAAGCAACGTTTCCCACGTTACCGATAATAATTACAGTTCCAATATTATGTCATATCCTTTCTGTCATATTTTTCCACGGCGCGAATACACCCTTTATGTGCATGTATATTGCCTTCTTGTAAACATCCATATTTTAGAAACTCGTATTGCATACATAATGGCCGTCCTTACTGTAAATCTAATACCGATCGATTAATCAAAGTACGTGTTTTTATCCATTGATAAATTTATCTTTACGCTAAGATCAAAATTAAGGCTTACAAATTTTTTGTTAATATTCTCTGCAATTATTTTTCTTACTAAACTCTAAATCACCTTAATATAACTCTGAAAGAATCACTATATTCCCTACATAGACGCATTCCCCTGATTTATTCTTCTTTCCTTCTATCATTCTTCTATCTTTCCGTTTTACAATGTCAAAATATTTCGAATCCATATTCCTGGGTAATCTTATCAACCTCATAAAGTGTTTATATCGCGTTTGTATTATACGATCAATCAAACGCAACTATCTGCACGTCGCGTCTTGAAAGCGACTTCGCCATCCCATTTCGTTAACATTTTTACTGGTTGCAGCAACAGCAAGACTATTTCATCCTTCCCTCTAGAAATTCCGCGAACACAGGCAACTACAGCAGCGCACGCCAACCTTTTCTACGTTTTACTCATACGTTTTCATCGCCGTATCTCGCCAGGACTGCGCACGCTTCCGATTTTTTCTATCGGTGGCTCTAACCGTACATCCTCTCGTTTCCGACTGCTCGTAGATCAACGAATACTGGATTCCATTGCTAGCTCTGTTACGACATCGCGTGCGTCGGCCTGATCTAACACACTTCAAAGCTACACCCTCGTGTACTCTATACGTACTTACTACGCGAATACTTTGACTAGAAATTCACAATCTGCTCGGTGGTTGGGTTGATTTATACCGAAGAACGGATGTACATGAGAGTATCAAACGTACAAGAACCGTGTACACCGGATGCGTATTTCAGAGAACGAAAAGGTGACAGAATGCCCGGAAGGATAAAATACGCGAAAAGATAGGAAAGGGTGGTTTTATTAATATTTTTACGAGCTCGTAAATTGCGTAGTAAGCCTTCCTAGAAAACTTTCCTGTGCGACAAGAGTGATGTTTGATCACGCTGTTTTCCCGATGACTATATTTCAAGTAGTAGGAGTCAGCAACTGGTCAGACGCGGAGCGCGTAATGATTATTGTATTCATTATACCTATATGATAAATACGTTTTAAATCCTTTCACTTCTATTCAATTCGTAATATGTTTCTATCGATTTTTTATTTTTATTTTTGAAATTATTTATGCACCAGATAGATATACATTAAAAACGTACTGTGACATGCCGTCAGATAACTTAAGTATCAAATTGTTCAAATAAAAAGAGAATTTTTCAGCTAAAAGAGAGAATTTCCATATTTAGCCATTCCACGTATAATCTCCTTTTCAACCGACCACTTCTTCCTCCCAAAATAAAAATTCCAGAATTAATGTAATACCGTCAAGCGATACGACATTTTAGATATTTTGATTCTATTATTTCGAACGCAAACTTTGTAACCGATATATTGATTTTTCGAAGAATCATATTAAAGCAAATATAATGAACAGAAGCAACGTAACGCTAGGTAAAACCCGAGGCATTTTTGTTTGGTTTCCGTGCCATTGCTTTTCCAACCGCACCGCTGTACATCGTATCTAACGCGAAAATATGTATGCACCTACGTTCGCTATATTTCTGAGTGTTTTGAAACCGAGCTACCAGTCGCTGGCATTATTCGGTTTCCATGAATTACTGTGAATTGGGTGAAAGTGCGGGTAAGATTCGAATACCGCGATGCAGATGGAATACGCGCAACTCGCGCGCTCTCCTCTTAACAACAACCTGCCAAAAGAGGTTTATCGTGTTTCAAAAGTCAGTTTAGGAATACAAAACGAAAAGATATGTGCAGCTACCATTGTACCGTACCTTTGTATTATTCATCTTATTTTAAACTTCGTAAATACGGCTCCCAAAGGAGCGGAGCTGTTCGCACTTTTCAACTTAAGAAACTGTAATACAATTCCCTGCTTTCCCTTCTTATATACTCTGCTCCTATTTGAATAATTTTCAGTTTCTGTTTACCGTTGTATATCTTGATCTAGAATTCTTGCTCGTAGAAGAAAATCTTTCCCATTTACACGAATAAACAAATGCATAGGTATATAAATCACACCGTATCGTATGTAGTACTTTGCAAAAATCTTACTTTTTACATAGAAAACGATTACCAATGATTACATACTAACTGAATATAGTACACAAAAGATTCAACAGAAGATATAATTTCATAAAATAATAATGCTGTTACGTCATAGTAGAACGATAGCTATAACCTAACAATTTTAAGTGGAACATTTTAAAACAGATTCGCGACCGCACGAAGCATGAAAGTGCAACGCGTTGATGCGTTAATGAAGTTATTACTTCTGCCTCGTGTAACTAGTTTACCGTGCACTGTGATTCTGCTGACACAGCCAATTATCGAGAGTTGCAATTATACCGAATCGATAATTTCAACCAGCCCACGATTCAGTGGCGCTTCCTGAAACGTAAAGTTCCCAGTTCGACCGGAAGTTCTGCTCGGTTCTGAAACCTAAGTTGACCCCTCACTTTCTACCTGTCACGTCGACGCCAACTTTTGGTCACAGTGTAATTAAAGCGAATAAGTCGATGTCACGATTACCACATCTGTCTTTCTGGAAAGATCGTGTCGCACGGTACATTTTATTAGAAATTCCCATTCTGATACACTTTCAACCGGTTAAATTATTTCAATTCCAGTTGAGTTTGAATTCGTACCTTTGAACAAACATAATTTTTATATACGTGAAAAGATACAGCTAAACCAAACCATACTCGTTACATATCCTATATACTATTTTTATAATGCAAATACACGAAACGTCTCTAAGAAATACAATAACATATAAGATTTTTACGTTTTTTAATGAACCTATGGTATAACACAACAGGAAAACGATTTTATTTTTTCAGTAAAATCGTAGACGCGAGACAAATAGAAAGGTGGAATATAAAACGGAGTGAACGGCAAAATTTGATGGGGAAATTTTACGACATGGATGACGCTTTGAATCGTGGCAGAGATATACGGCAACAATGTCGGTATCGACAACCGCGAAGCTTTGTGAAGCCGGCATGCAAAATGACCAACAAAATTGCTTTAATCTCGCCCCTTTCTTTTTCCTTTACCGAAACACGCTGCGATACAGCAACTAAGTTTTTAGTTCCCTTTATGAGCTACTGAGCACATTCGTTCACTCAAGACGAAAGAGTTTCAAGGCGTATCATTGAAAGATAAAGCGGCGTGCCACGCTGAAAAGGGAGCCACACATGAAACGAAAGAATGGCACTTTGCACAGCAAAATGGGACGAGTACGAGACCATGAATATTTCCAGTAGGTACGTATGCCATTTCCTAAGTGAAGATACGTCCTTGGAATGTTGAGATACGATAAAAATATTTATGCAACGGCTTCCGTTAAACAATTCTACATGTATTTCTGTATTATTAACATTTAAATTAGATAGTAAGTTATTAAATTCATTTATTTAAATTATTATTAAATATATTAAATATTTTAGGAAATATTTAGAACCATATTAAAAAAGAGTTATTAGATCCCCCGAAAAGTTTGTAACATTTTTAACAATGAATATATTTCGGTATTTGGTAGGGTTGGTTTGGTAGGATTTATCACGAATTTCTACTACATATCGAAATTCTAAGTTTGGAAAAATACCAGTTCTGTTTCGAAAGAGGAACTGGAATCGATTAACGTTAGCCACTTAAACCATTCAATCGAATATTTGTGAAAAATAAATTCGTAATTGGTCATGGAATAATTCGGTGGTACGCAAATGTTTCGAAGCAACGACGAACTATGTAAACGATTCAAAGTATATCTTTCTGAGCCGAAGTCTTGATCAGGTAAATTGGGGTTAAGTTGGTGTCCATTCCGGATTTTGGAAACTTACCATTAAAAACACTGAAACTCAAAATTGTCTGAAGTTCGTTATACGTATAATAATAAAAATATGTAATCTTATGGTTTAATGAATATGTAAGTAAGAATTAGTTCTTAATTGTAATAAGTCAGGTGTAAGTATCTTTTAACAAATAAGTCTCACAAATATTTCCTATTATTTTTTTCAAAATTAAATTATTATATACGCATGATTTTACTGCAAGTTCTACACCGTGTCTGCTCCGAAACGTTTATGGAAAGATGAAGGATTCAAATAAGATACTGAATGAAGAAGTTTAGTCGAATTTATGACCTTAATCAAAACTATTTAACTTGCTTTTGATGCAGTTATAACAAAAACGTGGAAGTTATTAATGATTCAGGAGAAAATTGGTATGTACTAATACACAGAAGCAGAACTTTCTAGTGAAGATCAAGAACCTCATAAATTGCGAATAAAGTTAATTGGGCGGAAAACTGCGTCCTACAATTGGCTCTTAAGAAATTGCTGAATGCTTTGTCTGATTCATTATGCGAGAATTTAATATCTCTTTAGATATATTCTATATATAAAGAACCTTCATGATTATAAAAACCATCACCATTTCATTAAAAGTAAATCAAAAACCGAAAAATGTATATAATTCGCTTCTCTACATCACATAAAATATTCCTCTTTTGTTTAAAATAAAATTTTAACAAAATTAAAACCAACGACTGGAATGAAACTGAAACTCGCTAACGTTAAAATAATTAACTTTAATACCATATTTTTATCTTTCTACACGCACGCACAAATACATAAATATGTACCTACACTGAATATTATTATTCAACGCACACTTTTATACATCTACAAACGTATGACGTATATTCTCGTAAAAGCGGAAACCCACGTTTGTATCTACACCTCTATGCGCATACATATCCTTAAATAGTAGTCAAGCCGATCCTCAAGAGTTCGTTATAAACGCCAGCCAACCAACCGACCTTTCCTCTTAACTCGGAAACTCACTTTACCACAGCCATATAGGCGCTACTTCGCGATTTTCTGAATTACTAAATAAAAAAAAGTCATTTAATTTCGCGTGTAAAATTTACAGACAGACTCGTTGAAATGCCCCGGCTACGCCAGCAAACTATCCCTAATTTCAAGAATCATTTGCTCATTTTTTTGCAACTTACTCCTGAATTTCATATAACCTGCTTAAAGCATTGTGGAATATTAATCAATTAATGGGAAATGGAAAATTAATGGAAAATATCAAGAAATGTTTAAAAGTTAATCAAACATTTGAACATATGAGTTTTCACATAAGAAATGAAATATGTATCTTGTAAAATATTGATTTTTCAATGACTATTCACGAATGACGGTGATTTTTCCTAATCTCCTAATCTCGTTTAAAGGAGGTAGCTTAGCTAAGTTGATAGAATTATCATGTATACATATTTATAATAATTTGCAAACCTTACAGATTTAGACAAGCGTATACATTTCAAAATGTGTTGTGGGACACACATGAATGAGCGCAAAAGGGAGGAAGTATATATTTAAATTGAAGTAAAATAAGTATCCGTGAAGCGGTACACATATTTATGTTGCGATAAAAAATATCGCTGTTGAAACGACCGTGCAACGCGCTTTTTTTATAAATAAACGTTATAGAGAGGATATAGATGCTCGGGTTGAAATTAAAGGTTTATGGGGAAATAAATCTAAACTAAGTGGGACAGTTTTTTGGGAATTAAATGCATCGCCTTTTATAACATCCTATGACATACGTATAATATTTATTAGCATTGTAGGTAATAAAAATTTATGTCCGTATTGAACATATTTTAAATAGATGAATTTTCGCATAGCATAATATGTATCAAGAAAAAGTTCTTTACAAATTAATGGGCAAAAATATACAATATGTAATTATTACTCGGTAAGCATAAAACAATATATAGCGCACAGAAACTTCGCTAACGAGTCTCCTCGCAGAAATTTATTATAATTACGTAGGAGAGTTGGAAACGCCTGTTTCTGATGTATAGAACTTCATTTTAGGTCCATTAAAGGATGGCATGGAAACGGAATTACGAAAGTGTCGTTTTTGTTACCATATTGCACCGAAAACTTTTTCCATTAATATTACGAACCCTTATATTGTACTCTATGCCAATAAATCGACTCTCGTGAACAAATTTAGGGGATGCCCAAACAATAAATGGGGTGGTGCAAAAGCAAATACAAGTGATCTTTGTGAATATAGTGCATGATAGCATGACTACGGTCTACAGTATGTTTTCAGGATTGCAATAACAATGAATTATTACTGTAATTTAAGTTCTGCCACCAGCTACATAGTGATGCTGTGTCTGTATGAAAAAATATTCGTTTGGATATGTGCATCGTTGATTTGGATATACATATTGTACATTACAATGAAATATCAAGAAACATATTTGTCGTACGAATCAACATAATTTATCAAAGAATATCATCAATTTTCGATTGTATTAAAATATACATCTGTTATTTATGTTTCATTAGATTCTTGTATAATAAATTTTATCTGAAGATAAATGATATCAATAAGTACGTGTGTATTTATTCCCCTCTTTTAATTTTATTAGTCAATTATACCAATTAATATGAGGTGTTGCATAATCATCGGTATTTTTTCTTTCCGCGTAATATTATACATAATTTATCTCGCATTTATCCATTTGATTAATTTTAGCATATTCGAAATGTACATGTAATCTAAAGTTTTCAAATATGAATCTTTGCTTCTGAATAAATTTTTAACTTCCTGTTTCAACTTCTCCTAGTGAATTTCGATGATACAGAATCATATTCTAATTCGAATATGTACATATATTTCCCTCCATAAGTATTAAGATATTTATGAAAAATTAGGTAAGTAAAAGATCATCGAACCTTTTGCAGTATCATGCAAATTTTGTAAATAAGCTTCCACTTCTTGATCAAAACTAAATATAAACTAAACTGCTAGTAGCTAATAGTGATAGTAACAGTATTACAAATATTACATTCACTGTTGTAGATTCAGTATTACAGTCACTATTTACGGATCTTTTATTATTCGGCAGACAAAGGAAAGATATGATAAATAGTATATAGAAATACAAAATAATAAATATGAAATATCAAATTATCTAGGGAAATATCATGGAATATCAAATTATACATTGCTTTTAATTAAATTGTACGTAAATAAGGAAATACTGATATAAACATATGAAAAGTTGGACGAAAGGGAAGAGAGATAAATTTATGTTTACAATGAATGTTTATCGTGTAGAGAGAAATTGTAACGTTAAAACCGATCGTCGAAAATAACACGGGGAGAACGACGAACGGTATACTATAGTGTTACTGGTACTTAAAACATTCACGACATACACGTGTAATTCCAACTACTAACTGTATGTAACTAATACTAAAAATGGCTTCTCGTAATAGTTACGATGAAACGCTGCTTCGTTATAAGATTTATAATTCACACTATGATAGAATTCTCTGTCATGTGTGGAATTATTATCAATGTGCATGATACATTACATTATATTTTATATCGTGAAATTTAGCGTCGATAGATGCTTTTCGATATTTGTTAAATGGAAAACGTATGCGTGTTTTCAGGTCAAAATAATTGAACAATATTTACATTGTATATTCTTTGTAAAACAATTCGCTCTCTTGCGTTTCGATTTAATCGAGCGAAAGGGTATCGAATGATGGTATTTTGAAGGCACTGCCAATCATGTATCTTGTTGATTGATTTGAGATACACTTAATGACAATGTTTTTTGGATACCTTTCAATCAAAAGTGATTAATCAACCACTGAATTCTAACATTTGGCAACAAGTTTAGACAACGGTTAATTGATAATTATACATATATCTATTGATACAACATAGAAAATCTTCCACGTCTCTAGCAGAAATTGAATTCGATGTAAATTAAATCCTCGAGTAGAAATATTTAAGATATTACAATTTCAATTCACCAAATATAATCTCTACATGGCAATTATAATCACAATTTGCTTGACAAATACTAACCATCATTATTCATTTATGAATGCATAAGACTATATTGTTGGTATATGGAACATCTACAGAACATGCCACTGCATCAGTTTGCATTATAATAAAACCGTATTTACAGCTACCTACGAGGTACCAAATATTTCGAAGGATACCGTAATACCGACGGCTCTGATACTGAGTCGATATTAGTCAGCATTAAACAAAACGTGACAAATATAGTACAGAATAACAGCGTTGTGCGAATCGAAGGGACGAACGAAACGAGGGGTAAAATACAGTAGGGAATCCGTGGTGATAATTAATTCCATGTCGCTGACATATGGTGCTCACGGGGATGCTATTTCGAATTACCATACGTAAGCTATATTGTTCAGAGCAGCGGATGGCTGCGAGCTGTCGCTACCAGACAGCGCGTTTAATTGACTGAGTTAATTTGAACTAAACAATGATTAAAACTGAGACTGGACTCGGCGGTTTGTTGCGCGTGATATATATGCAGAATGATTCATCATTCTCCATCATAGCGTTTCCCAATTTTTCCCAAGTCGCGAGATCTTCTTTTATATCAGTCAAACATCCAAATCACCTGCTATTTTTCCTTTGCATTTGCGTAACAAGGCATTTCGCTTCCTTCCATTTATCAAAAAATAATGTTACGCCGCCTTCCTACTCCATTTGTACGATCTAACGGAGGAAATCGCGTTTATTGCAATTACTGAACGCTGTTATTTTCATTTATGTTTACCAACCGAAAAGAATTGGTGTGAACGTCGACGTTGAAAGTATCATTGTGTTAACATGTGTTACACGATTTATTATATCTATTAACAATACACGGAACAAATAAAAAGGGCAAGATCATTTTGAGATATCGAGATTCTATGAAAAACTAATGTACAACAGAAATGACATGTACAACAGAACATTTGTCCGATTAAACTTGCAAATCAACAATATATCCTGAATTAAACTCATTTACGTATTATCGATTGCTGCTTATACTTAATGTGTCGAAATGTACCTATATGAAGATTTATACATAGGTCTTTTGAAATGGAAATATAGTAAGAAATAGAGAATTCAAATTTAAAACTGATGCTCGTTAACTTTGATTACCGACATTTTTGGAAGGAAATATACCAGAAATTCAAGTGATCTATTACATGATCTTCTACTGTTCCCAAACAAGAATCATTCAGTTCCAGGAAAATAAACAAATCTTTTTATAATTCCTGATAAACGGATACTGTATTTTAGTTTCTTAGCCTCGAAATTTGCATACTTTTTCTCAGAAACAAGTATCTAAAAAACTATTTGAATAAATATTTATTTTACGAACTTGCTTTCTTCGTTATGCAAATGGTTAACGAGTTTGACTTGTTTAATAAATAGCAACAATTGATTACTATATGATCAATACGTGAACATCAACAATAATGATTAACATTTTGCAACAACCCTTAATTAGTTCTATTTGTATTTACTAATGTTATCGTCATTTAACTATAACGCTCCAAATATACAAATAAATCGATATAAACATGAGATTATTGAAAAATACATACAAATACTATAAATTTAGAAAAGAGTGTATTCAGAGGGATTTTCGTACGAAAAATCATTCTTCCATTCTTAAAACGAGCAGTTTTAAAAGAATTTATTCTCCAAACTAGTCATACTCAACCTACGATCAGTAAAGCTTTTATATAGGACCCATAACAAAGAAAGAGAAAGAAACACATGTAAAGAAAACGAAAGAACAAAGAAAAGAAGTTATGCAATATATAATGATAGATTTAGGATATCAACTTATATCAATAAATGCTACATTTCTCCCATCTGACTGCAGAATGTACACATATTGTGAATAAAACCAATTTAAGAATTATTAAAACTTTATTAAAGCCATTATCCTCTTTACGCTTACCTTTTTGAACCTTGTACATATATCCTAACTAATAAATAATAAATTTAATAATTATCTATTTAACTTCTTTCACCTCTAATAACTGAGGATGGTTTTCACTTATGCCTAATATGATTCCATCGAGGTATTTGGAAAGAGCTCAAGTGTACAATGATCTCTTGGTAATCTCTTAAAACTCGGTTCACTCGTAATGATTTAAAATTTAAGACAATAATGTAATAATCAATATAATTAAGTTCAAATAATATATACATTTCTAACTTAATACATACTTCGGATACACTACTACCACTATTAACTCTAGTCATTGTCTTGAACAATTGCTCAAATTAGTTAGTTGCACATATAGCCTAGTTATGAATAAACACATTGCAATAAAGACAATTGTACTAGAATTACAAAATAATTCAGTTAAAAATTTAAAGATTAAGTAGTGATTTTTGTAATTTCGCTACTACTATATTAGATTATGATGAATGTCACCTCAACTTTTAAAAATTTCATACAACAAAAAATAGTTATCGAATCGATCATTTAATTGAGTATCATTAATGAGCATGTATAAAATTTTAATTAATTCATAAAGTGTACATAGAAGTGATGCTTAGTTTATTTTACGTCTGATCTTACTAATGTTATTTTATTGCATTTATTTTAATATCAGATGCAGTACAAAAAATTTGTATAGAAATATGTAGTTCCATATATGAATATGATAAGATATCAGCATACGGATTTATTAGTAAAGACGTATTACAATATTTAAAAAATATTTATATTTGAAGATTCTCTTATAGAATAAATTCGTTATCACAGCAATAATCTATATTCGTTACGAGATTTTCTTATTGTAATAAGAACGCATTATTATTGCTGAAATGGTCATAATCGTTAGTTTGTAAAAAGAAACATTTTTGGTATTTGAGAATTTTTTTAAATCTCGTAATTTTTCCAAAAACATAGCATATATAAAAATTATAACTTAAGGTCATATAAATTATTCGTTAAATAATACTTTTCTGTATAGAAATTACACAATATGAATTTCTATTCCTATATTTACATATTATTATAGTGTTGTCGATGTAACAGCACTCACACCGTGTACTAATACTATGGGTGGTAAATCTGCTGTTAATTCTGTTAACAGTTGGAGATACTGACGATATAAAGTATTTTCATCCCATGTATTTGATATTGGAGGTGCAGGTAAATATATAAATATTGTAGCAGTTTGTGAAGAATGTTGTCTAATTAATTGATTCACACTGTAAAATAAAATGAATATAATAAAAGAACAGTTATTTACAAAATCGTTAAGTATCAGACATTAAATAAAATATGTATTTGGACAAGATACCTCAAAATATAAGCACGTGAAACATTACTTAAGATATCGTTACTTTCAGTACTCGATTCATATTGACTTTCCACTGCCGAATCAATGAGAGAATGGCCCTTTAACCCACTTATTTGCGTACCCCAATTAGGAATTTGTTTAATAGATGCTGATATTCTCAACATATTTAATAATTTTCTTATACGAAGTTCGTTAGAAACTCGAGGAAATTCGTTAATCGAATTATGTGAATCTGAGACGCTCAAACTTGCATTATTATCTGAAACTTCACAATGAAATACCCTGAGATGTAGATTTTTCCATATAGGTACCATATTAATAATACATGCAAGTTGCAACATAAATAATGATGTTGTATCAAATGGATCTTGATCTGTTGGTTGGAAAAAATTCACAGGCCATACATCTATATATTTTAAAGAAGAATTCCTAAAACACAACAATATTAAAAAATTATATAACGATATAAATTAATCATATATTAATGAAAAATTAATCATGTGCTTACTTAGTTATTTGTAATTTGTTTAATGTATGAAAATTTCGACATAAACACAAATTTTTTTTCATCTTTAACACATCTGAACACATTCCTACATATTGCATTGGATCCAGATTTTTTTCTGCATTTGTATGTCTTAAAGGAAACGCAGTACTGTTTGGTAAGGTTGAAACGTTCTCAAATATATCAGTCGCATACTGTGAATTCTTGAAGAAATCTATCGATGCTTCTTCGTCATAAAAACCAAGAACAATTGTATTTGGTTTCATAGCTCCCATTCCCGATATCCTAATTAAGTGATGTAGTCCCTCGCGTACAGTTTTCGTAACTGTTAGTTCGACAAATGCCTTTACTTTCATATGATCAACTAAACTTAACCAATGTGGATACTCTTCTATAGTGGGATCGATATTCTGGCCCAAAAATTCTCCAACTTTTATGTGTCCTATTACGTACAGTCCTCCTTTTTTCAAGTCATTTACAAAATCTATAAGTGGACATGCTGATCGTGGAGATGCTACCATTAGCAGTATTTGTGGTCGCCAAAATTTTACATGATCTTTACGTGAATCTAACATTAATAAGTACTTTCGAACTTGATGAAATATCAGTGCTTGAGATATGCTTCCCCAAGGAGCATTTTTACTTGGCGAAAATAAATGCAACACAATGATTAAAATTAGGCAAAGTATTATACTGCTGGAAGCATAAATACTATTTATAACAAACATCATTATTAATGTACCGAGAAGACCAATTGTAGCCGTATGCCATGTAAAATAATTAAACGTTGGTCTGTAAAAGATATACAAGCATTATAATTACTTTGTATACCTAAAAGTATTCAAAATTAGGTAAATTCAAAATAAAAGATACCTAAAATTTGGTGCACTTGCAAGTTCAAGACCAAGACAGGCTAAATTAGTAGCCAAATAGCTTAACAAGAACAACACTGAATTAAGCTGAGCAATGATATTCAAAGAACCTATTAGTAAAATTATTTGAACTAAAGTCCATGAAGTTAAAACTGCAGCAATTGGATTTCCTTTCCATGTTCCTTGTATTATAAAATTTAAACCAGAACCTATAAATATGAAACACACAAAATGTAGACAAAATAAATAAATAAATAAAGAAATTTATAAAAACTTTATATTTTGATCACTCACCAAATACATTATCTTTTGCTAGAGCTTCCAAAACTCTACTTGACCCTATCAAATTACTTAAACCAGCGCTAAATGTTGCTGTTAATATACCAACTGCCACGAATGGTGGCCAAATATTAATTGGCATCATATACATAAAATCATTTTGCAATAAAAATTGACTTGTACTTGCAGCTGTAAGAATAGATAGAAGAATATAACATATAAATGTAAATAATACTGCTGACAAAGTTCCACGTGGAATGTTTCTCCCTGGATTTTTCAATTCACCTATATATAAATAATTATTATATATTAAAACTTGAAACATGAATAAAAATAAAAACTATTTTGATTAATAATCTTTTTAAGTACCACTCATATTAGCACCAGCCATTATACCAGTAACGCCACTGAATAATACACCAAAAACACTTGCAAAATCAGTCATTGTTCCTTTACTTGAATAATCTGCACTATAATTTGAGTAAAGATTCCTTATAAGAGTAGATGACAGCAATCCTGTATAAGTGCCATTAACATGTTCTGTTACATTTTGAACCAGCATATTTGCATTTGGAATTGGTATCTGTAATAAAAGACAAATCACGTTTCTGATCATTTTTGTGCTCTCCACAACATTACCTCCATATATCCCTTGGCCAAAAAACTGATAAAAACACTTATTAGACAGACACATACAACAGCCAAAATTGCAACACTAGTTTTTGCAAACATTGCAGCTCCTATTAGACATACTACTAAATTAGCAGTATTTAATATAGAACAATATAAAAATCTCCACCATCCACCATCTGGTATCAGTGCACTTTTACCAACTAAATAACCAGATGGCCCAAAACTTTCTATCAAACCTTCCGCACATCCAGAAATGCAAAGAGCACTCGAAACAATATTAGCCATAAAAAATAATGTACCAATAGAACCACCAAATTCTGGTCCAAGTGTACGACTAATCATAACTGTACAATAATTAGTAGGAAAAACTTGTATAAAATATATTTAAAATTCCAGAATATCTTATAATTTTCATTGCAAACTTGCTTCCAAAAGAAAATATATGTATGATAAAAATTTTATATATTATAATTTTTTGATATTTGAATATATTTTGATATATAATAATTCTAATATATCAATAATTTATATATTAAAAACATAAGGTAGTAACTGATATCTTATCTTTAAATAACAGATGGATTTTATGTGTAACAGATTATTAATTGTTGAAAATAACAAAATTTAAATAAGGATACAATAAGCACCACCTCCTTCAACTGCTCCATTTGTTGAAATTGCGCATACAGATGCTACAGTAAATAACAAAATTCCATATGCAATTATGAATTGTATCAAAGTGACAAGTAATCCAGCATTGCCTACGATATATCCTACAATGTAAAGTTTATTTGCATGATGATGTATATTTAGTTTCATCATTGAAATTATACAGACTCAACACAATATCTTGAATTACTTCTGTAAAATTCGTACCCATGCGTATAAAAATCAAGGCACTGAACATCGATAATGTAACAGGACTGAATACACCAGCAAATGTTCCCAAAGTCCGGCTACTATCCGCATTCAAACTACCAAATTCTACGTATCCATCTCCTTCTGCCTGTTGTACTCGTCCAAATTTAAAGAAATTGCTTAATCTATATAGAACACCTCTTCCATGGATTAGAGGAGCTTTTTCACTACTGATCTTGACATGTACAGATTCATTGTTTGTAGAACCTACTTCTGAAGCCATCATTTTTCTAATTTCCTAAATCAATAATTTGCAAAAAAACATATATAATAATAATCTTCATAATACTTTAATTATTACATTCACTTTAGGAATTGATTAATAATAAAAAAATATATAGACTCGTCATTCATTTATTTCATTAAAACTTTCAACAGTAAACTTGACTATGTAGAAAATTATTGTGATATAATGAGAACAGTCTAAGTATCAAATTTTATTTAACGATTTACCTTAAAATTATATTAATCCACTTAGTTCTTTTATGTACATAACAATGTATAAAACTATTGTTACATGCAATAAAGCCAGAATCTTATGATGTCATCTATTGAAATGTCAAATCGTAACTGTACAAATTGTAACAATTCGAGATTATTAAGCTCATGTCAAAATGTACTAATTACAACTGTTTTCTTATCTATTGAAACCACCTTTTAAGATTAAAAAATTATCGTGTTTTTATTCTTTTTCTCCTTTTTGTTTTTCTTTTTTAATATTGTAAAAATTCCCTATCTACTCATGAAATTTCTTAATTCACGCTTGGTATTACTGATAGTACAACTAGGCACAACTCCCTGATACAATTTACCCTCTGCTACAACCACTAATATTTTAATATGCCTTTATAATCACAAAACAGGAACATTTAACAAAAATATGTCAAATAAGTGCTGAAAATTATTCAAACTATATAAGCTCTTTGTATCTAAATAATCCAAATATTATTTTTAAAATATATATAAATATATAACAATAACAAAACAACAATACCCAGAAATTTTGTTAATAAATTGATAAATATAAACGATAATTAATCATTCAATTAATAATTAAACTGAATAAATTTGTTTTAACACATGTAACGCTTATAATAATATATTATATATGTAAATTAAAATCCTATATTAATGTATCTAGGTAGACATATGTTTATAGCTGATTATAATAATCCATTGCATCATCTCTCAATTGTTATTGACATTATTTAAAAGAATAATTCAAAAAAAAACATTTGAATAAATATCATTAGGTATCATATAGAACAATAAAATGGTCATATACATGAGAAGCTTAGTTTCACCGTTATCACGATCAATTGTTACAAATTTTATGTCGTTTCGTAAAATGACTGCTAGTGTTAAAACAGATTCTGTAAAATCTTTATTTTATAAAGAATATGGAGAACCTGTAGATGTTTTACACGTTACAACACAATCTATTAATCAACCAGAAAATAATCAGGTAATTCAGTTAAAATGATTTTTAATTTTTTTTTTAATGCATTTTAATAAAAAGTTATTTATTGTTAATAAAGGTTTCTGTCAAATGGTTGTTAGCTCCTGTTAATCCAGCAGACATAAATACAATACAGGGTAAATATCCAAGTAAACCGCCTTTACCAGCTATTCCAGGGAATGAAGGAGTTGGTGAAATAATAGCTATTGGATCTAATGTAAAATATTTAAATATTGGAGATAGAGTTATACCAAATGGCACGCATTTAGGAACATGGAGAACACATGCAAATTATACTGTGGAAGAACTTCTGAAGGTATATAATCTGCTTTCAGGTAATAAGGTTTGTATATATTAGGTTGTCCCAAAATTCTTTTTTGTTTTATAAAGAAGTAATAGATGCACAACATTTTTTGTTTTATATTCATCATATATAATTTAATAAAATAATATAAAACAAAAAATGTTGTGCATCTATTATTTTCTTATAAAACAAAAAAGAATTTTGGGACAACCTAATATTTATCACAATAGCTCAAAATTTGATATATGTTAAAATCTTAGGTTCCAAAAGAAGTTGGCATTGTGGAAGCTAGTATGTTAAATGTAAATCCATGTACTGCGTACAGAATGCTTAAAGATTTTGTGGAATTAAAACCTGGTGATACTGTAATTCAGAATGGTGGGAATTCAGCTGTTGGACAGATGATTATTCAACTATGTAAAATATGGAATTACAAATCTGTTAGTGTTATAAGGGACAGACCTAATATAGAAGAATTAAAGGTATAAAAACAGTTAAAAAATTAAATTTTTATTTCCATTGATTAATAAAAACTGTGTAGAATTACTTGACGAGCTTGGGTGCAGATGAAATTCTTACTGAAGATGAAATAAGGAAAACTCAGATTTTTAAAACTAAAAAGTTACCTTCACCAAAATTAGCTCTTAATTGTATATGCGGGCAAAATGCATTAGAAGTTCTAAGACATTTAGCACATGGAGGTATTATGGTAACTTATGGTGGTATGTCCAGAGAACCTTTAACAGTTCCAACGTCTGCACTTATTTTTAAGGTATATTGATTAAAATTTGTAAAGTAATGTACAGTATAATTAAGTAAGTAATGTTTGTTAATAATCTTAAAAATTAAATAGGATATAACATTAAAAGGATTTTGGATGACAGCATGGACAAAGGTAAATATGAATTCCAAAGAGCGTGAAAAGATGTTTAGTGAATTAGGAGCATTATTCAAGGATAAGAGATTAAAAGCTCCACCACATAAGTTAGTTCCATTTTGTCAGTATCAAGAAGCTGTTATTAATGCACTCCATACTGATGGTCGAACTGGAGTGAAATATATTTTGGATATGACTAAGCTATAAAGTAAACTCTCTTTTAGATTATAACTTAGTTTTGAGAACATCGCATTTCTTCTATCTTTAGTACCTTTTATATGAACTAAAAATAATTATATTTATTATTGTGCAAGAGACATTAATTTAATGTTTATGTGATACATATTTTGTAGTGCACTTTTAAATAAAATTTTAATGCAGAGTAATGTTAATTATAATTCATAATATAAAATGTTTATAAAAATACGATTTTTTATATATTACACAAACTGGAATATTGCTGTTCTATGTAAAAAGATGTATTAATTAATTTGTGCAAGACGAAATATTTATATATATGAATGTAAATAACAAATTAAAGAAAATTTTTATTTATTTTATTAATTATCATGGCGTAATCGAAAAAATAAGTTAAATAATATTATTCTGTTTTATCTAAAAGTTCTAACAAATTCATGCTGTATTTTATGTCTTCATGATCATCTTTAAAAAGATCTGTACGTATAATATCAAGTTTCGTTTTATAATCTTCATTAAATTTCGTTTTTTCATATTTTGTAACTGTAACGTCATTCTGACTGTCCTCCTTAGAATCGGACTCGCATTCTATATTTGTATTATCATTATCTTCAGTTGAAAATAAATTCAAAGTAAAAGGTCGTTTGTACAAAGTTTCTTCAGTTCCCAGTTGAACAGCTAACATACCAAGTTCTGCTTTTGCACCACATTCTTTAACGTAATTATGATTTTCTTGTTCAGAAGTTAATTTTGATATGCCATACAACATCGAATACCTGTATAATATGCTTCTTATATGTTTCTATCTTTGAAAAATTTGGTAATTTCATATTTGACACTTACATATTTTTGCCCAGTATTGTACCTCGTTCACCAAAAAGATTAAAAGAACCATCACAGTAAGTTTTCAAATCTATATCACATAATCTTGTACTAGAAAGGCGAGTTTTATTTTCTTTATATTTTTCATTGTATTTATGGTAGATTGAATTAAAGCTACCATCATCATTTTGTAATCCAAGTCTAAGAAGTATAGATACTTTCACGGAATAATACTCTAATTCTTTCAAACAATCATTTCTGGCATTCCAAACTTCTTCAAAAGTTAATGTACCATAAAACTAGAATTATCAGTAAATCGTTTTTAGAAATTCAACATAATCAATAATAATGATAATGGTAATCATATCAATAATTTAATCAATGAGTAAAATGCTTACATCGGTTACCATTTGGTGTACTAATCCAATACATTGTTGAGCATTTGGATTGCTAACCATGTCACGCATTGCATCTGTATGGTTTAATGTTAACAATACAATTTCTACAGGACCAGTAGCTGCAGTTAACTGATATTTAACCATCATGATCATTAGATCGAACAGTTTATTCATACTACTTTTATCAAGTTTCATTATTGATGATAATACAACACATTCTAAAGTAGGTCGTAAAAGAGATATCTTAGTCAAAGATTTTTCCTCAAATACAGAAGACAGCATTTTAGGATTAAGTAAAGCAGCAGTTACCTCGTCTAACACTGTATATAAATAGAAAAAGACATTTTAAAATTAATCAAAATATATAAAAAAAAATACACAATTATTTAATATAAATTAGCAGCATACAATGTATACTCTTTTGTATAGTATTAAACTAGCCTTGTATAATTTTATCAACACTTATCCTTTGTGCCTTCAATCTTTGTCGCAAAACATATAACATTTCACCACCCATGTTTAAATAAAGTATTGGCGTTGCATATAATGACATTTTTTCCTACTTTCACTTCCACTTTCAAAAATAGAGTACTTTTATGATTTTAGTACTTACACGTAGTTTACGGATAGCGTCGTCTTAGCGACAGAAATGTACATAAAATTAATCGACGTAATATATTTAAATGAGACTGCGCGATATTTTCTATTTTATAGTTGTGAACAATTATCCTTTTAGAAGTAAGTACATTGCATTTTGCTTCAAATTGTATATTTCAATCCATTTAATAACTAAATGAAAAAATGATTTTGCGAAAATCAATACATAGTTACCTTGGTAACTAATTTATTTTGTAAAACATTAGTGTTTTAACTGCAATAAGTCAATTATAACTGTATATATTGATTAAGAAAATTTGTTATAATAAATAACTGGTTCTCTTAAAAAAAACTTAATATTTATCGAATAATGAATTACTAAGTAACAATGTTAACTTTTTCTTTCCAGTCTAAAAGTTTGACAGTAATAAAAGACGTGTGTTATAACTGTTGGTTTTATTATATATAATTCGCCTCAAAACATGTTTTAAGTTAAAAAAGAAAAGAACATTTAACATCTGCTTTTTGCACTTAACAGATATCAGGAAGCTAATTATAATAATCATTCTTTTAACAATACTAATTAACAATAACATTAATTATTTATAAAATAATATAAGTGGACGGTTATATATAACAAAAAATATTTTGTTCCGCATTTTTATAAAATATCTTAAATCTAAGTTCGAAATTGGTTTAGTTACTTGGAACGGTTTACATTGTAGAAAGAATTTAGTAGCCCTGTTACTTTATATCGTTTATCCACTTATAACATATGAAGACTTCATTCCAAAAAATATGCTATACATATTTATCAGTCTAATATTAATCTGTAGTATGTGTTGTTGCACAGAATCAATCTCCATATATCTTATTTTCACATTATGCTACTTATATCATAAATATAATTCTGCTTACAATTCAATTAATATCAATAAAATTTTTATTGCATTTATATTCTATTAACGCACACATAAATTTGTCAATAGAAACAATAATGAAAGTAAAGAAACTACAGCAGTACATAAAGTTTTGTTATGGTCTTCTGTGGTACTTAATAGCATTTAAAAAATTATCACGGTTACTGCTCAAAAATTTGCAAATATCTTGTATAAGTGTATATGCAATTATGTTACCTTTTTTTTTTATAAATTATTGTATATTGCAAAGATTCAATTTTTAG
Organism: Bombus vosnesenskii; assembly: GCF_011952255.1. NCBI lineage: Eukaryota > Metazoa > Arthropoda > Insecta > Hymenoptera > Apidae > Bombus > Bombus vosnesenskii. The sequence continues at coordinate 8,965,070 of NW_022882925.1, forward strand.
AGGTATTAAACATAAGTAAAATGTCTTGCTTAACTTAAAATTATCTAATATTTTGTTTTTAAATGTCTAATTCGACATAAATTCATCTTTGATTATATGCTTTATATACAAATTGTAATTTAAGTACATTGTATCACGTCGTAATTTATAGAAACTCTTTGAAAATATGTAACAATTCTGCAATATTTTAAACAAACTGCTATAAAAAGCTGTTTGGTTGTTTAAAAACACAACTCTATTTATATTTGTGAAAATTATAAATAACATTATACCGAAATTAATGTAACGTTAAAAGACATTGCATTCGATACCTTATTAATGCAATAAAATATTAAATTTATTCTAAACAATGCAAAATTCATTATTTCTGATTTTTGCATTATTCACTTAAAGTACATAAACGTGTCATCTGGAGTATACTCATACATTGTATATTACATCCAAATAATTGAGATAAAATTTTATTTTTTACTCCTTGGAGAAATATCACAATTGTTTCTAATTTTATATTTATATATATATATATATTCTCTTCAGAAATTGGACACAATTATGCCATTTCTTTTTAATTATGCAATGATTATCTTAATAGTGTTTAGGAATTTCTCGAAATATATTTCTAAGAGAAGTTATTATTATTTCGAGAGAGTATTAATGTTATTTGCAATTTAACTTACAAATTATATGTCCAAGTACCTTTTGCTGACTGAATGTAGCGAAGAGGGACAATTGTGTTTCTAACATCGGGACTTTTTGATCTTCTTACACAATCCTGACTCAAAACCCTGCACCCTGGACTTAGAACTAAACCATTAAAGTTACTGCGGGGGATGCTGTCACTACTTGCCACTCTTCTAACATCATTGGTTTTCCTTTCTTCACAGTTACCAACTACTGACATTAAATTATCTGGTACAGAGTCCCTAAGTTTATATGCATTCTGATTATTTCCAAAATATTTTGAATTTGTGTTAACAGATATATTTTTGGGACTTCGCATTGAACAAGTTTCCACATAACCGTTACGACGAACTTTTTGTTTATCAGCGTTATCATCGATCGAATGCCGATCATATGTAGGATGATCAAGATTACAGTTTGCATCGTTATCAATACACTGGCAAGGAATTACCATACTATCAAGAGAATCCGAAAATTCAGGACTTGGAATTGAAGAAACACTACCCATATGAGAGAAGGTAACCGTCCCCTGAGTATTTTGGGGACGGCGTCAGAAACATCATTCTTCTAATTCATCCATTCGATTTCTAACTGCCATTTCTACCACTTCCAAACTCGGATAGTCAAGCTCTTTAACTAAGCATAAAACAGCTGATAAAATGTTGGAATTCTAAAATCACAATATTTTGTTATTTCTGTTCCATATTTCTAGATTTGTATAAAAACACATGAAACATACTCTTGTAACAGGCCTCCTGTGATAGTGAAACTGTGATCTACACTTCTCCTTATCTGAATGTCTTACCCATCCATGCACTTGGTTTAAATCTTCCTGTAATATTGAAAAATTCTATTCTGTTCATTATTTTAGCTAGAAAGAGAGTCAACATGTTTCAAATTAACATTAATTTTTAATTCTAACCCTCTCTACATTATGATGAACTGCCATTCGTCTAGGTTGAGATGATGGTTGATGTTGCTCTTCATAATCTTTAATTCTATGGTCATGATGTTCTTTATATTCAGATTTCAGTCTATTATCGTAGTCATAACTATTTCTATCTGCCCGTCTTTCATCTATAATTTCATTTGTAGAGTATTGTGTCCTTGGAGATGTTGGTGCGTATGTTCGTTGTGGTGTATCATTATTACTATATTCTGCATAAGATCTTCTGTCATCATAATCTCCATTATGTCTAGAAATTGCTGGTCGGTCATCATATTCCTAAAAATAATTATAATTCAAAAAGTATTTGTAGTGCATTTATATCTAATATTTCTAAGATTTATAGAATATTATAAAATTAATTTAAGTTAATGATTAGTTTGTATTTGTTAATAAAATTGATAATTGGATGGTCCAATGCTTCAGTGAACCATTCATTATAACTACTTATTTTAAACTGGAATCTAAACTATTTCTGTAAATTAAAGCTACTGTAAAAGTTAATACCAAATACAAAAATGTTTAAATGTCATCACAAAACATAATAAAATTTATGGTCTTTTTTTTAAAATCACAAATGATTTCTGTTTTTGAAATTATTCTTCATATTAATACAAATAGAAATATTAGAAAGACAAGTATATATTGCATATGATTAAATATACAAAATATATTATACTTGATTCATATTGTTTATTAATTAAGGAAAACCATTTAAAATTAACAATATCACTAAGTGATAAATTGTAAGTAACGCATAAGTTTAACTAATGAACACTAGAACTATCAAGGTAACACTAGAAGTAAATTACTACTTTGCACAAACATTGTGCAATCTATAGGATGTACCTTGATCATTTCAATAGTGTTAGTGGCCACGTTTTCACTGATGTTGCGCGACTCTGTACGTATAGTGTCATCTTTGCTTTGATTCTTTGACTGTCCATTCTGTTGCTGTCAGTATATGATTGCAGACAAAAGGAGCAATAATAAAATCATGCTTATTCGTTAAATATTAATTTAGATATATTGCTCAACAATGTTACTAAGATGGAGAATTAATTATATTTCTAAGTTTAGTACTAAAATAAAATCAATTTATTGAGAACTTTAATATATAGAATAATTATTTTCTTTCATATTTTCACTACACATATAAACATATTAGTATAAATCCTTTTACATGCAAAATAAACATACAATTGACTTACCTCATACGTATACTGATTATTTTGAGAATAATGATGTGATGGTGATGCATTATAATTTGCATTTCTATGATCTGGATCATGGTACTCTTCTTGAGCATGTTGTGTTTCTTCAAAACTTCTCTGTGAACAAATAGTTTTATAAGTCTTATAACAAATTATACCTGCACATTAAATAAATGTATGCATATTTATATATGTCATAGCATAATGAGAACATAATATAATGCATAATTTTTATAACAAAATTATCATAAAAGGTTTATAAAATTATTATAAATGAAATTATTATAAAAATAATTGATACAGCTTGAATTTTATATTACCTGATCACTTGAGGAACTATATCTTCGATGTCGAATCACTTCAGTTTCTTCAATATACTCAGTAGTAATATCCTAATTGTGTAAATGTTATTCAAATGTTAAGACTTTGTTAAAAACGTATTAACATATCATAACATTCTATTTTTATGAAATCATTATGATAGGATTAAACAAAAAAATAGATTAAAATTTAATGGTAGATTTAGTTAATAATATTTGCACAACATATATCATTAATAAAACCAAAGTTTCAATGAAGACATTATATATAGCAAAGTAATAAAAAATGATTTATACAAATATAGTGTGAAGAAGGCCTATTTTTATAAATAGTTTTACCTCTGGACTAACTGCATCTGATTGTGGTGGAGAAGCATACATGTCAAGAGGATGGACTAAAACACGACCTCTTGTTAATGCAGTTTGCACTTCCTCAGGTGATACTATTTCATCATCGAGCTTTTGTAGATTTGGTAAAGCTTTTAAAACTGCTAACCGATAACTAGAAATAAATAAATTACTTAACTAACCTACTCAGATAATTAATAAATCTTTTAATTGCCATACACAATACCCTTCTTTCTCAGCACAAGGATTTTCACCAAGCCATAAATTTCTTAAATTTGGTAAACCTTGAAGATAACAAACTTCATTCAAATCTTCAATATTATTATTTCTAACAAATAATTCTTGAAGACTTAAACAGTATTGAAAATCAGCAAGGGTGTTGATATGGTTAACACTATAAACAAATGAAAAAGATTTTAAAATATAATATAGTATTAATATGAATATGTTACATGTTATTTATGTTTATATTAAAGTTTATTATATTTTTAATGCCATATTACAATTACTTAGCTTTGCTAAAAATTACAAAAATGGATTTCAAAATAAAATCAAAATATATAAACCCAATTGTAATATAAGGTTACATGAACATAGAAAGTTACATGCTTAAAATACATAGGATCACTAAGGTAAAATGTTTCATATAGAAAGGTGGGTGTAACCACCTAAGTAAATGAGATTATATATTATATTCTTATATATTTATTTTTTTTTATTCTTATATATATACATTCTATTCTGTATATTTTATATATTAGATGTGTAATAAATGCTGTTATTTCATTAAATTCCATTTCATTTAAATTAATTTAAATAAAATCTATTATATTACTAATAGAATTTTTAATATTGATGTCATTCTTAATATACATTATAAAAAACATTATGTGCCAGTATTTATATCAAATTAGTTTTATTTTTCTTCAAGGATATTGAAATATATTACAATGAATTCAAAATATGTGGGTAGAACAACTTCTGAGGTAGTAGGTTGTGCCTATGATCTTGAGGTTTATATAAACCTCTCCATAGTAAGAATGCATTAGAGAATGCATTAAAAATTATGAACAAGTGAGATCATTACTATTATGAACTCTTCTTATAAAACAATTTTCAAGTAATAATTTCTACATAATTTGTGTGTGTGTGTGTATCTCAAGATTATGATCTTAATTATTTACCTTAATGACAGTACTTCCACATTTTTCATTTTCCTTAAAATGCTTACATCAGTCAATTCTGTACCCCTATATTAACAATATAAGTAAATTAATTTATGTAAATATTTAGCTGTATATTATATATTTATATATATTTAAAAAAAAAATTATTTCACAAAAGACAACTCGAAATAGTTTACTAATTGTTTAACATTATAAATTAAATACAAGCATGTATAATAACTTTATTAATTTGTATTTATTTTTATCATTATTAAGAAATGTTTTCATTCTATTAAATATAACAAAACCTAAAATATTTATAATTATTGGAGTAATCTATTTTCCAATAAGAACATAAAACAACTATAAATCGTACTACTGGAACTCTTTAAAAAATAAGCATGTACTACAGTGAACATGTCATTTTAATATAATTACACATAAAATCAATTACATAGTAGTAGAATAAATAACAACTCATTTGAGAAGGGTAATATCGTTATAAACACTTACCAACAATTAAGTTTTTTTACGGCAGAGAAGTCAGACATTCGCGTCCGAGCCACGACCATTTCTTCTGTTAACTTTACCATTATGAAGTTTGTAATTCATATAAATATACTTGAAATAAAGTAGTAATAAAAGATTTTGCAGATGTTAATAACAATTATAAAAAATATGCGATTCAGACCATCACTACAAATTTCTTAACTGTAAATCAAAGACGCAACCAAAACCCATCGCCATGATGGTGTGCCATCAACTAATTGAAAAGTATTACGGTATACGGTAAGATTACAAAGCTTTCACAAAATACTGAAACATTCTCAATACTGATATGTATTCTACCAGTTCCAAAGGTACATTTCACGAATTACCGCCTCTAGCGGTTGAATGGCCGAACTATACACTGGTTTCTTCTTTTGGTAGGAGAAATGTATGTGTGCTCAGCGAGAGGGGAAATGTGCGTTTGATTTTGTACCACGTGGGCTGTACAAAGTTGACCGAAAACAAACGCTTAGTGTCGATTCGAAAACGAACGGCAAAACGCTACGTTGTACCACGACTTTTATGACTTTCCAATCATTATTTTCGCACGAGAAGTTGTTTTAGCTCTATTGATTGAGCAACGAAATCAAGTTTTTGTAAAACTGCACAATTACATAAATTATTATACAGAAAATTATAAACATTGTAAAATTGTACAATTATTGTAAATTTGCAAATTGAACAACTACAATAATCTTATTTTGCAAATAAGCAAATGGTTTTAATTGCTTGAAATCTTTTCAACAATCACAATCCTCAAATCCTTTCCAATTTCTATAAGTTCAAGAAATAAGTCGTAGAAAATGACGAAAAGGTTCGAGAAAACTGGTAAGTATTAAGAGGATAAGATAGCATAAGAAATATTTGAAACCTTTTGAAATTGCTGAAAACGACGTCATTTTCTGAGAAATTCTGTCGTCAAAAAAAATTTGTCGATCGAAAGAACAATTTTGTATCAGGAAAACATAATAGCATAAAAGGTGGCACAATTTCGCTAATTCTTGGAAATTACGTCATATTCCAGGAATTTTTTTAAAGTTGAAATTTTCGAGTTTTCGAAAAAGATTTTCGTCAGTCTCGATTTTGTATCAAGAGAATATAATTTGGTATATAGTATTGAATAGTAGAAAGGATAAATAACAAGACTGTAATACGCCGTTAAACTATTCTGATTTATTGAAAACCTTTCTAAATATATTTTATATTATATTATATTATATTATATTATATTATATTATATATATTATATTATATTATATTATATTATATTATATTATATTATATTATATTATATTATATTATATTATATTATATTATATATTATATTATATTATATATATATTATATTATATTATATTATATTATATTATATTATATTATATTATTGTAGAGGATGGATCTGTTCAAATATCACTATTACAGTCTATAAGTCGTGAGCACTTTATTAAAGAAATGCTTTGATACAAAGCGCAAGTCCTGGTCGCGTCCTGCTGCGTCGCGTTGATGCCTCAACCTGTCGGCGTCCTGTTGATACCGATCCGCCACATTATATTATATTTTATTTCATTCTATTTTATTTTAGTTTGTTTTATTTTATTATACATTTTATTTGCAATAAATAATTTTATTTTTTATCGTAACATATAATCATTTCCACGAAGATCGTTACGGCTAGTTGCTGTTGGTTCCTGTTGGGTGCTTGTGACATCCTGATTGTTGTTTCTACTCCCAAGGTGGCTTTTCTGTAATCTATACAAAAAAAGCAATGTACTTCTAATATTTAATTAAACTTTTAAGCAATTTTTATGTTTTTTTCGTCCTTAACTTTCATTGGTCGGTGATATGAATGTATATTTTTCGCCGTGCAAGCGAAATATGCATATAGTTCGATCGTTTGCAGATAGAGGGCCTTATTTCTAGTATGGATCTTCCAGCTGTTTTTTTTAACATTGCATCAGCGATCTCTCTATTCATCTTTGATAATGCAGCTATACGACTCGTATTCATTCCTTTAATTAAGTTCAAATTTCTTTTACAAGTAATTGCGAAAAATATATAAAAATAGTAAAATATATATTATCAACAAATGCTGAAAGTTTTTGTTATAAAATATGTTCTATAGATTAATAAACTATATAATATAATTTTTCATAGCGTAATTATAGTTTGAAATGATCTTTGACTTTGAATACATTCCACTCTATATATTATTCTTTTTTATTTCTAGCTTTGTGAAATAATTTACTAGGGAAATTGTTCCCGCTTTACCGATGTACTCTTTTCTTTTTCTTTTCGTTATAGTTGGTTATAGTTAAAGTATTGAAGTTTCCTAAAATCGAAGACGCACTTGTGTTTAAAGAATGTTGATACGTACATGATAACACGTGTTGGAACATATAAGGAAGTAAAAATAAAACTTTAGTGATCATTTAATTTCTGCAACAGTGTTCATGACGCCTGACATTAGAAAAATGCAGAAGGTTGGAAAATTGAATCCTTCGATTGATATTATTCCATTACAAGGATCTAGTGGAGATTATAAATCAAAAACTATGAATAATAAACATAAAATTGATTCTTCTCATAAATACTTGCGGGATCAATTACTAATATCACGTGTACAAACGGTGATTGAATTATTTTATAACTTTTAGAATTTTTAATTTAACAAGTGTCTAAAATCAACACTTTTTATATTATGCAGTTTACGTGGTAAATTTATGCATTGAACCTTAAAATATAATATGCAATAACTGTGTAATACATATAAATAATTTTATACAAACTAGTTAAATACTTGTATATAATGTCGCTTTTTTAAATAAAATTCTATTTTATTTCACACTTTGAACATCTTTATGTCTTTCAATATTTTTAATTTTGTGGAAAATTACTTAATATAATCATTAATTGTTTTAAGATAATATGTTAGTACATCTTCTACTTTATACTTTAGTACTTCTGAATAATTAATTTTTTTATTGTTTTAGTATATGCATGAAAATGAAAATAAAGTCTATATTGACGTTAATGAAATGGCAGATGCTTTACAAAAGAAGTATAGAGATTACCGTATTAAAAAGCGAGGTCCCTTCAGGATATTAGTGCGTAAAGCATATGATGAACTTACAGAAATGTTTGCAAAGAAATATTGTTCTCGCGAATGGCCTGCTTATGATGATGAAGATGAAGAGGAAGAAGTTGATGTCGAGGTATATATAGATATAATATTTAAGTATGATATAGATAGTAAATTTTGAAAGAAATATATTGGTTTTAGTCAGATCCCCAAAATACTATGTTAGATGGAATGCTCTTAAAAATGTATAAAAAATCACAAAACAAACAGAATGGAAATTCCAGTGATAAGGAACTTATAGATATTAGTAGTGATGATGATGTAAGCAAAGTAGAATCAAATTCAAATAAAATAAATGAACCCGAGATTGTGGAGAAAGATCAACAGAAACCAGGTCCATCTTCGGGTACAGAAAAAGCTGTGCATGCTAAAGAAGTCGAACAACAAACAACAGTAAATTTAAAGCTTTCTTTAATAGAGTTACATTTCTTAAACTTATTATTGTTAAATATCATCTACTTCAAATATAATTTAATATGAAATCTACATCGAAATAATAGTACTGATACATGAAGCCTATTATGCCAAAATAATGTTATACCAGAGACATTACCTCATTTACTTTTTATAGCCTAGTAAAGAAATACAACAAACTACTACAGTGAGCACAGCAGCTATTACAACAACCTCAAACACAATGGTAGAATCTTCAAAGAAGCGACAACGCGATAAAGAGGGTGATAGTAGTCAATTCATGTTCATAAAAAAAGTCAAAGGGATACCAATTTCTGAATCCAAAGTCACATTTGCTGACATAGGAGGAAATGATAAAGCTTTAAAAACTGTATGTAAATTACTTGCACATATGAAACATCCAGAAATCTTTAAGCAACTTGGTATATCTCCACCAAGAGGATTTTTACTTCATGGTCCACCTGGATGTGGAAAGTCTTTATTAGCGTATGCTATTGCAGGAGTAAGATACTATTTTAGTGTCAATAGTTGGTCTAGTGTCAATAATTGGTTTTATTTGACTATTTATTTAATATTTTTGAAAACTAGGAGTTAGATATACCATTATTGAAAGTAGCAGCACCTGAATTGGTAGCAGGAGTATCAGGCGAAAGCGAAGCAAGAATTCGAGAATTATTTGAACAGGCACTTGCAATAGCACCTTGTGTAATTTTTTTAGACGAAATAGATGCTGTAGCACCACATAGAGCCACAGCTCAAAGAGAAATGGAGAGAAGAATTGTTGCACAACTGTTATCATGTTTGGATGGTAATTTACTATTATAGTTAAACTACAGTAAATTACATTAATTTTAAAATAATTTCTCAAGTAGAAAATATGTTATTGGACAGAACTCAGTTTGAAAGAAAATGGTACTAGGGTATTAGTACTTGGAGCAACAAATCGACCTGATTCATTGGACCCTGCATTAAGGAGAGCTGGCCGATTTGATCACGAAGTGTGTCTGGGTATACCAGATAGAGATGCAAGAGCAAAGATTTTAGCTGTACACACAGAAAAGGTAGCACTTGCTCCAAATGTTAGTTTATCCACAATAGCTTCACTTACACCAGGTTTTGTTGGAGCCGATTTAGTTGCATTAATTAGAGAAGCAGCTATGGCAGCTATGGACAGGTAACTGTTTAAATATTCAATAAGTATTTTAAAATTAATTTATTTAATATGGTCAATTATATTTTCCTATGTTCTTATATTCTTATTAGAATACTTGAAGACTTGAAGTCGGTTCCAGATAATAAATCTTCAGAAATTCCAGAAGATAGTACTGTTATTAAGAAAAAAACTGAAAGTTTTGAAAATTCTAGTAATTTAGTCGAAGAAGTAACCATTGAACCATCTACCTCAAATCAAAATAATGTTTCTAAGTTAAATAAAACGAGTAATGCAGAGAATCATCAAGCAACTTTGGAAATGGATGTAATACAAGAAAATTCCAAATCTCCAGATTTAACAGGGTTACTTACTTGGTTGCGTAATGATCCGCCACTTCCTTCAGAAAGACTATCAAATTTATATATTGAACACAATGACTTTGAAACCGCTGTTCATATAATTCAGCCATCAGCCAAAAGAGAAGGTTTTGCAACAGTACCTGATGTTACATGGGATGATGTCGGTTCGTTACGAGATATTAGAGAAGAATTGCAAATGGCTATACTTGTAAGTATATTTATATTGGCTTAATTAAAAATATTGGAATAATTTGATACACATTTAAAAGATATAAAATATTTTTTTTTGTTTAATATTCTAGGCTCCAATTCGACATTCCGAACACTTTATAGCGCTAGGATTAACAGCACCAACTGGAGTATTATTATGTGGTCCACCTGGTTGTGGAAAAACATTACTAGCTAAAGCTATTGCAAATGAAGCTGGTATTAATTTTATTTCTATTAAAGGACCAGAGCTTTTAAATATGGTAATAATTTAGATGATTATAATAAATATTATAAGATGCAATTATTAAATATTTTATTTTTATTATTTCAGTATGTCGGTGAAAGTGAAAAAGCAGTTCGACAGTGTTTTATTAGAGCTAGAAATTCTGCTCCGTGCGTTATATTTTTTGACGAATTGGACGCATTGTGTCCCAGACGATCAGAAGGTGACAATTCTGCTACTTCACGTGTTGTAAATCAAATGTTGACTGAAATGGATGGAGTAGAAGGGCGACAAGGAGTATTTTTAATGGCTGCGAGCAATCGTCCTGATATTATAGATCCAGCAGTATTAAGACCAGGAAGATTAGATAAGATTTTATATGTTGATTTGCCTACCTCAGCAGATCGTGTTGACATCTTAAGAGCACTAACAAAGGTAACGTTTTTGTTTTCAAAAAACATTTTAAACAAATTTGTTCTCTTTAGAAATAAACGTATATTTATAGAATGCAACCAAACCAAAATTAGCTGCAGATGTAAATCTTGAAGAAATAGGATATAATAGTAAATGTGATGGTTATACTGGAGCCGACTTAGCAGCTTTAATCAGAGAAGCTGGAATAGAAGCATTAAGAGAATTAATGGATATGCATTATTCAGGACAACCAGAAATCTCTATGCGACATTTCGTAGTTGCATTTGATAAAATAAGACCATCCGTACAAGAAAAGGTAAACACATTTGTTTCATTAATAAAAAATAAACATTCATTTTTATAAATATAGGTTAATTGCATAACAACAATACATGTATAACTTATAGGATATCAAACACTATGAAAAATTAAAAAAATTGTATTCAATTAAAAAGAAATCCGATGATACACCTATGGAAACTCCAACAGATACACCTATAGTAGATGTAGTCATGGAACCTATGGAAACGTGAAATAAAAATAAATCTGAAATAAACATGTAAAAAATCTTCCATCACAAAGTACTTTTAAGCAGATGACAGTGAATTTCACGCAAAAAATACATATTGTATGCCTTAGCCTCATTTTTGTAGTTGAGGCATTCTAGTGTCCATCTCTGTCGATCAAAGATGTAAATGTAATATATTAGATCTTAATTTACTGTTTTAAAATAAAAACTGACGATGTTCTTTATTTTTTAAGTGTAGAATATATGCAATATGGAAGTGTTAATGACATTTTTATAAAACAAATCAAATTTATGTTCGATATATTTTTGAATAATGAAAATAATTTTATTTAGTTCAATAAAAAAGAATTAAGCTTACTATGTATACAAAAATTATTAAAAAAAAATTTATGATTCAATTTTTGTCAATAAATAAAGTTTTTTATAATTACTTATTTCATTTATTTGCCTACAAAAATAACTAATTGTGATTTTATTTCTTAATATACACTTTCTTAATATACACAATATGTGTATACATAAAAACACATTGTATTTATGAAAGACATTTATGTAAATTTACTACCTACAAATATTCCAATAATATTAAAATACTTAATATATACATAATTTTCTTATACATTATATTTTTTATTCCAATTTATTACTTATAATTCATTGTTATAATATCACTTGTTTTTCAGTCTGATATAGATATAATAAGCTAAACTCCAAAAATTAAAGCCGAATTTACACTGTTTCACTTTAGAGGTACACAGTGGATGAACACCTTTCATCCTTATTTCACCCGCGGAAGAAAGCAAAGATGAAAGCAGTGTTCAACAACGATGTTAATAAACATAACAATGTAAATTCGACTTAAGAAAACTGAAATAAACGTAATAGAATATACGTCTTAAAAAACATGTAGTATACTGTTTCAAATTATATAATACTTTAATTTACGTATAAAATAACAATATTAGGAATAATATAAAAAAATATCTAAAATAGATTTCTTGCTGAAAAATATTTTTTAATGAAATATAACTGTTTTATAAGGCAAAATATAAAACTTATTAACTTAACAACTTCATTGTGGTACATGTGGTTCCGTTGTTCGATTTTGCACAATCCAAGGATGTCTTAAAACATCTTCTAAAGGTAATCTATGATTTGCGTCAACTACTAATAGCTAGAATAAAAAAATGAAAAGTTATCGCTTATTATTTTCATATAGTCAAACTTTTTAATTATTTAATTTAATTATTTAGTTTAATAATGCACTTTTTTATTTTACAAACATAAAATAACAGCTCACCTTAGATATTAAATTTTTTGCACCTTCACTAATAAAGTTTGGAAATTTATATTGAGCTTTCTTAATTTTTATATATGTTTCATCATAAGTTTCAGCTAAAAAAGGAGGTTTACCAACTAAACATTCATAACAAAGCACACCAAGTCCCCATAAGTCTACAGTATGATCATGTGTTTTTCCAACAACCATTTCTGGTGGTAAATAATCTAAAGTACCACATAAAGTATTTCTCCTAGATGAGGGTGCATGGACAGACCATCCAAAATCTGCCATTTTTAATTCACCCTTTATACCAAGTAATAAATTTTCAGGCTTGATATCACGATGTATCACCTTTTTGCTATGACAATATTTTAAAGCATCAGCTAATTGAGATACATATGTTGCTGTTCTAATTTCATCAAAACGTTTCTCTGGTTGTGCATTCAATTCTTTAAATAATTCTCCATTTGGGGCATATTCCAAAATTAAATATACCCTTTTATCATCATGAAAATATCCATACATTTTTAAGATATTTGGATGCCTATACAAAAAATAAGAATGGTACATTTACTCTAATTCATCTTATAAAAGATATTATTTATATTGTAGCAAAAGTTGATGGAGCAATCAAATGTAATTTTAAATTTAAATAAATTTTAAGATATTGAAGTTCTAATGATAACAGTCAATATTTTCTTTTTACTATAAATATTAAAATTTTTTACCTTAAATGTGTTTGAATTTCTATTTCCCTCCTAACTTGATGTTCCACATCAGCTTTCTGTATTTGTGCTTTAAATAATACTTTCATAGCAATGATGAATTTTGATTTCTTCTCTCTAGCTAGATAAACATTTCCAAATTTTCCTTTTCCCAATGGTCGTCCAATATCAAAATCAGTTAAAACCCACTTCTTTTCACTTTGACTCTTTTTATTTGTATTGCTTTGTTCTACATTCTTCTCAATGTCTCTATTTTTTTCAGTTTTATTTTCCTTGTCATCATCAGTTATATTTGATATATATGCTATTGTGTTAGAAGATATAGGTAATTTAGGTGGCGGCATCAATTCTGTTGACTTTTTAGAGCTCTTTTCTTTAATTTGTTTGATATTTGCCAAATAAGTATTGCATTGACTGTTTGTACTATTTAAATTTTCTGTATTTCTTGATGTATTCTCAGTCAATACAGAACTTACTTTTGATATCTTTAACTGTTTAAGATTATTTTCAACTTGAGAAATTGCCTTTTGTGTTTGAGACTTAGATCTCTTATCCTTCAGCATTGCTTAAATATAACCTATGATTGAAAATAGTATAAAGCATTAACAAATAGAAGTCTTCTAATAAACAATTAATTTATTACATAATGCAAGAATTAAAAATTATAAAATTATACAAAGATTCATTATATGTTAATAAAAAAATTAAAAGTCTGTAAAATATACACATATTTCGCATAAAAATTTTATAAACAATATTTAAAGAATAAAGTACAATGTATTATTTATAAGGTTACAATGAATTGATATTTTAAAAATATTTTACATAATAAAAGAAACAATGTCCAGATTTTAAATAACTATATTAAGAAATTAATAACAATAACTAAAACACTTACGTTTAAAGCAAGAAATACAAATTCTCTTACAAACGTTGTATCTTCAATTCTATTTCAAAATAACGAATTTCCACACTTTATTCTCATTGGCCAGAATATTCCATCATGTATAGAAAATAAATTACAAGATATTCAACTCTATTAAGAAGTGAGAGTCATAGTTAACAGCGCTACGTATTATAAGATCTGTAAAGACCAAAAAATTCAATAATTTCAAATTAATATTAAATTATATTAATAACTAAACATAACAAAATTACATTTTTCATATATATTTTTGCACAAATCTTATTTATATAAATATTAAGAATGTAAAATAGATGTATGGGTCTGGAAGTAAATAATAACAATAAAATTTGATAAAAATCAAATTTTGGTACTAAATTAATAATTAAAGTTCATATATTACTTTTAGTATCATTAATTTAAACTAAAATATGAAATACAATATATCATTATGTACATGTGTGTCAATATAAACGGATGTAATATTTTGGGAAATATAAATAAATTTTTAAAATAATGTATTAATGTACATTTATGCATCACGATTACGATTGTAATAAACGAGAACAGCTTCTTTATAAGAATTAAACATTTGTTGTTGTAGGTTAAAGTATAAACTATTACAATAAAAGTACTTTTTATATTTTAATAGCAATTTTATATTTTACTAGGAAAAATGGACAAAATATGTATTGTTTTGTATGAATTTTAAAATATTCATTTATTTGGTAAGAGTAATATATTTATTATAGTTTAACAAACATTTGTAAACAGGGTTTCTTGTATGTCTATATTACAGACCACATTTAGAAAAATATTTTATATAGAACACAATTTATATCTTTGATACTAACTTAAAATTTAATAAAACTAAGTTACTGTAAGTGGAAACGATATAGCACAGTCGTAAAATTATAAATTTTAGTGATGAACTATTATATTTATACGTTTCAAATACCGAAGTATCGAGTCTCTTGTAAGACCGTACGATATTAATTTGAAACTATTCCTTTCAAAAGTATATGTCTTAATCTTTAATTACATGTTAACTTTTATTAATACATTATTGTTATTGTGTAAGAAGTAATAGAGACTTATTGCTATATAGTTTTGATTACAAAGATTTTAAATGAAAGTAATTTACAAATAACATTCGCAGTTCAACATTTAAATTACCTGTACAAAATGCGTACGGTCCTAGATGCGATTATATCAATGGGTGTTTCTTTTTAAAGTTTTAATTTACAACCGGACTCTATCGTTTACACCTAATATACATAGTTCATTCTAAATATGGCCATAATTTCATATGCAATATTAGAGTAAAATTTTTGTTATTTCAAGTACAAATTAAATTTCATTATTCAAAAGTTTTTTATCAAATAGGAATTCTCCTAATACTCCATTTGTTGCTATCATTTTGCCCAAAGTTGAAATTTTTCCTGCAAGATCACGTTGACCTTTGTATTGTTCAGTTAGAAATTCTCCAGTGAGGTAGTCCACCAACTGAAATTAATCAATTTGGAACAATGAAATAAACTTAAGATTGTAATCACATGCATTTTTTCTGCAATATAACTTACATGATAGTCATTGAAGTTGCTGTCTTTTGGCTTTTCACAGTGTTTAATAATATTGCGAATCTTTTTTGTAACGTCAGTTTCTAATTCAAGAGCGTTTTTTAGAGCTTCAATACCGTTACTCCAGGTCTCGCGCAATGGTCCCAGCTAAAAACAATATTTGTATATTTTTAATTATATGATTAAATTGTACATTATAAAACATAAATTAAAATAAAATTATGTTTATAATAAAATAGTTCTAAATGCACACCGAACTGATGTCCAAGAGTTTGCTAACATCGTCTGTTAAGTGACCACGCATTAACAGATATTCAATAATTTTTATTGCATGTTCTCTTTCTTCACTGGCAGAATCAAAGAAAAACTTGCTAAATCCTGGACGATTAACTGTATCACGAGCAAAATGAGCACCCTAAAATAAAGAAGAATGTATAAATATAATATTTCTCAACAAAATACATTGTAAAACAATGAAAAAATGCAATTACCATTGCAAGATAAGTCATAGCAGCATTAATCTCAGTATTCACTTGAGCTTTCAATTCATTCGTGCATGAATTAGCCATTTGCGTCCAATTCTTTGGTATATCAAATACAGATCTGGATGTACCTACAAGTATTAATTAAGTATTTATTAATGATAAAAATACATAATATATATTTTATTAAAATTTTAAATGATATATAAAGAAATAAAAACAGCTAAAAGTAATAAACGATATTTAAAAAACTATATATAACATTTTTTACAAAATATGTTGAAATACTATTGTAACATTTCACAATACTGTAGATATATTACTTATTGAAATCATAAATAGATAATAAAGTAATGATCACATGTAATTTATCAAATCTAATGAAATCTTGTATACACTTAAGATAAGATTATATTCTCATATCTTTTATAAGTATAAAGATATATAGTTAGCTACAAATTACTTCAATTGCCATTATTTTGTTAGTGTCTAACTTTGAATATTATTTTTAATTTTTTCTGATACAATACATGTATTTTGATGTATTAATATATACAACAAATATACTATAGTAGATAAAAACGAAACTAGTATAAAAAATAATTATCATAAAATTGGAATAAATGTTAAAAGCTTTTATTTAAGGCTGAAACAAAAACCAGTTTGTGATATTATAAAATAAAGTCAATGATGTAAAGTAGGTTGGTTAGATTAAATTATCTGACTTCTCAGAACAATGTGCAGTACACATTTATATTGAATGTGGACTTTAGAACAAGTAATCAATACGTTTACATTGTCACGTAAAGCTTATCAAGTGTTATCATTGTACAAATAAGATAGTCGATAATGCTTACTAATTAACAGTCTAGAATCATGAAAGTCTACTAGCTTGTTCTGAAGCTTAGAAAATTATGTATTAAATATCTTTTTAATACAAAAAGATAATTAATTTTCAAGATAAATTATTACAAATAAATACATAAAATGTAACATAGTAGTGAAGAATATATAGAACTTATAAAGTCAAATTTAGTTTTATTATAGTATAATTACTGGCTCTAATTGTTATATTATTTTATTAATGTATTTTGTACCTAATATAGAATAATTTTCTTTTTAGTTATATGTACAACAGTAATATTGATCATGGATTTTCAATAATAATGTACATTGAAATATTTTATCTTTGTTCATTCATATAAAGTAATAACTTTTAATTAGGCTAAAAAAATATTAAGAATATAAAGAGTATAATATAAAATATATAAGATATAAAACATACAAAATATACAAATTTTATACATAAAAATAATGTTAAATTATCTGAAATACATATTTATTTCAAAGAACACAAATATACAGTAAAAGTACATGTAACATGATAAATAATCCAATGAACGAGGAAATTAAAAAATTTATATCATATATCATAGGCATTGGATCATAATCATTTTCACAATATCTAATATATATTTCTGGCAATGTTTATACATACGAATAATGACACAATGAGAGCTATGAAATCATATTCATGACAAATAAGTTCAGTTACCTAAAATGTTCAAAAGTCAGGTGAAGAATATAAAGGAGTGTTCAGAGGATCAATATTATTGTCAATATTTAACATTCTCAATATTTTATTGACAATATATATATATATAGATGGTCTAGAGTCTAGGGAATAATCTCTTATATACTATAATGTTGAGAACCTTAAATATTAACAATGATATTGATTGTCTAAACGCATTGTAATATGTAAAATTATGTTCTTTCAAAATAACAGAAAAATAATATTACATGAAAATTAATGTATTAAAACATAGAATATAGAGGTAATTGATAATGTTTATAATTTTAGAACACTAATATTTAAAGTTAATATTGTTTAACTTTTAATATTGTTATTTGAAACACATTGAAATTTTACATCAAATAAAACACGAATTAGAGAAAATAATGTACAATATATCTTCCTTACATATGTTACGTTTTAAGGAAAAGAAGTTGTTTACGAGGAATACATATACGCATTAAGTTGTTGCATTACGACACGAACAGATTATAATTATATACATATATTATTTCGCTGTATTATTAGGTGCTAATTAAAACATATCAAAATTAGTAAATATACCATACCTGTATGTTTAGCATCTTTTTAGGAAATAAAAAACAGTTTGTCCAAGGACAATACGGACTTAAAAATGGAGAGGATAAGAAATCACAATGGAATCTGTTAGGAAATACCATGCTAACCTTAATCGATGTTTTTACACAAAAATGTTAAAAGAGTATTCAAAACAAACATTGTAAGATAAATAATAGACTTACATTGAAGTTTATTTCCTAGCGATCCATTGATGCAAAGAAAAGTGACGAGGAAAATGTAAATCAGCTTCATTGTTGAATTCCTTCAGAGGCTAGAATTCGAAAAATCGCGAAAGCACTTGTAATTTTACTTTTCGGGAGCAACCTTTATACGCACTGGTATAGAAGGCTGCTTTTAGTGAAGCTAGATAAGAGAACGTATGTGAACTAAACACGATGTACGATCATAGATTATTTAATAATTGACCAACAAATGCGTATCATTCGTAAGTAGCCGACGGGGACGAACTGGAATTTTCTATCCCCTTTCTATCACGCATGCGCCCTATCTATCAGCTGACTATGACTGTGTGAAAACTACCAACGAATACGGTTCTTCAACGTTCATTGTTGGAAGAACGTCGAAGCGAGAGTATTCACGTTTCCTTCCTTTTGTACAAGCACATTATTTGATCAGGTATGTGAATATAGGCAATTTCAATCTCATTTATTAATGTATAAATATTTATATAGTATAAATAGAAGATAAAATTAATGCAATAATGAAAAATTTTTAATTATATGTTACTTCATTATCATTTGATATATGAGATACTACGCATTTGTAAATGTAATAACGAAAATACCGATGTACAGCATTTGATAATTCTATTGATAATATAAATTTTTCTTTCTTTATTATAGGCGCGTGACATATACGTATTATATGTGCGAGTCCACATCATTTATTTTGTATCTTAAGCCATATTCAGTATTCTATTCGTAACTGGGCTATCGTACATCTTTATTATCGCTTTTCAGTTATTAATTTAGCATATTCTTATAAGTGTGAAATTAGTTACACATACTATTTAAAATTTAACGTCATTATCATTAATCACGCATTTGTAATGTACTTTGAAGTTATTAAAATTATTAAGATTATAATTCCTTAATAAATTGATATTAGAAATAAAAATGGATTTTAACAATTTTAGATAAATTAAAATAATATTAGATACTTGATCCCTTATATTTAAATAGCACAAATATTCAATATTTTATTTATTATTTAAAATTGCAGAAAACATGTTGTTCTTTGGAATATTATCCATTCTTCTGGCAGTTGCTGCTGCTGAAGATACATGCTATGATGATTCACTAGCAGTATGTGACCCAATACCAAAAGGTGGTACAGAAATATTTAATATTTTAAAGACTTATACCTCTATTGAAATTTCTTTGTGCTTATAAATATATTAATATTTAAATTTTTAGATGGAAAATCAATGTTAAACTGTAATGCAAAATATGGACATATTGAAAGACATCCTCTGATTGATCTTCAATCATATGCAAATGCTAATATAAGAGTCAGCTTCGAATTTTTGCTAATGTCTAGTTATTTTGGAAATTATGAAGATCAACGTCATGGATTTAAGAAATTATATCGTAAATTTTCTGATGAATTGTGGGAGGATGCAATTAACATAATCAAATATGTTACCAAACGAGGTGACACAATGGACTTCAATCAACCACCACATTTGACAGAACCTGTATGTTGTTTGTTGCACTTTATAATTCATATATTGTATAACATAAAAAGAGACAAAGATGTCAAAATTTGTTAATGTTTTATATCTTTTTTTTAGACTTACGAACGAAAAGTAACATATGAATTGAATGAACTTCACAGTTTAGCCAAAGCACTTGACAGACAAAAGGAACTTGCGAATAAAGCCTTGAATATACATCATGACATTACAAAGAATGATAAGATAAACGATGCTGGTGTTGCTCATTATGTTGAAGAGAGATTCATAGAACCACAGACTGATCGTGTTCGAGATTTGGCCGGTTATATAAATGATTTGAAGAATTTATTAACTGGAAATGATCATTCTATAGCTCTATTTTTGTTTGATGAATATCTTAAGAATAGTTTGTAACTTGTTTACAACTGAAGTTAAAAAAACAAATCAGAATTTCATATCTACTATATTTTAAAAATTCCCTATATGAATAAGTTATGAATAAGTTATCCATAACAAAATATTTTACATTTTTCAGTTATGCAGAATTCTACATTTAGAATTAATAAATATATATGGTGTTATTTTTTGACACATTTCATCTAATAAAGTGTATACTTCATAAATCGTTTCTTTTAATTTCTACATTAATTATTTTTTATATATATTAGGCAATAACAAAGAGAAACTTTCTGAAAGAAACTCATAGTTAAAAGATTATGTTAAGACTATATAACTATATGTGATTAAGACTACATGGCTATATATAAAATAGACTATAGTTAAGAAATGAATTTCATTAAATATATAGAAATAAAGAAGAATGTAATTTTCTTTTCCAGTATTAATGCACTTAATATATATGAAAAATAGTTCTACAGTTAGTACTTAAAGTTACTAAAATTAAATTTGATTTCATATTAAGCAAATTCTATATTTCATTTTCTTTTTTGTAAAAGATATGTATAAGATGTATAATAATGAACAAACAATAACATATATTTTATTCTTCATTTTTATGAATTGGTTGTGTACATAGTATTTAACTATACCGAATATACATATGTATATATTTTTAATATGTATGTGCTATTGGAATAATTTATCACTTTAATCATATATGTGATTTTACGAAGCTGATTTAATCAATAGTGTTATTGTTATTATATATTTAAATTAACTATTACAAAATGAAGACATATTAGTGAAATATTATAATTATAATATATCCTTATAAAAACAAGAAATTATACAAAAAATTATATTTTTTTAAATTAAATTTCTATTAAAATTACCAAATAATAGTATATTATTTAATTATAACGTAAAACGAAAAATCATGAAGTATACAAATAATGTGCTTAACCTTTTCGCTATCACGCATCACAAATATGTAACGCATTCTAAAAGCTGTTTAGACTGTTTACTTATCATTTCCCATTATTATATATGTAAAAATATATATCATATTATGTAACATGTAGAAAATTTGAAACTTGGGCTGTGAATAACGACTTTTTCCTTAAACGGCGGTAGCGAAAAGGTTAATATTATAAAATATAAAATTAATCAAAATTGTTTCTAACAAGTAGTTTATAGTAACATTATTTTTAAATATAAAAGTTAGTATCAATAGGAACGATGATAAAAAAATGTTATGAATATAAAATATATAACATATAAATGAGATATAACATTCTTATTGTAATATTTCTTAATAAGTGTGTAAGTTTAATTAATTATTTTTAGAGTTATTTTTCTTCTAGTTTTCAATATTATTACTGAATACATAATTTTATGATACATTACTTCAATAAGTACATTTATATCTCATTTTATATAGCCCAGAGTTTATGATTTTACATGAAAGGCAATACACATGTATGTATATCATTTAGTAATGAGCCTCTCATCATTTAGTTTTTTTATATACTACATTACTAAATTAAAATTATATAGCATTGAAACAATAAATAAATAGTATTAATATGAAAATACCATTCTAATTAAAAGAATTAGAAACGTATTGTACATATTGATTCAGTCTAAAATATATCATAGCTGAAGGCCTCGTTATTCGTATCTACTCTTTTTGTCTGAATGAAAGAGGTGATATATAATACAACTTGAATGTATCTCGATATGTCAGTGCCTGATTTGTTACTCTTTACATAAAAAGTATAAAGATAGTCTATACTAAATCACAATGATCTTTTTACATATAATAAAGATTTTTTTTTAATCTCATCTTATTAATATGTCACGTTTTTAAAGATGTTGCGTTTTCTCATATTCGGCTGTGTTTAATATCTATTACTTTTTCAATACTGTAATAGCTACTTTGTTTATATTATACATAGCATATAATGTCTCTAAATTATCTATGTTAGTGGTTACAAAAAGAAAAATGTATTCCTTCATAATCATTGGTTCCAATTTGAAGATTTCAATCCTTGTAGATAACCAGTCTGTTTTATAATAATATTTCAGTTAATTTCAGATTTTGATTAAAGTATTTCATGTAATGGTATTTATGTTAAATAATAATCTGAAATGATAGAATTCGTACTATATAATGCTATATACATAAATGTAAGAATTACTTTATGAAGAAATGCAAATTTTGAACATTTACCTTTTTCCATCTCTGGTATCAAACACCTTAAAGTCTGTAATTTAGTATTGGTTTCACAAACTATGTGAATGTGTCTACAATAATTATTTGTAATATAGAAATATATCTAACAAGGTAATAGAAATAAATAATAAAGAAATTTTATACTTACGGCTGAAGATGTAATTTGAAGATGTATCAATAATGATGCGAGTTCAAGATCTTCACTGTAATTATTTTTTAATGGGATGCTTCTATATCCTGGTCGTAAACATCGGACCTAAACATAGAAGTGTATTAAAAAATAGTAACATATTCATTTAGTAATCTAAAAATTGTAGATATTTTATACATACAGAATAAGTGGCTTGTCCAATAAAATTACTATCACCAAACATATCTTCATCCTGCACAATGAATCGTATGAAGGCGAAGTTTGGATTAAAAACTTCGAAATCGCAAGATTCATTCCACGTGGGGTTAAATCCATTATCAGCTATAATATTAATTTTACCACTGTCTATGTATCGAAATACTTAATCACAATATCACATTTTCATACTTACGTATTGTTCTCGTTGTTAATTTTATACCAGAATCAAAATCAGCTCCTATAATTTCAATTTCAATGAAAGGGCTAGCTATACCTCTTCCTGACCTAATTAAATGTCTTGCACCAATAACTTTTAAAGAAAACTTAAGTGATTCTATTCCATGTAAACAGTTTTTATCATACGGATTAAAATCATCTCTAAACATGAATTCCGGTTTTAAAATATAACCACAACTGCCGTTTTCTTTAAATTTTGCCTGATTAAGCTGCATTGATTTATCACCAGTTTGATAATTCAGTGCTACCATCTGACAACCAGCATTCCACATTGGCACAGGATTATAATTTGATGAATCGATACGTTGTCCTTTCGGATATACTCTGCTAAATTGAATCTGCAAAATTATAATTGTAAACATTCTTGTCTTCTAACTAGAAAATTAAGTCTATTGTAATTTTATATTGTTCCACCTGATGATATTTTATAAAAAACTTGTTTTCTTGCTGACACATAAGTTTCTCAGCTTTTGTCTCAGGGAAGCTACTCATTTCATTAAATACAAAACCTTTTGTTTTTATTCTGTCTAAATTAAATGCGACGGATCTACAATAAACTATTAGATTAGACATTTCTTTAGCTATTCTCCATGCACGTTCCATTTCTTTGTGTTGATTTTCCTAAAAAAAAATTAGAATGCATTTAACAGTGTAATTGGTTATTTAAATTGAAATCTTATTAGGTAATGTTTTAAAAACAAGGAAGCTTATGTATTTACTCTAACACTGGCATTTTGAGCAGTTTCTTTAATACTGGACATCCATTCTAGTGCTGTATCTTTTGATGAAGTTGCTACTTCAAATACTGAACACATACTTGGATTTTGTATTCTTAGTATCCATTCTAATCCAGATCGACCCCCTACTCTTAATTCAACCACAGCACCCATAATGTCTAATGAGCCTTTTTGTAGGCTACCAAACATCATAGAATCTGCTGACTGAAAGCAAAAATAAGATAACATATAACTATATTTAATGATAATATTTGAGATCATGACCTGTAAATTACTTACATCTCCTTGGCTTTCTTGCGGTTTTATTTCTTCCACGTAACTAGCAGGAAACCAATGTTGCTTTTTACCGCCGTAGTCTCCTCGCCACCAACCACCACTTTGTCGATGTACATTTGTTATTATAGCATGTTTTACTAATGTTAATTCATCATCCCTCCTTGCTTTATAATCATATATAGCTTTTACAGTCACCTTTAAAGTATATTAAATGTCTCATATATTTCGTATATGATATTCTTTTATTACTATAACTTACTTTTGACGTAAAACTAGTAGGGTCCATATAACCAGGAATGCCATAAACAGATCCATCATCTATATCCTGAATGTAATGAAGTAATTCGATAAGATCAGAAAGTATAATTTAATAAATAAAAATGTAAAATACACTACCAATTCCATCTTTCTAATAACATCTTGATTTACAGGGTGGCTTAATTTAATTTTTTTATATAACGGGTGCCTTTCATAATAATTAACTAATTCAACCAAACTTTCAAATTGTACAGTACCAATAGTATATAAACGTCCTTCTAGTTTAATCCTGCAATGCTTAATTTTTTTCTCTGCTCTGTAACATAGTAAAAGTAGATTTAAAAAATATTATTTTAAATAATAATTAATACTTTAAAAAATTTTACCTAAAAGATATAGCATAAGAATTGCTTTCTTTTTCACTTGGTCTCACTAAAAATGCACCGTCTGTAGGAATTCGTTTTAACATTTCTTCGGCTAGAGTTCGAGTACATTCAGCATGCCACCATTCTTTTTCTTCATGTTTGTTTGGTTGTGGAACAGGTTCTTGAAGCGTGATTAAAAATTCCTATTTATTTCATCACAAAATTGTTAATTAATGGAACCATGATATCAGATTTAATTACAATTTTTAATTTTGTTTATTCTTACTTGACTTCTTAATGGATGATTGCGATAATGTGTAATTAAACTATATAAACTATCAAAGCAATTTGTATCAATCAGATAATATTGTGTTTGACCCATTTCTTGTTTCAGTTTAATACGGCAATGATTTACTTTTCCTTTGCGCCAAAATGAAAGGCAGTAATCGCCCACAAATGTAACACACTGTCTAACTAAAAATGTGCCATCACCGAGGTGCGAATAACGTCGTAGTAATTCTTCTGCTTCTTCTCTTCCTCTTGCTAATTTACCGTGAAACCATTTTTCTCCAAAATGTAATTCATCGTTCGGTACTCCCTGTATTATAATCGATTATAAATATAATACAATAAAATTCCAAAATTTCACTCAAAACGTCTTTACTGTGCATACATACATCAGTCGGTCGTCGAACTACAGTTTCTTCATCATCATCGTGTTCAGTTTCTTGGGTTCTAGAAAATGTATCTGTGTAGAATAGTTTCTGTTGTGTTAATACAAAAAAATGTGGATTCCATTCTCTGTCAACAGGATCTTCAAGATAAAGAATGCCATTTTTAACTGTATTTCGAAGATCCATTTCTTGCCTACTTTCATCATTTCGAATTAGAAACGATGTTTCATCTACGCCATCAGGTAGTTTTTTATGTTTCAATATAATTTTTCTTCTCAGTGCATGTGGTGATGGTAAAGAAGTTTCATTTTTATCTACAGGTTGAACTAATAACATATCACCAAATACATCTTGCATTGTAATTGCCATTTTACGTTGCTGTGGTAAAGTACAATTATCCTCAATGGATAAAATGACAGGATAACTGTACAAGAAGTATATTTATATTTTAACCTTTAAGATAAGAAATTAAACAGACATATAGTTACACTTACTCAGAGGTAGCAAAAGCGTGCTCTTTGATGGTTTTAATAACATCTAAAAATTTAATCTTTGTAGTGAGTGTGTGCCCATGAAAAATAAAGGGCATTCCATCTGGCCCATCCCAACAATCAAGTTCTATACATCTACATCCAGCTCTTAACGCGCGAACATAAGCTTGACAACTACTTTCACTGCTAATTTGATCTCCCATTAAGTATCTGCAAGAATATTTTATGCAACTGGACTATTTATTTTTATAATACTTATTCCTCTACAAAAGAAAAATCATACTTACGTATTATGTGATGATGCTATCCAATAATGTGCAAGAGGTTTAGTCATATCTTGATAAATTCGCGAATATTTTGAATCCCATATGGAATTTTGTTTCGAAAACAGGAAATCGATAAACTCCGAGAACGTAAAGTGTGGTTCCTGTACATCCCTTTGAGGATCTTGTAAATAATCTCTAATGAAACATGATACTTCAACCTCATTATTTCCTAAAGGGTCTTGTTGTTCAGTTATTAGAAAATTTTGGAACTCTTGTACTGTAACAATCTGTCCCGTTTTAGAATAATTAAGTAATTTACTCCAATCTGTAAGATTCTACAAAAATACAAAAATAGTAGATGACACAACATATATAGATATTAGAAATATGTATTAATAAATAAAAAAACTTACACTTTGATCAAAGATGAGTTTATGATAAAGTGCAACAAAATCATCAAAGCCAAGTTCATTTCTGTTTCTTGTATCTATTTCTTGAAAAAGTTCCCTAAGTTTATTCGTTGCTGTTTTACAATTAACTCTAGGTAAAAATGCTTTTATATCTTTTAAAGTAACTCTATAAAATATGAAATATCAAAATAAATAATCTCAAAAATAACTTAAATTTATAAATAAAAATATAATTTTTTACGTTTCCCTTGAATTTTCCATTGCATAAAATTCTTTTCTTAGCCATCTTTCAACTTGTAAAGGATAAGGAGCTTTTATAGTATCTTGAACCAACCGACGTAATCCTTTTACCCAAAGTTCACATTCTTTTTCACTGAGAGCTGAAATGAATATATAAAAACAGCCACTTGTAAAATTATAGTATAAATGATATTTATGTAAGAAATAAAAACTTAAAAATAAATTTTACCAGAAATTGAAAGAGTTTTAAGGCGAAATTCAGAACCATAATATACAACAAAACATCTAAGATTTTCTATCCTTTTTGCATCTTCTGGCCACTTCTCAAAATCTTTAGAATGCTTCCCTACTTTAATTTCTTTGATTTCTCTTATTTCGACTAAAATCAAATGACAAAATGTTGTTTAATGCATTTAGTAGTGTATGTAACATATCGAATACAAAAATAGAATACAGTATATATGTCAACTACATACATATATATATGTATATATATTATATTGTGAGTACATATATATATATATAATATTGTATGTTAATATAATGTGCAAAAATATGCTTTTAAAAATTAAGCATTTGAAGAAATAAAAGCAGCTTTAGAAAGTATTTGTATTTTTTCAATTATTCTGTTACATATGCATGTTCTGCTGTAATATATGCAAACAGTGCATAATAATAAAAGCTTTGAGTTTAATCAAATACCCATGCTATCCCATAGGGCTGATCCAATATATCAACAGTATCCATGGGCAGATTTGTTTGTAGACCAAAAATGAAGGAAATGTCCACCAAGATATGCATATATATTTGTATATTTAATTCAATATCAAAATGGATAATAACCAGGCCAGAAAAAAAATGGTTTAATTTAATATGAGATATAAAACATGTATATAAAAGCTTATGAGATGCAAGTCATTAACTGATTTAGATTGTATCTTTGTCATAAACTCACCCATATACATTATTCACAAGGACCTTTCCTTCAGGTTTTTGACCTATAAATAGTATCCTCAGATAATATTTTGCCCATTTTTGCTGTAGATATATCTTCATAACCATGCAAAATGTGTGCCTAAAATGTTAGGTGAAAATTTATTTCAATTGTATATTGTTGTAGGATAACTATTTTTTGGATGTATAAAATTACACATTTGTTAGTCCTCTTATACATTTTCAATCAATTTTTATTTTTATTAGTAAATTAGTAACGTTTCTTTTGGATTACAAAATAATGTTGTTGCAATAAATTATCTACTAATATCTTCAAAAGCTAAAGTATTTTTACCTGAACCATCAAATGGTCTAAACGTTGCACTCCGTGACCATACGATTTGTCTAGTTTCTCTTCTTATCATAAGAGTTTTCTTTTCTGGTCTTTTTCTTGAAAAAAATTTTGTTACTACAGTTCCCCTTTCAAGTTGACTAATGATTTGTTCCATTTCAGGTATTATACCATTCATGTTTAAAATATTATAGGTTTGCTATAATAAATCATACATATTTCATATAACTAGATTCTATGTATGGTTCATAAAATTAAAAAATTTGATGCAATAATAGTTTAAAATAAAAGAATTAAGAGGAAAAAATTTTTAAAAAGTTCTATTATAGTTTTCCCATTTAAATTGACATATAATTATTTTAAAAAGATTCTGGATCAGTCTATATTACTTTTATATAATAAAGAAACTAAATTGACATAGTTTTTGTTATGCTTTAAATTAATGTAAATATTATATATTAATCCGCAGATATATATATATATATATATATATCAAAGTATACTCAATTGCAATTACTACTTATGTAAAAAATGATAGTGTATAAATTCTTTAATTTTTTAGCTCCATCAAAGAATATAGAAGCATCTGCAATATACATATATATGAATATGCATACAATTTTTAAGTAACTTTTATGATAATATAATATAATGTTACATGTAACATATGTTTAAAATATGTAAAACTTTATTTCGGACATTAGTTTTATTTTATACAGTTAATTTATTATTATTAAATCCTATTTATAAATATGAAATTAAGAACTTTCTTGTAGTTATTTTAATATACGTGTATATTGATAATATTACTTGTTTTAGTAAATGCTTTTTACCATATGTATATACAAATATATACATATGTATACTTTGGTTAAAAGGAAAAGAAATCTTTTTAATGTTTTATTTATATTTTCTTTAAACTTATTATTCCTTAATTGCTTTTAAACCAGATAATTATACGTAGTTTTAAAGGAATATTTTTCTTATTGTATTATTATATAGATTTCATTTATTAAACGCGACATAAACATAACCTACCACAAAATTCATTTAAGTTTCGTATATACCCTAACAAATAAATTTAAAGACAAAAAGTATTGTTTAAACATATTAAAGTGATAGATAATAAAATATAACATTTAAAAATGTTGCTTTCTCTGTATTTAATAGTATAACATAAAATGTGTAGTATTTATTTTATATTATTCATTACTTGTCTTTTTTATAAATTTCTATTATCTTTTTTATCTTATGTTACACTTTTTAAAATTTATCCTACCTGGATTCGAAATGATATTTTGTTAATTATATTATAAAAAATTCAATTCTCTTATCATTTGTAGGTATCAGAGTGTCTTCGTTTAGTTCAGCCAGATTTAGTCCTATCTAGGGATTTCTGTATCTTATTTATGTTTACACAAGATTATATTTATATGATGATAATGTCTACTGTTTTTTTTATATAATAATCATAAATAGAAAGAATATATTTGCTGCATCTGTATTTTAAATTAGTAATTTCTGTTCTATAAGATATGTTATTTTATTTTTGTATATAAATATCTAGTTATTTATTTCTTTTATATTTGTTACTTTTAGAGTACGGATGACTGTGTTTGGAATAGTTCAAATATACGTACATATGTATATGTGTATAAACTACATTGAATTTTATTAGTAGTATAGACGTTTAAATAATTCATGAGGAAAGTCGAGGGGAAAATATCGGGATTTTAAAAGATCATCTCGTTATTTCGTTAATTTTATTAATAATTTCATAAAACTGTATTACCTAAACCAAAAGAATTCCTTTAAAGATGAACCAAGAGATGCAAAGAATGCACTGATGGATTTGAGTGTTGATGACTCTTGTTTAAAATTTGCAAACTTATTAGGAGATAAACATGGTGTACTGCATTCTGTAAAATGTATATTTTCTTTATCTGTAATTTTCTGCAAAGAAATTGTATATAAATTATAGAGTATCAACATTTTTATATTTATAAAACATTATATCAAAACTTACACAATTGATGTTTTGTTCACAAGACTTAATATATTTAGAATTATCGTCATTTTTAAATCTTTTAAATCTTTTTAGAAGTACCAAACAGCTATTATTTGATTGTATATCTGCATCTGTTTCATTATCTTTTTTCAAATATGTAATTTTTGATGCATCTAGATTAATCTGTTAATTTAACATACTTTTAAAATTTATTAGAGTAAAGAAATGTTAAAATTGACAAAGAGTATCATACACACCTCTGTTTCTTTGTATGATCTCTTTCTTTTACCAGCGACTATTGGTATATTTTCAGATGGAAATGAATTAAGATTATTATGCCGTAATGGTTTTCTTGAACTGCTATCCTTTCTTAATGTTTGTCTACATTCTGCATACTAAAATAAGAAGATAATATAAATCAGTTATTAAATTTAATATTTAAGTAAGAGAAGTTATTATCTTTCAATAATACCTTCTTTATAGAATTTTGTATAGCTTCTATCCATAAATTACTATCATCTTTCTCAGAATAAAGTAAAAGTGTTTCACTTAAACAAGTAACACAAAACAATCCACCACTCAAAACAGATTCAATTTTACACTTATTCAATGGTAAAACACAACATACAGTCAATGAATTTTGTGGATCACCTTTGCAATATAATAAAATGTCATTCAAAAGAACAAAATATCTTCTATATGCAGAGCTTCCTCGTCTAGAGACTCTCATTAATGCTCCTTGCTTGATTAATTTTCTACCGGGTTTTATCAAATTAATTGGGTTTACAATACATTTTTGAAGTCTTAGTAATTTTTGTGATTCTTCATATTGTTCAATGAAGGTGTTTATATGCCTTGCAGCTTTCTCCACTTCTACTAAACATGCTGTAAAATAATCAATTTATTTAGTATATAATACTTGAAACTGAAATGATATTGTTTTATGCTATCTTGCAATTACCTTGTAAAAGATTATATTCTTCATGTTTGTTAGATGTATGTTGCAAGACTTCTCTCAATAGTAGTTTGTATCTAGGTACCCTTTGTATTGGAGTAATTAATAGTGAAGGTAATTTTCTACCAACTTCTGGTCTTGTTTCTTGCTTACTAATAAAATCTTTAAATTCAGTATCATTTTCTTGTTTAATCTAAAACAAGAAATTTTTCTATATAGTAGTAATTTTTAACTAATCAACTAATGTAATAACAAATACCTGTAATAGTGATAAAATTTGTTCATAATCATAAGCATAAACAGAATACAATTTAAAAAATGGAGCAAGTTTGTGAAATGCGCCTGCAATATTTCTTGGATCTTGTTTTAGTTCTTTTATTAATTCTCCACTAACATTATATAATGTCTTTATGTTTTCAGACAATGTTGAAAGTAAACTATGATGTAATAACTTTCTTTCTATTATGGGTTGTACAAAATACTGAAAAAAGTACATATATGCTTATGTTTTATTCTATCATTGATATTTATGTTATCAAATATCTGTAAATATATGTGAATAATACCTCCATTAAAATTTCTAATTGCCTTAAATATGTAGCTTCTGTTGTTAAAATTTCCTGTATAGCTTGAAACTTTAAATCTTTTTCTTTCTCTTCATATTGTTTTTGATTATGTTCATTTATACTGTTGAGAACTGGAAATATAAACATTATACATTTCACATTTTACAATTATTTGATAAAAGCATAAATTATTAATTATATACCTTTCATGCGACTACGCATACTTAAAACATTTCTATCATTAATGATTTTCTTCAATTCAAAACTGAGAGGAGTTTGTGGTGATCTTGGAGAATTCATAATTGTAAATAATGCAGCAACTGATGATATTACTAAATAATAGATTTTATCTTCAATATGTTATACCTTCAATATGTTACTTAAAGATAATTTATTCGTATGAATTCACATAAAATTATACAATATATTTTTAATAGTGTCTTGATATTATATTAACTATATGCTCCTTTACAAAATATTATATTTGTTAAAATATTCAAAACTTTATCCTTCTTTACAATATTTTTTGACGTCTAAACATTTCAATTTAAAATTAACGTATCAATGAATATTATGTTATTGGCTGAGTCTTTTTAGTGATTGATCAAGAGTTTCAATAAAAATGAATAGGGAATAAAACATTGGTAAGTTTTTAAAATTTGTGCTATAATGTTGGTCACATTTCATATTGTAATATTTGGGGACTATTATAATACAAGTTGTGGAATATCAAAACATATGATGATGAAGTGACAATTTGACAAAAATTAAATTTGTTAATATTTGCAAGCGGTACTGTTATAAATTTATTATTATCTGCAGTGACACGCAGGAGAACAATAAAACTTTAGAAATACAACGTTGTAATACAACGTTCAGCTTAAAGAAGGTACGATATGGCTGATTTGTATCTTAAAAAGTTACGAATTCATGTGCCAGCTGCGAAATGTCACGTCCGGTGAATAACAATTAATTTAGAGATATGTATGTATTCATAACAAATATAAAATGTATAACGTTGTATATACTTCCTTTTGATATGTAATTACTGACGTCTTTTAAATTATTTAATTATATAACAAAATATGTAATTGGTATATTTATTTATTTTCTTAATTAATAAAAATTTATCTGACATCATGATGTAACTGAAAAGAAATATTGTGCATAAGTGATCCTGTTATACTTATAAGTATCATAATCTGAAACGTAAAAGTGCGATTGCCAAATAGGTTATATTGCATGCAGAATTTATGCTATAGGTTATATTCCACATTAGTTGTAGTTGTTATTATTAATAACAAATTTAATATGTAAAGTTTATGATATGCAAGTCATCTATATAGTCTCTATGCAGTCTTGTATGCAAAATGATTGATTATGAAATAAAATGCTAAAGAAATTTTTAAATGTATATCGTAGATGTATAATACAACTTTAACCATATAGATAAAATAAGTTTTTAACAATGCTGTGTATTATCTATTTTAATTATATATAATTTAATGTTATAGGTGAAAACTTATAAAAACTATGTAAAAGATGAAAATTTTATAAAATATGCAAATTTATGTAATGCTATATGATAATTTTAATTTAATATTATCATTATTATTTGTTCCAGGATATTTAAGAATTCACTTTGATTTGGAAATGTATATACACGACATGTATAAGCACTTTTTAAGAGATTTCATACATAGAAGTAGTATGAAACAGAATTATTAGCTATTACATCATCCACTAAATACAAATATTATATAATATTTAAAATGCCACAAGTGGATGGTGTTACAATACCAATAACGAATAATCAGAACGGTGCAGCTGTACATAACAATCATAATACAAGTAGTCCAACTCGACCAGTCTTAAATAATAACAGTATGAATACTGCTAGGAATAATAATAATCAAAACCCATTAGTTAATGTAAGGGATAGATTGTTCCATGCAATATTTATTAAAGCAGCATTAACTTATGCCAGAACATTTCCACGGCCTGTCAGAAGATTTATAGAATTTATAGTTTTATTGAAGGTAACTATGATTTAAAAATAATATATTCAAATTTAATAAAAGATTTAAAATTATGTATTTTAGGCTATAGCAGCATTTTTTGTGTTGGCTTACATTCACATAGTATTTTCACGAGCACCAACTAATTGTTTAGAACATATAAGAGATGATTGGCCTCGTGATGGTATATTAAGAGTTGAGATACTTAGAAATGGAGGAGAAGATTATAGTATAGAAAAGAGTTACGCAAAAGAGGAGAAACTACGACAAGAAAAAGTTGATGACTTAACTAGTGCTTTAGGAATATTAACTAGAGATGGGTAAGGAGGGATAAAATATATAAAAAAATGAAACTTTCATATTATATATTATTATAATTATTAATACAGTATTTTACTTTTTTATTTTATCTTTAGATTTATCAATATCGAACCATCTGCTGTTGATGAAGAACGTGATATAAATAATGCATCGAATGAAGAAAATCACGACAGTTTAACACTGTCTGAAAAAGAAATAGTTATTAGAAGTGCCACTGTGCCTGGAAAAACTCAAGATCCAAATTTAAGTATTACTAACACTACAACAAGTCCTTCATTATCTACTAAACTGGAATGGAATGAAA
The DNA here is from genome assembly GCF_011952255.1 of Bombus vosnesenskii. NCBI lineage: Eukaryota > Metazoa > Arthropoda > Insecta > Hymenoptera > Apidae > Bombus > Bombus vosnesenskii. Next base: position 8,999,954 of record NW_022882925.1, read on the forward strand.
TGAACAGAGATACTAAAGAAGTAAATATATTATATAAATATGAAATATATATTATATGCGGGATGTCTTATATTAAATTGTGTTTCAAATGTTAACATTCCAGGTTTTAGATGAGAAGATACTATTAACAAATACAGAAAATAATACTATAGTGCAGGATACAAATAAGTCTAATAAAGAAGACGTTATTCAATCGTTAAAAGATCCAAATTCTGAAGTTAGAGCAGGTATAGTTATGCCATAATTCTTAAAAAATTTGGGAACAAAAATAATAGTAATTTGATGACTTTAATGATCATATAATTATTTTTTAAATATTTTATTAACAAATTGCTCTCTTTTCAGGAGATGGTTATATCGTAGAATATTCATTGGAATATGGCTTCTTGAGATTATCACCTGTAGCACGGCAAAGATTAAACATTCCTGTAAAAATCGTTACTTTGGATCCTGTTAATGACAAATGCTTTGGCGATGATTTCTCCAGATTAATACTTGATGAACTCTTAGGATACGATGACTTACTGATGGCGAGTATTAAGACATTGGCAGAGCATGAAGATAATCAAGGTTTTTTACGGTAAATACATTTAAATTTATTTCTTTTTGTTTATATTATTTAATGTTAGTACTGTAACATTATATATTAATTTTGTTATGTAGAAACGTGGTGACCGGAGAACATTATCGATTTGTAAACATGTGGATGGCTAGAACTACGTATCTTGCTGCATTTTTTATCATGTTAGTTTTTGTAAGTATATTTTGTTTTTAGTAATAATCGCATGCAATGCTAAATATCTCATTCATTGTTTGTAATTTACAATTATACGAACAATCAAAAATAGAATTTAAATTTCTTTCTTTTTTTATATGAGATTGAATATTTGATATTATACGTAAAACAAAGTAAATCTTTTATTAGTTTATGTATTAAGATACATGATTTATTGATTTATAAATTTATTCATTTTTTTAAGTTACATTTTTCCCTGCAATTTCTGTGTTAAAAAAATGAAGCTATTGATATTACGATTTACACGTTTCGGTGTTATAATATCGCATTACGATATGATAATCATAGCTCCAGAATGTTCTGGAAGTGTAAATTGGATTTAGTTTCATATGCTACGTGTTTTCGATCCGGATATATTCCTCTCCATCAAGGGGTTGATATCACACGTGTCCACACGACAACCCAGTACGTGTAAAAGGATATGGCAATCAATTTAAAGTAACCACGCACTGAGGTAACCCGCGTATAACTCTCTAACCACCTGTACCCTTACATTCTGTGATCCCCTTGGAATTGAACCGTCGGGTATAAATCAACGTTATTAGAGGTATCATATTCGTTACAGAGACCCCCAAGTTGGCAATTTTGTATCAAATTGTTCTCAAATACGTTTTGCTGCAACGAGACTGCAGTAAGAGACGATTGTTAAGAATCTTGGAATTTAAATTACTAATGATGGCTACTTTCACTAATTGCTGTTTTAGTTGCGATCGATATAGGACAAAAATATTACTTTTGTAGTTAAATTTTTTTTTTAATGAATATCATCTTCGACAGTTTCTGTTAATAGATAATTTATATTTTGTAATTGAATAAGTAATTTACGTCAATATTTATCGAATACTACATTCCAATATAAACAGCACGCATGTCTGATGGGTTGTGAAATTTCGGGGTATTCCCCGGGTGTTAGGAAGTGATTGGATCATATACGGACCAACGAATAGCTCCACTCGTGTTTAATGGGTTTACGGCGAGCGAACAAATGAGTAATATTGCATACTACTAACCATGATTCAAATGCAATGCATTGTGCGGCAGTCTACATCTAGTTCATACCTAGCTATTCACGATGGATATAGTGAAAAGCCAATTATTCTATGCATGAATAATTTGAGTAGAAGAAATGTTCAAATAGAAAATTTGCAAGATTTGTTATTCATTAAGGTGACTTATACATTCCAGTGAATTATATATGTATGTGTATATATGTACATATATTAGTTGAACATAGTATCCGATCTTTTTCTTCAATTTCTTGTATTTAATTTTATCATTGATATTATAGTATAAATTTTAATATTAAATATTGCTTTGCAATGATTTCAAATTTATGTAAATTCCTATAATTGGAAACAGTGATTACAGCGCTATAATTCGGTATCGTTACAAACAAAAATGTTTACATACAAAAAATGATTTTTCTTATGCGTGTTTCATCGTGTATAATAACAATTTAGTGAAAACAATTTAACTCAAATAGAATTTATTAAAAAATCTACATGAAATGTGGTGTCCTTTTCTTCATAAGATTCATTGTAATACATATTTCGCATAAAGCATTGAAAATATTTGAATGTAGCCTGTGGTTGAGATGGGAGATAAATGAATCTCGTGCCACAACACGTGAATGTTACTTCAGTGCTTGGGGTATTCTACCTGGGATCACCCTCGGTCAACCCACCGTAAAGTCACGTGTACGGAACTGTCGTCATCTATGTATTACTCAGTATCTCCTCTGTCATATGCACATGACATTGGGTATATACCCTCCGTTGTAGTACGATGTACACTTTGAAACAATATTCTTCTCTTGTCTTTTTTAATTGACAATCTTCTTTTTTGTTGTGGAAGACTATATTTATTTCTTCGATCAAATTAGACAAAATGTGTTTTGCTTTCATATTTTTATTGATTTAATTTATCCCATTGAGGTTATTATATAAAGCAAGATAAATTTTGTGAAAGTATATTAAAAAGACACCAATAATAATATTTGAACATATTAATACATAAAAAGTTTTAATTTTAATTTTTAAAATTTCCATAGGAATTATAAAAGATAAATACAATTCAAATAACAAAAAAGTGTAAAGATGTACTTAAATAAAGTATTGCTGTGCACAATTGAATATCTACAAAAAGGATATATCTGAAATGTTGAGTTGTATGACAAATTATTTAGGTAAGCAATCAAATGTTATTTAATGTCAAGATTTTTAATGTTAAATAGGATTATTATCAAACATTTACTTTCATTATTATAATAGTGGTGATATAGTCTTTTGACTTTGCTAATCATAGAGCCAATATATGTAATTTCAAAATTAGTACTTATATACTACTAAGCGTTAATGTGATGGTTTGGTTGATTGTTCGTATATTGTTACTTATCAATTATTGGGAGAATCATTTTATACAAATAAAAAGTATTGTGAATTATTTTTTTAATGAAAGCAAATATTCGTTTTCATGTGATACACGATAGGTGTTTTCTAAAATATGCTAATATACTAAAGTAGATATTCTAATGAATATTGTTCTAGATTCTAAGCTAGAATATGAAAAATTTACAAAAATCTACAATCCGCTCTACAAAGTAGTAAAATCTACACCCTACAAAGTAGTAGTCTTTTCATTCCGAAATGAGAAGTGATAGGGATATTCCAAAAAAATATTTTCCACATTCTAATCGAATTCATACATTGATCTTAGGTTAGATGGAATTTTTGTCTCTTTTGTATCAGTAGCTCGTAAATAGCACTGACGCATCTGCAAAGTACTATTAAACGTTTTTGTTATCAAGGTTGCTCATAGTAAATAGTGAATTATCTCGGGGTGTCAGGTGCTAGTTCAATCTGAACCATTCGCAATTCAATTGTACTATTCGCTCTCAACCTGGTAACCGAGTGCAACCGTTCGGCTTGCAATTTGCTTCGTATCCTGTCTTTATTGCAATCCCTTTTCACGAAATAATAAATACTTTTACTGCTTTGATACATATTACTCGATATATAAGAAAAATAGAAAAAGGAAAGATTTATTACTAAGATTATTGTTTTTTTTATTCAAATTATTCGTTCATTACGATTAATCTTATTTAGATTCGAAATTGGAAAAAATAATAACTCTCTTTTGTATGACTATCCGTCCAGATCTCATTCTTTAAATTATAACATGGGGACATTAAATTTATTTTTTTGCGGTTTTTTACATTTTATTTACAGTAACGTATTTGGTTATTTCAGACTATCTCCATTTCGATGTTACTGCGGTACTCGCATCATCAGATCTTTGTCTTCATTGGTAAGTGATTAAATTTGATAATTGAATCAAGAATTTCATTTGTTGTGCTTGCTTTCGTAATATTATGAATATCGACTACTTCTTCTCTTTATCGCATCTTTAGCTGTTTTGTTTTATGTATGTGATTTGACGATTTAATATTTTCTTTTTGCTAAATTATATTATAAATGATTATACATAAATTTAATAATAATAGATATATACATAATAGATAATAATAAATATATACATAAATTTACGATTCGCAATCAACAGATTTTGCGTTCTCAAGAATTAATTTTACTCATTTCAGTTTGAAAGAATATTAAATGGCGTTGTTTTTTTATTCCATACAAGTGTAAGGGGTAAAATACGCACGGAAGAGATAATTTTAATTCGCTGGGAAATATATTTTGTACGGAATTATTGATTTTTTCTTCGATAATTAATCTCTAATTTAATCTCCGATACCAAGAGGTAAATGCCCTCTATGTCTGATAACTCCACGTGACAGAATTAATTGATTTCCGTATCTGCAGCTTTATAAAATTCAAGTTGATACTGCTTTAAAAATGTTTCTATCTGCAGAAAGTGATCTAAAAAATATCGATTATCTGAAAATCTGAGGTGAACACTCTTTTATCCATGGCCGTCCTCCTGCAAAATTGTTGCCCTCCCACTTTATTCGTTTCCTTTATATAGAGATATTTGTTAACGATTACGCTATAGTCTCTTACTAGTTGACAGTTCGTCCTAACACGTTTTCGTAACGATGGAAGTATTATTTTTATCTACTTTTGAGTTATTGTTCATCTCTCTAATCATCATTACTTCGGCGAAGTTGATTCCGATAATATACCGACAGTTCACCTATTGGAAGAAGAATAAAGTTCCATATGTACTGGCAGCACCGATATTTGGAACTGTTTGGAGAGTCATATTTCGTCGTATTACTTTCCCGGATTATTGTATGTTCGTCTATAATTATTACCCTGACGTAAGGTACATCGGGGTGATGGATTTCGCTACGCCAACGGTGGTCATACGAGATCCAGAGCTGATCAACGAAATAGGCGTAAAGAGTTTCAAGCATTTTCCAAATCATCGAAGTTTCGTATCCGAGGAGATGGATCCGATTTTCGGAAAAAATGTATTTTCCTTGAAAGATGATCAATGGAGAGAGATGAGGAACTCATTGAGTCCATTTTTCACAGGCAATAAGATGAGATTCATGTTCGAGCTGGTATCCAAGTGTTCGAACGATTTCGTGAGTTATCTGTACGAACATTCAGAATTTCACTCGATGGTGGAGCTGAAAGACATCTTTACTAGATACGGAAACGACGTAATCGCCACAGTTGCATTTGGAATAAATGTAAACTCGCTCAAGAATCCAGACAACGAGTTCTACAAAAGAGGAATCGATATTTCCTCGTTCAGTGGTACGCTTCGTTTAATAAAATTCATGTTATTTCGGTTGAACCCGCGTCTAACGAGAATGGCAGGACTGAGGTTCCTGTCTCGAGCAACGGCCAACTTTTTCTGGAATGTGATTTCCGAAACGGTAACTGCAAGGAAAACGTGGAGCATCGTTAGACCAGACATGATCCATCTTTTGATGCAGGTCAAAGATTTGAAGCAACCCTCATATCGGCTGACCATCGACGATATCGTAGCTCAGGCGTTCATTTTCTTTTTAGCCGGTTTCGACACTGTTTCTACTTTGTTGTGTTACATGGTTTATGAGTTAGCTTTGCATCAAGATATTCAACAGAAGTTACGTGAAGAAGTAGATTATTATTTGGAAAAAGAAAACGGGGAAATTTCTTACGAGGCTATGTCGAAGATGGAATATATGGAAATGGTAATATCCGAGACGCTTAGAATGCATCCTCCATCGTTGATAGTCGATAGAGTTTGCGCAAAGAAATTCGAATTGCCTGCAGCGGCGCCAGGTTACCAAAGTGTGACAGTGTATCCTGATGACAATATTTGGATCCCTGTTTATGCGCTTCACCGCGATTCTAAATATTTTCCCGATCCAGAGAAGTTCGATCCTGAACGGTTTAGCAACGAAAATAAAAGTACTATTAATCCTTATACGTATATACCTTTTGGACTAGGTCCTAGGAAATGTATTGGCAATCGTTTCGCTTTAATGGAGACTAAGCTTTTGATAATCCGTCTGCTGGAAAAGTTTATTATAAAACCCAACGAAAAAACAACAATTCCTATTGTGTACAAGAAGATTGATTTTACACCGGCATCAGAACACGGATTTTGGCTTACTTTGGAGAAGAGGAAGAGTTAGGTACGCCATAAAGTATATATTGTTGTTTAACTTTATATTACGGTTAACTATTATTTGTATATTAACAAATGTATACATAATTTGTTGTTTCATTTTTATTTTAATTCAAAATTGTTATTATTTGATCGTTTTGACTTATGTTTCTTTTACTTTGTACTATATGTATATTTCTCTTCTTAAGGATATGGGTTTCTCTCTGTAATCATTTTCTTCTATCTTTGAGAAAACAAAGTTTGATTAACGTTCTTATCGAAAGGTATCTAATCACGTTTGTATCTTGCGACTAATAAAATTCAGCAAATAATGAAAATTTGATTATAAATAAAGTTTCCGTATATGTGATTTTGTTTCCGTTCTATTTCTCCACCGACATGCTCTTTGTTTCACTTTTTTGTTCTACTTTATATGCATCGAGAAAACTATGTGAAAATGATACGACTACGAATCCCTGTACGCTCCATAACATCAAATATGATTAAATTCATGGAATTCTAATTCTATACTTTATTGATCAATACTGTATCGAGACAGAGGAAATTATTTATATATTTCGCACCATTCTTTATCACGCCTTTAACCTTTCCTTCGACTGTATACCTATCTAGTCAAAATTAAGATCAAATACCACGTTTTGCATAAACAGGTATGTATGTGTTCTAATATTTGTCAATGGGAGTGTATGTTCGTTTCATTTTCGAATCGAACGTGAATTGAAGTTGCTTAAATTGTTTTTGTCACGGTACAGAAAGGAGGACAGATATAATACAATAATGACGTCATCTTCTGTATTCTCCCTTCCTCCACCGTTTGACGTTAAACTTTGTACATGTGCTCGGTTCGTATTTGTAACCTTGTAGCTGACAGACGACAGTTATTTGCTGCTGAGAGTGCCATGGAGATTCTATCGACCTCATCAGCGTTTACTCTATTAGTGATCACTTTGATCACGATAACCTTATTCAAGTTCTTTGTAACGATATATCGACAACAAACTTATTGGAAAAAGAACAACGTGCCTCATGTTAGATCCATTCCAATACTTGGTCCAGTTTTTTGTCCGTGGAAAATTGTTCATCAAGTATAGTGACTTCATTTATAATTACTACCCCAATGCAACATACATTGGAGCGATACATTTTACCTTGCCAAATCTATTAATTCGTGCTCCGAAATTGATTCGAGAAATAACCGTGAAGAGCTTCGAGCATTTTACATATCATAAAACGTATTGTATATCGATGAGCACATGGAGCCTCTATTTTAGAAGAACATTTTTTCGCTACGAGGTCAACGTTAGAAAGAAATGAGGAATATTCTCTCTACTTTCTTTACTGCTAGCAAAATGAGATTCATGTTCGACTCGATATCAAAGTGCTTGCAACAATTTGTCGATTATTTGTACGATCATCCAGAATATACTTCATCGATGGATGCAAAAGATGCTTTTACTAGGTTTACCAACGACGTGATTGCATCAGTTTTCTTCGGAATCAGTGTGAATTCAATGGAAGACAGAAACAACGAGTTTTCCGTTAAGGGGAAAGATGTTTTAGCTAGTTTCACCTGCAGTATCGTTAAGATGTTGTTAATGCATTTCTGTCTACGAATATTCAATATATTAGGGATCACGATTATTCCAGTTGCTACCTTAAACCTTTTTCGTAAAGTTATATCCAAGAATTTGAAAGAATGCGAAGAACGAGGTATCGTCAGACCGGATATGCTACATTTGTTAATACAGACCAGGGATAAGGAAAAAATGGCTACTTATCACATGGACATTGACAATATCATATCACAAGCATTTATTTTCTTCTTGGCTGGCACTGATACATCTTCAAATTTTATGTGTTACTTTTTACAAGAGTTATCCCTAAATTCTGATATTCAAGAAAAATTACGTAATGAGATAGATCGTTGTTTGGACTTTGGAATATATGAAGGTGGTAATGTCGGAGACCCTTAGAAAGTATCCGATGCTAATTATCATGGATAGGCAATGCACGCGAAAATTCGAATTTTCTCCAACGGAGCTAGGATACGATGGTATCATTTTATATTTTGGTGATACCATTTGGTTATCTGTGTACGCGTTACATCCTAGATATTTTTCTGATCCGTAAAAAATTGATCCTGAACGATTTAACGAAAAGAATAAGGATAACATTGTTCCATGCACGTATACGCCGTTTGGAGCTGAACTTCGAAAATGTATCACCGATCATTTCGTATTGATGGAAGTTAAAATTTTAATGGTTCACATTTTGCATAAATTTCTTGCAACCTAGCGAGAAGATGCGAACTCCTTTTGTATTCCCAAAAAATAGTCTTATACCGATCCCTGTGGCAGGATTTCTGATTATATTAGGAAAAAGAATATCTTAAACGTACTTTGATATACGATTTAATCGTATGATAAGCATTTACATTTATGTGTTACTTTATGAGTTATGTGTTTCGTAATTAAATAAGTAAACACGTGTTGTAGATATTTTATTACCACCAAGTAATATTATCTTAAGTTTTGTCGATTCAAGCAACAAAGAGCATAGTATGTATTTTGTTATTGTTTCACATTAAACAGCGTAGTAATTTAAGAGATAATTGACTTAGATATACAAGATTATTAAATGCTAGAATAGAGGCTTTATTAACCTCGGTATATGATAAACATATATTAGTATTTATATATATAGTAATAGCTTTTTTGCAAATAACCAAATAACGATATAATTAATTTTCTTCTTATTGTACAGAATGCTAAGAATTTGTATATTTGTTTAGTGTCTTAGTGTTAAAACCAGCTATGATACATTGCCCTGTTAGAGTTAAATGCCGTTCGAAGAGGGTTAAAAATGTCTAGAATAACAGTTCACTTGCTATACTGCATACAATCACTGATATAATATAGAATTTTTCAAACGAGACATATTCGTACGCGTTTTTATCGTTATGCCATCGGGATGTGATTTAAGAATAGTAGACTTGCAAATAAATTTCCTTTTACAACACTTACGCATCGGTTTTTGTAGATTGTTTTCATAAAAGTATATCGTCATCAGTTTAGGCCATGAGATAGTAAAAAGAATTTTCATGAATTCTACGCTTCGTAGAATTATCATTTGTCAGTGGAGTCGTATAAACAAATCTTAAAGCGAAACTTGAAACAATTATCTTTTTTATTAGTCGTTAAAAATTGTAGTTTCGAACAAAATTTCATATATTTTCCTTCATATGAATATGAACTTTATGTCTGTGACTATGTTAATTTCGTGACTATATTTTCGAAAATCTATAGCAGAGGTTCAAATCTTTTATATAGAGTGTATTGCGGAATATAGAAAAACAAAAAAAAAAAAAAAAGAAAAAAAAGTTAAAAAGCGAGCGCAATTTAGGACATGAAAAATCAATGTTTCAATGCAAGGATTTCGAAACGAGATTGCGTAGTTGCCGATAATTCCACTTTAATTCCCATTTATCTTTTTATTTCTGTACGGTGAATTTGTAAAGGGGCGGCAGGATCGACAGCAACAATTTCTACAAAATGTATTTTCAGAATATTCACGAGGAAGAACGCAGTTTGTTCACTTAGTTGACGCAACAGACATTCTACTCCCTCCTTCTCTGTCCCTCGTGCAACGATAAATCGAGTATATGTATTCGCCCATATTTATAACATTCCTCCTAGTGACTAGAGACAGAGTCGACGCTCGTAATCCATCCTCGTGGTAATGGAGTCATCAATGGAGTCGTTCTCTTTTTCGTTCAAGTTGTTAGTGATCGGCTTGATCGTTGTTAGTCTAGCCAAGTTGATCAGTTTGTTTCATCACCAGTACAGTTACTGGAAAAAGAAACACGTTCCTCATGTGAGAGCGATGCCTGTATTTGGATCCGCGTGGAAACTGTTCACCCGTCGCGTGTCCCTTCCCGATTATTGCACGTTCGTCTACAATTATTATCCGAACGCAAGGTACGTCGGTATGATGGATTTCTCTACGCCAGTTGTGGTAATTCGGGATCCAGAGATGATCAGGGAGATAGCTGTGAAGAATTTTGAGCATTTTCCCGATCATCAGAGTTTCATCAACGAAAAAATAGATCCGATATTCGGGAAAAACGTGTTTTCCTTGAAAGGTGATCGATGGAGAGAGATGAGGAACACACTGAGTCCATCTTTCACAGCTAGCAAGATGAGATTCATGTTCGAGCTGGTGTCTAAATGTTCTGAGGAATTCGTCGACCATTTATACAATCATCCAGAGTTGTCGTGTTCGATAGAGGCGAAAGATGCGTTCACTAGGTATACCAACGACGTAATTGCCACTGTGGCTTTTGGAATAAGTGTGAATTCGTTGAAAAATCGGAACAACGAGTTCTATAAAAAAGGAGCGGATGCGACGAATTTTGGTGGTCTTTTTCGGTTACTCAAGTTTCTGTTATTTCGTATGAATCCACGTTTAACCAGAATGGCGGGATTATCGTTCCTTTCACGTGATACCGCCAACTTCTTCCATAGGGTCGTCTCTGAAACCGTGAAGGCACGGGACGAGCAAAATATCGTTCGACCGGACATGATTCACCTTTTGATGCAGGCTAGGGATAAGGAGAAGCCTGCCACACATCAGATGACTATCGATGATATCACAGCTCAGGCGTTCATCTTCTTTTTGGCTGGTTTCGACACGTCCTCCACCTTGATGTGTTACATGGTTCACGAGTTGGCGCTTAATCCGGACGTACAAGAGAAATTACAGAATGAGGTGGATCGATATGTGGAAGAAGGAAACGGGTTTATTTCGTACGAGGCTCTTTCGAAAATGGAGTACATGGAAATGGTGACATCAGAGACACTTCGGAAATATCCTCCGATAGTTTTCATCGATAGGTTGTGCGCGCAAAAGTTTCAACTGCCTCCAGCGGAATCTGGCTACAACTATTTAACCGTATATCCGGATAACATCGTTTGGTTTCCTGTTTACGCGTTGCATCGTGATCCCAAGTATTTTCCTGACCCAGAGAAGTTCGATCCAGAACGTTTTAACCATGAGAATAAGGATAACATTGTTCCTTATACGTACTTACCGTTTGGCCTCGGGCCGCGAAAATGCATAGGCAATCGTTTTGCCTTAATGGAGACCAAGATTCTGATAGCTTATCTGTTGCACAGATTCCGCTTGAAAATCACTGAAAGGACGAAAACACCTATTGAATTTAGCAAGACGAACTTTTCGTTGACTCCTGATCAAGGGTTTTGGATCGGTCTGGAAAGAAGGAACTTTTAGACTCGTTTTCGTTTTCCTTGTTTTGTTTGTTACTTTGGTTAAGAGTGACGTACGCCGGTGTTACGTGTATATTAATCTTTCTGTTTTATAAGCGAAATATTTACGGCGATATTTAATGTTTGTATACGACGATGAAATTAAATTTAAGATCGTGAATTTTCATTCGAACGCGGCACAACATTTGGTTTATTAAATACGAATGTAAATTTTTATTTCAATATCACAATATAATTGGAAATTTTAGAACCTTCGGTATTTCGTTTCCTTTAACTGTAAAAAGATCCAAACAGAAATAAATATGTGTATATTGTTAAAGAAAAGAGTGTATGGCATCGTTTCGAAGGTAGTAAGTGATAAGATTCATTTATAGGCAACTACTATTTTATATTATTATTAATTCTAATATATTACAGTTACCTCTACTTTTATCTAACATTATTTTCTGTCGACAATTATACTCTGTTGTTATTCGCGTCATGTAAATTCCTTATTCTAAAAATACAAGCTGCATAGTGTGGTTTCGACGAAGACACTTTTCAAATGGAAATGTCGTTGTACGGAATCTTTCTTCTTTCTTCGTTTCGTTATGACAAAACGATGGAATACGTAACCCATATATTCTTTCCGTAGTAAACACTTGCAATGCCATTGCAATTAATGCATTGCCATAATAATGTTAACCTCGAATAAAATACGCACGATACCAAACCGGTTTATCTATCATACGTATGAAGCATTAGATGTTTACGTCTGTAGAGTGTAGGTAATCACGTTTCGAATATTTTTCGTATTCTTTTATTTGTCCTACGAAGATTATAATAGTTTATTATCTCAGTTGCTTCTCTTTCTCTATGTACTTATCGCTTCCTCCTTATAAATCTTAACAGCTCAGTTGTCACTCACTTTGTTTGTTTATGATAGAAAAATTGTGATACGTAAACAAGATAAAATTAAAAAAAGAATATAAAATTAAATATAACGTAGATGATGTTTGAGGATAAGAAATATTTAGATATTCAAAAGATATCTCGGTATTATCCCAGAAAAATTCTAATTTTGGTAATATCTGTACGGAGATTAATTTCTCAGAGCTTATTCATACAATACTGATTTTTTTTATCAAAAATATCGTCTTCGTCTTTTTGTAGTACAGTTCAAGAACGACTGTGCTGATTAGAAGACACGAGTAGGAAGCTTCGGGTTCAACGACCTGATAGTATTTTTCGAAACAGCCATATAGTCGCTGATTAATTTTATTGTTAGCGAATGAGTCAATAGCCAATCAGAAAATTACAATGGTCTCACTGCCGATACCGGCGTTCATAGACAATTTTTTCTCTATTTCATTCCCGTTCCTTGACTTTCCAAGTGTTTGCGATTAGACAGTAGGCTGATAACGAACGATAATGAACCATCTTTCTCGATATCTATTTATCTAATCGAAAGACTTAGAAATTACATTTTGAAAAAAAGGAAAAGGGGCGAAGGGCAAACTTTGTAAGTTTGAAACGTGATGTAGAAGAGGAGCTATTTTCCCAGGTTAATCGTTTGAAATACAAATTTGCATAGAAAAACATTGTAGGGAGGAACTACCTCTTGCTTTCCACCAGTGAATTTGGGATATTTTAGGCAGCTTCAGGACCATTCAAGTTCTTGTCTTCCGTCTTTCGTTCATGTTTATCTCTACTATTCTGTTTTCGTTATATCCAATCTTTTCCTCCTCTTTACGTTCCTCGTTCCTTTGTTCCCCCTTTTCTGCATTCCTTCAGACCCTTTCTCACCTCAGCTTTCTTATCGTTGCGCCTTACCTAAAATATGTAGAGAAAATACTTGAAGTTTACGTAGTCGGTTTTTGTCTGGTGAATATTCAGTTTGCGAACGTAGCGACTGAATTTTAAATATTCTATTAAAATCGCAGCGCTTGTCTAAGAGATGATTGTTTCGAGGCTAAAGCAGATAAGAAATCCTTATATACTTATACATATATATATTTTTCTTGTTTATATAGTTTTCTTGTTATTTTTCGCTTAATTCGTATTGTTTACTATTGTTGCCAAACTTAAATTATTTTAAGAGCTCGGCATATTTCTAACATGATAAATTCGTGGGAATGAAGAAGAGAAAAATTGTTTGATGGCTTGCTGATCTCGCGTACCTTATACCCATGAATTTAGTTCCTTAGAGATAAAAATATCAAAATTTTATTTATCCGAAGTTTGTTAAACCAATTTTGAAAAGATAAAATGCAGTGGACACATTGATTTGCGTAAAAAATAATTTCGTAATACAGTTGCCAACAAGCGGAGTTTAGATTAATATAGAGCAAGATGGAGGACTCGAGAGTTTTAATAAGCAGTGGGAGTGGTTTTAGTGGGCGATATCTTGAAATCTAAAATTCATTAAATCGGAACACACCAAGCTTGTGGCGGAAATTTGTAAGCGGTAATATTCTGGCTATTATAAAGAAGCCGCGACATGCGTCGTCGTTTGGGAATAGCTCAACTTCTTAATTACGTTGCCACGCTTTAACTAAGTTATAGAAGAGAGTACCCTTATGAAAGTTATTTCTGAATAATTAAACGTTCAGCGTGCAGCTTCACTACTGGCGAGTTAAAGATTTCTGCTTTTTTTGTAAATACTAAATTTCATCATATAATCATGAAAAAATATTTAATATTTTAATTATATTTTCTATGCGAACTTTTTGTATGCTTCATTCCTATGTAAGTAAAAAAGTTAATTTACAACAGGGCAAATCGTAGGGTATTCTATGACTCGAAACAGGTCGGAACAACGGAATAACATTTTGTTATACGGAGCTCCATTTTCCAGAAAAAATAACTTTGAAATCCAATCGAGTACACGTGCATCTGACTGATACCTCGTGTAATTGCTTTCGTTACAGATCGTTACTAGATCTGTTTTCGCGTTTGATACAACGTAGCTAACAGAGACTGTTTGCTATTATGAGAGTGTATTGTTATTATACAAGAATAAGTGGAATAGTAGTTTGTGACTAAAGTATTTAGCAAAGTTACGTAAAGTATTATAGCAATGAAGATACAAGTGTATTCTACTAAATTTTGGTTCCTTTTTTGGAAAGCGAAGCTTCGTAGTCGATAGATCAGTCTGATAATGTAAATTTATAAATGTATAAATCTACGCTAGAGCAACGAAACAACAAAACGATAAAATCAAGTGCGAGTTGCAAATTTAAAATTTTGATTTGCAATTTAATAATCGTGTATAAGATGGCGATATGGAGCCATTGCAGGAAAAGATAGAAACGAAAAACTGAATGGAATAAATTAATAAAAGGTTGTGTATGGATTGAGTGTAACAAGAAAAGCGGGACCTTGTTTCTCATCTCAGGACGCCGATCGAAAGTTTGCGAGAACTTAAATCGAGATCCAGGAAGTTTTGAAATTAATTCTTATTGAGCTTTGAACCGACTCGTCGAACGCGACACGATTTCTTCACGGCCCTCAACTTGTGTAATAACCTTTCGCTCAGGAACTTTTCGTCACGGAGTATCTAATAAATATTAAATTCGAACCGTTCGTCGTCGAGCATAACGATCTCGATACAATATCGTGTCGCCATGCATTTACTTCATGGAATATAAAGTATATTTTTTATGAATTCTTTAAACACTTTCATCGCCCTTTTTCCTTTCTCTTTCTTGCGTTCCTTTCCTTTTCTCTTTCGTTTCATTTCCTTCGACTTAGAAAATATCAATGAGTCGAATAGCCATTTGCACGCACGGGTTTGCCTATTTTTCACGTGAAATATACTTCTTTTCCTTTTGTTTCAGTGGATCTGCTTCAAATGTTGGAGTTCAACTTAACGATAACGTTTCCTGCTGCATCTCTGCTCACGGTGCTTCTGGCTCTTGTTGGTGAGTTGTATTTTCTTCTTTTGATTTTGTAGTCATTCCTTGAACTCACACCGAACTCATTTCTTGAGCTTATACGTTATTTCGTTGATGGAAAATTATTGGTATTCAATTTGAATTTCAATATAATCCAAAATAAAGTAGATTATCAACTTTTTTATCATTAATAAGGTAGTTTAGTAGTATTAGATAAAATATTTGGAAGCACATTTGGAAAGTTGCAATGCTTTCAGTAAATGATGCGAGTGCGTACAAGTAGAAAATTAGAAATACACTTATTTTTTATCATTTTATATAATGAACTTTACTTCCAAATTCTGTATTACCGATACTTGAAAGATTCTCTGGTTGACTTTCTGCTGACTAGAGAAATCTTTTTGAAAGGCAATTGAAATGTAATCCGTTGAATCGGCGATGCGTTAAGCTCTGCTCTAGCAGTTGGAAGTTAGGAACGCGCGTGCCAGTATGGCGAAGGCGCAAAATATTAAAGGCTTTTTACTAAATCAGAGTCTCTCTCGGTTTCGTTCCCTCGCTGATACGACGTTAGCTCTGTTACAAAGCTGATTGGCCGGGACGGTTAACCCAGGATTCTGCATAAATTTCTGATGAAGGCGCAACAGTTGGGTAACCCGCTCGGAGCCCATTTAGTAACGGTGGCGACGACGTCGGTGGTTTCCCTACCACTGCGACGCCTATTTCCATTTCAACCTGAATCTCCTCTTCACGCTTCGCATGTCCGTCAGCGCCATCCAATTGACCCGTATAAAGTGCGATATCGCTAATCCTCCAGTAAGGTTATTCAATGGTTTTCAAAATGCTGATCAAATGTAATTACAGACGCTTTCAGCCTGCCGTCTTTCCTTCCGCCGCAATGAAATCCTTCTTTCGATTGAAAATATGTTTAAAAAAAAATCGTGTTGAAAGGTTACGCTTTTAGCGGCGGAATTGTAGTCAGCTTCTTTATTCGATGCTGGTACACCAATCGCTTTCTTTCAGAAAAGATCTAGTCGATAAAGCGAAATGAATTTTCGCGAGAAGTGGTCAAGGTCCATTTCGCGACTCGCTTATGGTATATCACGGGGCCACCAGTTGCACGGCTGGTACCCGAGCAAAATGGCAACAGAAGTGGTAAATTTCCGGATTCGTACTGCAAGAACCGGTTGCACTATGGTTGTGTGTATATAAGGGGTTTACCAGTAGATGTTGAAGAAGGAAAGGAAGCCTTAGGGAAGTTGTTATCTGGAGTAATGGGTTCCGGTTCCTGTGTCGCTTCCTGCCGTCCATCCGTCATCCTACAGCTCTCTCTGGCGGATACTTGCAGGATTTCTCAGCTTTCTATACCTATGTGTATCCAGTTCACAGTTCTCTGTCCTTCTATCTATAGAATACATACCTATTACTTTTCTATCTCTCTTTTTCAGCAGAAAAAGACTATTCCATGTAATATGTGTTTCTGCGGTAATGAACACCAAAAGAAAATTCAACTATATATATATAAGGTAGAAAATTTAGTATCATTGACTCGAACGTTCGAAATTATCTTCTTTCACGCTTGTTGCATCGTGCGTCACTCGACGATGAGCATTTCTCTCGAGATATGAAGAGAAAAATAAAAAGAAAAAATAAGCGTTCGAAAGATAATCATATCTTTAGTAGAATTTCGATTTAGATATTAGGCTGTGTTGGTAAAGCAATGATAAAGTAGCTTTAAAAATACTCCGTATAATCGTATTCTTCCTTTTTCCGCTTCTCTGCTTGCATTATATAATTCTCTCGATATTAAATGTTATTGACTTTTTTTCATTTATAGCAGCAATTCCAAGAAATTGATTATCATACAAGTATATTTTCTATTATGTGCTATCTTTTTTTCATGTCAATCTTCTGTGATTGTCCAACTCAGACGTGGAATATTTAATGCCGCCGGAAATAGTCAGCAAATAATTTCTCACAAGGAAAAGTCATTATAACAGCCAATCCTTCTTTTGTCTTCTTCTTCTTTTTCTTATTCTTCTGAAATTCATTTAAAATACACACCCATTTAACGTTGTTTGAACGCAAGATAAAGCTAAGGGATTTTTTCTATTTCCTTTAAAATCATTAATTGTCCTTTTACCACAATTATCAATATTTAAAACTAGATTATTTTCTGAGACGGAAGTTATTAACAATCTTTTACTGCAAATCAATTTTTTGAAAAATGCATTTGTTTCATTTACGTTACTCTTTCTAATAAATCGACGCGACGACTTGATTTTATCTCTAATCAAATCACTGTTGACCTTTATATACGTACGCTTATACGAGTCGAGTTTGCGTAGCTTTTGTATCGATCTCTTTAAAATTTCCGTAGTTCCATTCGTCGTTCACGGTTGTTGCGTTCATGATTTTGTCGCGACCGGTGCGTATCATCATCGGTGTGAATTCGCGTGAAATCGAGCACGCGTCGCGCGGCATTTGGCGTCAGGAATGACTACGAAGACGATTTTGCATAATGGAACGTCAAAGAACGGAGTTACCGGCGCCCCTGCGTATCAGTGACGCATGATCAACCACCTAACATGCTGTAAACACGTTTTCAGCCACGGTCGAAACATGTTGCACTCGCTGCTGTTTCGTTTATCTGCTTACGACCCTGTCGAAACTGCTTTCCCTCTAACCGTATCGTGGTACAAGTATGTCAGGGGACATTTTCGAATCGCTAACACGTGTTTCGCCAAAGATATATATCACTGTCGTTTTCAGGGGATTGGTTATCTAATTGATCCGTTATCTGTCGTTATATCGCACTTGGTTAACCTTTCTATCAACACGTTCCTTATTCACAGAAAAGTAATCGTACTGTTAGGATTTTAAATTTGAATAGAAAGATTCTATTAGGACGTTTAATGCTGTGAGCGACATGTGAATCTCCTTATACTTTACGCGTGGCGTGTAACGTGTTTAACTCGTGTTAAGAAGTTTCTACAAAAATTGGGTTAGATCATAATGTTTAGAAATAAACGTAAATTCTTGCTATTGTGCCTTTTCACCGAATGTCGGATCAACAAAAATGATGTTATCATAACTGGATGTAATATGGCCTACATCTCAGCACAAACATCATTTAACATCCGTTCGTTCAATTTCTGCGCAGAATTTGATAAGGAATACGATCTTGTTCTTGTATTGCAACACTTTTGATTTACCATGGGAATAATGTAGATTATATTGAAAGCAAATGCGGTCAAAGGAGATAGAAACAGAGAAATCGAGCATAGCGTATATTTGCTTTACCTGGAATATATGTAGGCGTATTGTGCATATGTTTCGAGCTTCGTGAGCAGATCAATGACGCTTTGTATGTTGATTCAACTATCTAACCCTAACAACTTGCTCTGTAACTATTGCTCAACTCCAGATTCCATGGCGCATTTCCACCGGATGTGGAGAGATGAGATGCCGTATGGTTACATATATAGATACCAAATCTGCTTTCAGAAGCAGCAACCGTACTGCTAAATTATCAATCATAAATACAATAGATTTTCGACAACGTTAATCCACAATCGTCGCTGCAAAACATTTGGTATATTTACTAATTTAAGAAATCATTCCTGTAACATCTTTCAGAAAAATTGTACAGTCGTCAGATTTCGATAAAAGATTATCGTTATTTATTATTCGAAACATTCATATATGCAGGATAAAAAGAGAAACTATTGTATTAATATTGTAAAGGATGTAATATATTTTCAAATATCATTAGAGTAATAAAGAAGTAAATTGATATGGGTTAATTCAATTTCGATCATTTTTATGGCATATTGGCGAAAAATGCGTTTTGGCCCCATTTCACTTTGATTAGGGACAAGTGCGTCCAATCCCAGATACCATCAAGCTCAAGTACGCTCAGTATGTTCGGTCAGCAGGAAATATTATGTCCATCAGGTTCTAGATGTTCAACCCTGTTCTGGTAGTTCGCACGAAATTAGTGTCGGCTAGGCTTTGTTCGACGCCGATGACACGTAAGCGACGGTCGTGGAGAGCTGACCACTGATCAACCACATTATTAGCAGTTGTTCCTGCAGAAACGACGTAACTGCGCGCTGTTTCGTTTTCAATCTCATCGAACACGAATTGACTAAGGTTTACTCAACTTACTATGCAATGTTGTAACATTCCTGAATAAAAAGTGCGGATTGGTCTTTTCAGAAGAGTAGAATTAATTTTCGAAAAGTTCGGGTGCCGTAACAAATTTAGTATTCAATCAATTTCTCACGGTATGTTAGTCATTTTTACAAATATATTAATATTTTTATAAATATTATATATTTATTGTCTGTCATCTTGTCGATGGTTTAAAGTTAAAAGAAAAAACAATTCCGAATGTAACGATAAACATCGGAATTTTGAAGTTTGTTGACATCGATGTTCATGTATGATCGATCGGTATCACCGTTTCATGCGCATAGGTGCAAGACCGTGTAAAACGTATGCGTCGTGCACAAATACGTATGTATGTGTCACATGTGTCACCAACTGTACATCTATCTATCTTACATCTATCAATCACGATCGTGAATTAATTTTGATTCAGAGAATCATTCGTGGAATCGAACGTGGTAGAAATGATAATTATGCCACGGTTACAATACGCTAAACATGTAATTCATTCGTTCGGAAGAGAGTCCTTTTTCGGTTTGTTATGCTTTTTCCATTTTGTAAATGTGAACTTGCCTCGTCCTTTGTCTACAGAGTGTATCTTTTATAGAATGTTTCAGTGACCGGTATTACATCCATTTATACAGGATTAAGTTACATTGTCATTGTTTTAATTAGCTATATTACTATTCTTGGAAGAAGAATATGTTGCGCAAGAACGTAAAACGGAACAGTGGAGCTTGTTCCAAGATTTACAATTGGAACCTTTTATAATTGATATATTTGTTTAATTAATATGTTTGAAAGAACGCGTATTAACTATAACGTCAAACGCGATACATATTACGCTATTGTCTTTCAATCAGCTTAATAATAGGATTCCGCGATTAATAAAAAATTACTTATTATTTGCATTATTACGTTTTATATTACACAACGAAAAAAGATATTGGATATTATACACTTTTATGCACGATATCGATAATTAGTTCAGTATTTCGAAAATATCTAAAAATTCCGTTTAGCAATGCTTGTACCTTGTAATTGCCATAATTTTGCTTATCTTCTTTTCCTGATACGTAAGTCATTGCCATTAACGCGAACGCGGTTCACCGACCCACCTATGTGTTAAGACTCTCTTTGCTCAGAAGTCAATGAACCATATGTGGGTTAAGGTAGTTTTCATTCAACGATTTATGACTCATAACTTTTTGCTTACAGATAATTGACTTACTGCGTCGTACGCTTGCTGCGCATGCAGAGTAATCAACTTAATTAAATAGATTTTCGCGCTTACTTTCCTAACTATTTCTTTAATAATATAAATTTCCTACATGAATAGACAATCATACTTTGAAATTGTTTTAATGGGAAAGAAGGAAACCAACATATTGTTTCGGTTTATGGTAACATTGATCCAGGCATTTCACGAAATTGCTATTACCTATTGCGAATACAAGACTTTATTTTCCATTTTCCATCCGTGAGAAGCTATTTTACTTAAAACTATATAGTTGACACGAGCTGCATACGTGCATCCTCTATCTGCGAATACGCGTACGCATACTGACACTCATACTATCTCAAATGCATCGAGTTTATGATCATATTTATTGACAATTGGATAGGAGCTGGAAAAAAACTGTGTTATATGTGATATTTCATTTAATTTCCCTTTATTTTATTTTCCTTCCTAGATATAGGTATCTATACCTTAAACATTTTGAAACGCAAAAAGACACTTTATTAACTCTGACATGCTCGAATCTTTTTTGCAATGTTTTTCAAATGATTTTAATTTTTCCTTTATTCGTAATATTTTCCTTTTTCCTTTATTATTTAATTGAACCTGTCGATGAAATTTTATGTCTCTGTTAGATAGTTTTCTAGAAATTAGAAAATAAAAATGGGAGGAACAAAGGGAGTGGGAGATTTTAGCATGCAATTAAAGCGAAACGTATTTGTATAGGTTGCGTAAATGTTGAATTCTCCGTTAACAATATCCAGTGATCCCCATTCGTTGTTGTCATTTCTGTCGAAACACGGAGAAATTTTTCTCAAATAACGAGACGGATCCCCTTGATCGGTTTTTTCGTAGTGGAAAAATGCTGGCGACATAAATTGGACCGTTCCCCGTGCAATTCCACCGTCGCGCGAGATTATCGAGCGTTCGTCGTAGTTGCTCGAGGAATTTTAACGTCTTTATAAAAGCGAAGAGCAAGAGGGAAATGTCGAAGCCGTAGTTCTGCCGCACACTTGTCCAAGGGCCTGCGCCAACGGGCTTACCGAGCTGAGGTAATGTCCAGCTAGTATGCATTTAAACGAGTACATTATCCGTGCATTATCCGGCGTTAAGATCATTTCGGCCTAGACACTCTATGTAACTGATTCATGCGTCTTCAAGTTGTTATCCAAATAATGATATTTGCGACCATTGCACATCATCATCCGCTCTCTTGAAAATCTCCAAAAAAAATTTTTTTTTTTTTTGACTTATACTATATAAAAATTGTACCAATGAAGGTACTAATTTTTACATATACCCTTTGCAAAAAATTCTATTTTTTTCAAACGTATTATAATTTTTATGATTTTAGTAAGATATATGTAAAAATTATACCATTGTTGCGTATAATACGCGTTATTATCAGCCTGGCATGGCTTCTTTCGATTTCCATCGCCGCCTACGTACATTGGGATATGTTCCATATTGGCATTTTCAACAGCAATTAGCACATTTGTCAGACTGTGACATTTAATATCCAATTATGTTCATTGTTCATCGGGGCTGTCGATAGATATTCGATGATTGAACACGTATAATTATATTGCTTACTTGAATGTCATTAATATGTTTCGCGTGCAGATATTGTTTAACGCATCTTACGCTTACGGGTTAATGAACCATGTTCGATATTCCAATCGAATTTTCACTTTGAAATTCCAATTCCCACAATTTGAATAATGGACAGTTCCATTACGATTTTAAATTCTTTTTTCCATTTGCTCAATCGTATATTTTATTTCATAATATTTAAAAAGATTCTACATGGACGTTTCAAGAATTGGAATTGATGTCACAACTATTTTCCATCCTTGAAGACTACGTTTTACAAGAAAATTAAATATTAGGTTGTTCCAAAAGTGTCTTTCATTTTATAAAAAAATAATAAATGCACAACTTTTTTTTCTTTATATTATTTTATCGAATTATGTATGATTTTTGTCCCAATAGAACAAAATGGCACCATAAAAATAAACCTAATAAAAAATCATGTTTTCAAAAAATTTGCACTTTATCTTAGTTCGTGATAGTATTTTCATTCATCACTGTACAAAATAATTTTGTCGACGTATAATTTTCCGCTCCTATGTTATTTCTATGACAAACGTTACACGTTGCGTGTTCGTCGATTTGTCGTGTACATTTGGAGTGTAAACTGTTGGCAGGATACTCGTTAGCATTCTCTTCGTGTTGTTTTCTTCTTGTTTTGTCGCGCAGTGTCCGATCAAGAAACTAATTATCCGAGGTCGCCCTCGTACTCCATGAACCATTCATCCTTTTCGTTGTGAAGTGCCTTCATCCCGGTTGCCAGCGTGCTCCGCTACCTTTTGTCCAATATATACCAGGCGTCTTCTCTCCTTCGCCTAATATCGGTTTAACGTGTATTTTGAAAACCGATGTCAAGCCCCCCAAGATCGAGTGCCTAGTTTCTTCGGGTACGTTAGCCCAAACAGACCAGAGATAATTACGCGATCGTACTGCTTTTCTTTAGATATTCCTCTTCTCTATTTGTTTCAGCGTATCATTCTGTTCAATTGCTTAGGATAGATATTTATTATCTAAGATCGATTCTTCAAGCTGAATCTCCTAAATCTCTGATTCCGTTGGAAAATATATCATAAACGACGTGCCACCAAAAGTAAAGATTTCTAATAATGGAAATAAAGTACACACGCTTTTAGCATTTCAAGAATTAATTGGACTTTGCCAATCGGTTTAATATTCACATCAAATCTCTAGTTTGTTATTATTATGGTTTCGTTCACCGTGTGTTATTATTACCTGAAATACACAATACATTATAATGAATACATCCACGTGATTTATCCGTTGAACGATGACGTTAATATACGGTTTATGTATATTACTCGTAGTTGGCGACAATTTTGTAAGAAACGGGAATATAATGGATGTTCGCGATTTTGGTGATGTTGAAAATATGAAACGACAGTGATTAATCGATTCTAATAAAAATGTAATATAGCAGAAAAATATTGCAATTCGAATCTAATCTAAAACATAGATTACTATTAAGTTGTCTTTAAAATTTTGGTAAGATAACTAATTGACTGCGTTCGCGTTCGCACTCGTATGTCGTGAATTAATCGAGGAAATGTCGTGTCGATTTTTCAACGGAAAACTTTCAACGTTGTCATTAATCAACGTTGGAACGTTATATTTCAGGTTGGTCATTTTGCACTTTCGTGACCTGGCCACGACACACCCTAGGATACTTTTATTATTTCCGCTCAGTCCCGGGGGGGGGGTCATATCGTTACAATTCATTAGGAAACACGCTAGCTGTACAACATTGTTCTATACTTTCCTCGAAACACATTAACTTTATTCCATACCTATACTATATGATTCAGTGATCCAGTCAAAAATACGATACGTTAATATGTTGATTACTTGCATTGTAAACTGTATCTCAATACTTTTTAATTTTAACACAACAATATTTATAAGCACGTCCGATATTTTTGTAGCTACGAATCGAGA
This sequence comes from Bombus vosnesenskii, assembly GCF_011952255.1. Lineage (NCBI taxonomy): Eukaryota > Metazoa > Arthropoda > Insecta > Hymenoptera > Apidae > Bombus > Bombus vosnesenskii. The sequence continues at coordinate 9,024,452 of NW_022882925.1, forward strand.
GAAAATTTATATTAAATTTCTAGAAAGTTTTCAACGAAGGTTTCAGCGTTCCTTTGCATTTTTATAGCTGTTTGAGTTAAAATTATATTGAAAAATTCAAAGACTCGCAATTAAAATTTCAGCCTTAAATTTTAGACTCTTTTTTTCTATCTATTTTGGGAGATGTAAATTCAAAGAATTTTTCCGCAACAGTTTGCACGAAATATCATAGAAAATTGCACGTTATTTTTTAGTTCTCGTGCATTTCGTGAAACAACGCTTACGGACGATTCGATAGTAGACTCTTTGATTATCGCGCGGGAACGTTTGGCTCATCTTATGACAAATTGTTGCAAATCTATTGGTTGTTATCTTATGTACCTTTGCGTTATGGCTTTTGGTTGACAGCTATTCAAATCGAATTTCTATTTTCTTAACCACGTCCGATTTCTGATTATTAGAGCACTATTAAACGTTGTTAGTCTAAAAAGAAAAAAAAAGAAAAGAAAAAGAAATCCTCGTCAAATTGTTTTCGGTTTGAGACCCCTGATTTTCGTTTACGGATAGTTTGACGAAAAGAATCGAATTTGTTGTTGTTGTTTCAAACGGAATAACTTAGCCGATGTTTCAACCGATAAGTGAGATTTAACGTTCAACGCCTGGGAAACAATAAAAACGGCTGGCGGAACGGTAGTGAATGTATTGTTTTAACGGTATAATGGTCCATGGGGGTCGGTATTAAATTTACATGGGCAGAGGTTTTGTACAGCGTGCCGCGAACTTTTAATTGTGCGGAAACTATTCGATTAATAGGACGGGCCTGTGGGTTCGATAGCGAACGAATGCCGGTATCGATTGCCATGAAGTTGTTTCGCTATTTCTACAAAGCTCCCTCGAACGTTTTCTCTTCTCCTCTTCCGCCTTTTCGTTGCTCTGTTCCGCAAATTAATAATCCCAGTTGTTTTTGCGGCCCTCGATAGCCGAAGCAACACGGCTTCGAAAACATCGTACAACCCGGTCTTAGTAAATCTCATGGACAAAGAAAATTTCCTGTCCACCTCGTTTTCCCGAATCTCCTCTTTCGTTCGAATTAAATTTTCAAACGCAGCTGCTTCAATTAACGACTACGCGCCAAAGGGAAAAGGGAAGAACACGTTTGTCGGAAGGATTTACTTGAAAATGTTCGCAGATATAATTGTCGTTACATTATTCGAGGAACGAACGGCGTTCGTTATGTATCGGAAGTACGATTTAACTTCGATAATTGGTTAAAATTAGTTTTAAACGAAAATCGTATCTTGCTTTTGTTGGAATGGTCGTTGGACTACCTCTCTTCTTTTCACAAATGTAATTGATTGACTATTCTATGACTATTATATGCTATGAGTAATTCATTCAAAAATAAATTATTCTGTTTCAGGAATGGAAGCGATCATGTCAGAATTCTTCAACGATACCACGACTGCGTTTTACATCATATTGATCGTTTGGATCGCTGATCAGTACGATGCTATTTGCTGTCACACACCGGTTACAAAAAGACACTGGTTACGGTGAGTTTTGATCTGTTTGTAGCTATCGAATCACTTGCGCTAAAATTCCTATTTTGCTTAGTAATAAACACAGTTGTTTGCAACCCTTAACTTTAACTTTTCCTCTAACAGGAATATTGCTTAAAATAATATGTATAAAATAGTAAGAATCTAATCTTTAGTTATATCTTTTAAGTATAGAAAGATACATGCAGTGGAATTGCCAATAATCCGGTACGCTAGGGACTTGATTAACGCAAAATTATTGAATTATATCTGTGTAATTTGGTAAAAGTTGGAAAACCAATATTAAAAACAGTCATGATTAATACAATAAATTCTTACGGTAATTTTTATCCTATTTTTATGAAAATAATATCAATAGGTTGTTGAGGTAATTCTAATAAAAATACGACTAAACTCATAAATCAGACTATTCGGATAAATTGTTAATAGCGTTGTTTTGCGACCAACATCCTACAATTTTATTTTTGCTAGGATTATCAAGAAAACATAGGAAATTCCTGTTCAAATATTATTCGTCTTACTCGTCATGGAGAGCACGGTTATAACGAGTTCATTCGTAGAAGTCTCAGGGGTCGTTATACATCCCGTCCTTTTTAGATTGGGACAGAGATGATCGAAGGAGCATTTAATTAAAAAGGATTAAGCTGTATTAAGTAGCGAGTCAGTCGTAGTTCTGGGCATATCGGCAGACCTCGCCTTTTCTCTTTATCCTGGCCCGTACACCTCCGGCTAAAACTGAAACGATCAAAGTATCTACTCTGTCTCAGAGTAGCCTTTGTTGGATGACGATAAAACGCCTTGCCTGCCTTGTCACAGTAACTTTACGAGAGGACCAACAGGAGTTTAATATACAACGCGTTTGCGAATTAAAAAAGAACGAGCCGTTGATGCTTTTGTATGCTTGAAACTACGTACCGAGGAAAGTTGAACAAAGCCTTGCCAGGACATATGGATACTTTATTAAATTACGTTTCAACTGAATTCTTCCTTCGACTTATTAAAAATTATTTTTTTATTTTTTTGATGCCCTAATCTCAAAATCATCAATTGATCGATGAATACTGATCAATTCAATCTGTTATATCGATTAATAATGGCAATAATTATAGTAATTGCTACTCTTTAGTTTGTATGTAGAAGGAATCAATTCAAACCTTTCTACATATAAACAAATCAAAATTTCACATAGTCACAGAGGATTTAAATATCTTTCTGACATTCTGAGAAATACCGATCTATATTTCTTAATGAAACAATTAGGCCGGTATTCGCATATGTTACCAGATTTCTGTATAATTGAGGACGAATGCGTATACCTTCGGTAATTATTGCTGTTTATTGATTAGCATGGAATGCGTAGATCTCGAGCGCGGTATGTGCAGAGAAATCCTGATTAAACAGTGCGGTCTATGGCAGCCTACGAAGTGTATCATCCGTATGTTCATGCAGGTCGTAGGTCGTTTGCTCATTCCTGCTACGTGGTCCTCGTGGTTATTAAACTCGATTTGTCTTTCGCATTGGTTTGATTGTCACTCCATTGCCATAAATACTTTCGATCAACCTAGATTTGGCAAATTGTCGCGTTCGACCATTCGCCGTTCCGTCGGTGGTTGTGTGCGGATGTCAAAGCCGGATCAGGATGAAATCCCTCGCGTAGAGGTATCGAGTTTTACGCTCGATGTGTCTTACCAGCGGTCGAGAGAGAGAGTGAGAGAGAGAGAGAGAGAGAGAGAAGCACGATGCAATTTCCTTAGACTGACAAAGGTATAGGACGGAACATTAGGGACATTAGACGACGATTAAACAAAATTGTCGCCGGTTGCTTGGGATGTTTGAACAGATTGGTGACGCGCAAGTAAACGGTCACCGAAATTGCTCGCGGGTAGGAGATGACATGTTTAAAGCGGAACATTTTAAATGATCGTGGAAGTTTGAGAAATCAAGTTGGTTGGAACAAGGAAGTTCCGATCAAACAGGGAGCAATTGAGAATGATAAATTCCAGAATAAAATTCTATAAAATTGTTGAAATTAGGAAATATATCGAGGAAAATGTTATATGAGTAATTAATAAATTTGTTGAAGAACAGTTTTTTCACAGACCAAAGAAATTTAGCTCTGAAAGGATTAAATTTTATTTATAATACAATTGTGTAGTGCATTGATTATTCGGTTGGCAGTTGAAATTAGTATTTGCATTTTTATGGAAGTAAATTGTGTTTAATGAATAAGGCAGTCAATTCCAAAGGGGCAAAAATTAAGCAGACATTCGATTAACCCATGTCTATCATTCTTCGGAAAGGATCGTTGCAAGGTTTTATTATATTTCGACATTTGTGTAGCATTGTACGAATTATCTAATGCGTTGGATTTAGATTTCGAATAAAGAGAAAATTATATGTACATTGTTTCAAAAATATCAGTAAGAAGAAAATTCAGATATATCTGGATTAATATGTTATTCAGAACGAAACATAAAGGAGACCGATTATTTTCCGATCAGCTTAGTTTAACCTCGGCGTTGATTTAGTTGGTAGCAAGCGTGGAAAGGGCATAGATCTAAACGGCTTTACTCTCTGGCGAAACATGGTCGTAAGGACAGTTAGGTTTCCTTTAGGTAGGTTCGAGGTTAGACACGCAGCATTAGAACAACCGGTGTTAGACAACAATTAAGCAGATCTGACGGTGGTAATACTCCTGTAGTACCGCTTCCAAGTACCAGAATTATGTGTTGCATTGTGTTCAGTCTACGTCGTTGGCTGCGAGATTTACACTAGATCGACTTTAATTGCATAAACAAGATTCGTTCGACGAACAGGGTAATCGGCTTCTTTTTATCCGTGCAAGTTAGTTTTCTCAAAACGAAGGAAAAGTACTTGGTTCGATCTCTTTTCCGTGCCAGAGCTATTTCGCTCGAGCTTCAACTCGGATCGGTTTTTGTCACGTAAACCAAATAGATTTAATGAACGGTGATGGCCCCTTTTAGAAAAATTGGCTTTTTAAAGGCGAATGGGCGCTGTCTCAAGATTCGTTCCTTTTAGAATTTAGATGAATATAAAGTTTGTGTTAATCTAATGCATTCTTTTATTAGTAATTAAAGTACATATAAATAAGTACGTAAATAAGTGACGGTTTGATCATTTAATTTATACTAAATTTTTAATGAAATGGCGTGTTTCATACGTTGAACGAATAATTTCTACACTTGTGAAAATTATATGTGACGATAGCAAGTATGTCGTAATAACAAGTATATTCTTCGAAAATGGTGATGAAAGTAACCGTGGGCTGATCCGATTAACCGCAAAGCGTTTTCTATCCGAAGTCATTTCTATCGACCAGATGTAAGCGTGGTTCAATTTACTGCTCTACGATCTTCAGTTCTTAGAGTTCTGGTTGCCTGACTTTGGGTTACGATAGGTATGCAACTATGTAACACCGAACACCCTCGACCGACTGTTTCTACGGGTCATCCGCTTTTAATTAGAAACTCGACTTCCGCTTACACGTGGTTTATCCGATACTTCGTGTTCGGTTCCCGTCTCTATTCTCCCATCATTCGTAATCCAAAGCCTTTATCGGTGGGAACATGGATCGAAACGAAGAACATGATTAATGCAAAGATCTACGATAGTTTGATTTGTTAACATTTTAAAGTTAAAAGTTATTTTACAGGTTAAAAGATTCGTCAATACACAAAAATGATTAACTCCTTAACTATAAACTTTTTTTATTTGTTTTTATTGCTGTGAAAGGAAAAGAATCGCATCGTACAAACAATTTCTCGTTTTGTTTTTAAATTAGCGAAGTCTCGTATACATGAACATCATGATATGGATCTTCGATTTGTTTTGAATATCTTTTGGGCTACGCGATGCATAAAAAATTTTCTTGCAAATTTGTCCGACTCTCTTGCGTATACTTTTACTACGGATCAGAATGAAACTCTGGAAGTGAAATCAATGCTGTGCAGTACAGTAACGTTTCGTTCGTTCACACGCTGGAAATCGCTAGCGATACGAAAGAATAGACATTGCCGGAAGGCAAAAGCTGCTGAAAGTTCAGTGATTGCCATACTTGATATCTGTTGCTCGTAGAATTGGGTATTTTCACGTGTTTCTTGCTCTTTTTACATACCACATACGTAGACACCTAGATACTTACGAACAATATTTTTTCTTCCCAATTTCTACAAGTAAAAAATCCTTTGGTTGTATCGTAAAAATAGAACGAGTAATTTTTTATTAACCCTTTAGAAATCCGAATATGCGAAATGACTTTATACAGATTGTTTGGACGATAAAGATTGTGAGCTTGCTTTCATTCCCATAGCATGAACGTAGTTAATTGTATCATATAGTAATGATATTTAAAATTATTACATTTCTTTGTGGCAATACGTAGACAGATGCTTATGAACGATATCTATCGATATCGAACCGTTCACAACGTTTGAATACGACATACATTTACTGATTGTCATAAGAACCAATCTGCGATGAGTTTGTTTTAAAGACTGGAGGATAAATGCAATCGAGCAATTGGTTTCACAGGCTCGGCCTGTTAAAACCTCAACCCCGGTAGTAAGAGTTTCATTCATTTGTTCAAGGGAAAGGGTCACTGTTCGTAGTCTAGCCAGCATGCACGTTGTATGTTGTCGAAAACAATTAGAAAAGTGCTTTGTTGAAGCGTTTCAGGGTGCGTGGTGTCCGATAATACGGATTTGGTGTTTGACTTCTGAAATCGAGATGAAAGAAGTGGTCCGCTTAACAGATTTAAATCTCTAATAATTGACGAACAACAATGTTCGAACCCCGTGATCGTCAATGTAAAAAGAAAATCGGTCGTTGTGTTGAAACATAAAAGTAACAGAGAAAATCTGCTAATTTGAAACGTATTGGAAAATTTTTCAAGTCGAAACAAAGATGATATATCGAAAAGAAAAATGGAAATATTTTAATTTTTTTATGTTACACGACGCAAAATGCTAGAAAATCCTGGTTATGTTCAATTTATGATAATTCTGTCAGGATGAACAGGAAAGCAAGCACGTTTCACTTTCGCACAAATATTTGTTGCCTCGAAAAGCAATCGAAATTAATATCGCAATTCGTTAATGATTATTTTGTAATTTCCCTTCGTGCGCGTTTCATCGCATGTCTAGCGTACATGTTTTTCATGCAAAGCGCAAATTAATATAGTTTCCGTGTAATGGTCGAGCAAATAATTTCAGAGAGGGGTCGAGTATAAATCGTGCATAATTAACGACGAAACGTATTTTTAATTTAACTCGGCCGGAACATTTTATTCTTTCCGGCGGTTTTAGTGTATTCTATGCTCTCTCCTCCTCTGCCCATATTATCTTCCGCCGCCGTGAATCTCTTAATTATTTTTCTCGCTTGTTTTCACACGCGAGCAGCTTTTTTACGCTTCTTTTTCACGGTTATGAAAACCGGGTAGTGAAAAAATTATTACGATGTGATTTTACGTTTCTTCGTGAATATTAAATTACGTCTATATATAAGAACGTTGGAGCGGTGCCATTTGATAAAGTTTGAAGTCGCGAAACTGAAAATATGTATTTTTATTAGGAGTTTAAAACTCGATAACCCAGATAATCCACCCCGTGTGTAGCACGTACGTACGTTTCAAAATGAGAATTACGCGAGATCCACTACAAAGAATTAGGATGAGCTAGTGGGCGACGAGTATGATTGATGCGAGGGCGTGGATGCTCTCGGATTACCGAGTGAATTGTCATTGCCAATAGTATTCAAATATTATGATCCATAGGGGTTTGATGTACACAAATATTTGTGTTTTCCCCATTTAGGGGAATTACCAAAATTGTACCATATTTTAGTTTCATTGCAATTTTTGTATCATTTTCTTCGTAAATTTTTGTTTGAATATATACTATTCTAAAATATCATTTTAAATAAATATAATCATAAAATATCATTTTAAATAAATGAGAGTAATTTCATCTAGATACATAGTTTGTGGGCGACATTTAAATTGCTTTAGAAAAAGAGAAGAAAATGCCTCGTCCATTTCCATTGAATTAAATTATTATCACCGTATTCCGAAGTGGAATCAAGATTTGTTTTTCTCTTTTTTACTTACATATATCGTTCTTTTCATGCTGTTCGAATGTATTTGCTTCCAGTTGATATGAACAACGACGGAATAGTTAGGGAAAGAAAGATGAGAGAGAGAGAGAGAGAGAGAGAGAGAGAGAGAACGCGACCTGGAAGTCTTAGTTTCACGATACGCGATGGTGTTAGGTCGTCGCCAGGGATGTGCACTTTACTTTCAATCCGTAACGTGGGTCTGGATTCTCAGCGGTTCGTAGATAACGCACGTTCAGTCCCATTTGAGCCTAGAAGGGCTGTCTTTTCCTTCAGCATTCTGCTTGGCTGACTTATCCGACCTTGTGTGCACATACAGGCACGGGAGTCTCTTCTTTTCAAGCTGAATTCGTGTAAATAGCTACATTAGCTCGAATAATGATCTAATGTAATAATTTAATACTTTCGCTCGTTATTGACTACTCTGGTGACGCTTGAGGATTAACGATTGTATTTAGCAGAGCGATTAACATCGTAGGAAGTTTAAAATTGGACCAAAAATTTATTAGGTATGTAGTATGTAAATTGGTTTAATGATTTTAGATTATTAAATTTTCATGCGTATGAGGTTATTTTAAATTCAAGTATTTTCCCGTCTTGTGTAATTTTAAAGAAATACAATTGTTGTTTATGTAATTTTACTTAAACGAAGTTGCATGATGAAAATTATTCCGATGATTTAGTTTATTTTACATGATACATAGATAAAATTTTGATTTCGTTTAAAGAGGCATCGAGCCAATGTACATACTTGATAGTTTGTCTATGATCTTTCCATTATTGTATATTTTATGCGAAATGTTTGTTGAAGTTCGTTCGCGTTTTGAAGTAGAAAACAAAATTTTGTAAGATATTTCGCATCTAATTTATACTTCGTATTATAAGCATGGCATAATAACCGTAAAAGTGTTTTTTAGTAGTTTACTGAATATTTGCAAATTGTTCCCAGAGCAATTTGTTGAATAATATTAAATTCAAAAGGAAATTCATTAGCGTAGCTGTGTATTTACGAGCAACTTTCCAGTTACAACGTAGGTTGTGATAATGATCGTGATATTTAAGACTACGTTAAAATTTAATAACTTAATATAAGCGTCATTTCTGCTCTGCTCAGATTTTCTAAATAGTTCGTCGAGTTATCAGTGTATATGTGCAACTTCCTTAGTTCTAATTTATATTTCGAGACAAGATGGTACTAAATTTTGACCTCACGCAGCTATAATTCCATTGTCCTTTCTAACTTTGGGTAACAGCGTTCTTAATGCCAACGAGAATTGCCTGCTAAAATTCTTCATACTTTCGCTATATTTGCATAGTTTGTTGCGAGATAAAATGGAAATAGATTGTTCCAAAATCTTCTTCAACGTTCGAAACGTTAATTCTTAGTTGGCGAAGTTTACCTTTAGATTTGACCTTTACGAGCAACTTGGTTGCTTAGTTTATTGATACCTAATTCGTATGGGCCTTACCAAAGAATTTACTTTGACATATTAGATTACTACCGTAAGTATACTTGCGGAAAAGCGGTGACCCAACGCTTGAAAGTATCGGCAAAAAACGGCATTGCCGAATCGACTCGAATCGAATTGAATCGTATTGAATCCAGTTGAATGAGATCGTATCGAATTGAGTCGAGTCGACTCGAGTCGAATCGAATCGAATCGAATCGATTTTCAATCCGGGCACACAATCCGACGGTGTACGTCGCGTCACGTCATTTCCGTTCCATTCTACTTGTCCTGTATTTACATTTCGCTAGCGGCGAATTAACCCTACGAAAGGCATCGTTCTCTCGCAGGAACTAGTATCCTGTCGCCGCGGGTGCCTCGTCGGTGGGTGTCGTGTCGGTGGGTGCCATTACTGGCGTCGACGCCACGCGTGTGTCGCCACGGCTCGCAAGTGGCGCGTCGAGTGCTTACAATCAGCTGGGCTTGTCCGCAAATAACACCGGAGGATGATTATGATTGAATAAGGCCCGTAATTGAGGCTATTGAGCAATTATATAAATAACAAGCACACACTACGGACACCAACAGCCAGCAGAAGCTTATAGACGGAACACGGGCCCCATAAACGCATACCACGAGTGCGACTGGTGGACAGCCTGGGGTGTTATTTCAGTATGATGGGGAGAGAGTGGCACGGGGGTATGGCTTGTTCTACGGGGGATGGTTCTCCCTTTCTCTCTTTATCGTTCTCCCCTGGCCTGGTTGTCGAGGCAGGAGCGCCAGCCGAGTTGCCTGGAAAATTACAGTGCAAACATAACCTGCACCTATATGTATACCGCGTGCCCTCGGCACATCGCGTTGCTGCGTTAGTGTATACGCCGTTAGGCGGGGCCGGTGATCTCGAATTCCCTTCCTTTTGTCTCTCCACCATCGAACTCTTATCATTTTAACTACCAACCTCCGCGATCAGTTCGATCTCTTGACGCTGTTCCAAACAGAATCATGAATATTGTCAAGCTAAAATAAGTCTCCGAAAATTGATCGTAACGCCGTTTTTTCATTTGCGGAAAAGACTATAAGGTTGATGTTCCAGAGTGGTCGAAGAAGGGAGAGATTGAAGTTTAATCCTTAACGGTAGAGCTTGCCGAAAGGTAGCTGGAGTGTGATTAATTTCTTATGAGGGATGAAAAATGAGATTCGAGTGTCTGCTGTTTAATGAACGTTGTACGATCTACAAGGTTGCTGGTTTTTAATTTCAATGGGTATGAGATCGCGTTTCGCTTGTTTGGGATTGTACGAAGGTTTGAGCGAAGTAATAAGTATCGCCATCGCGTTAACAGACTATCGAGAGATCTTTTTTATATTTTGTTGGAACGCGTAAATCGATAAATAATAGTTCTTATTTAACTAGTGCGAATTACGTGCGATTCCGAATGGTGTTAACTACTATGTAGCTATGCAGTTGTTTTGAAACCACTCACGCACGTTTACTCGGATTATGTACTTAAACGCGATGTTTTCATCTTATCTCCTCGTGTTGGAAAATATCCTGTTTGTTGATTGAATTGTGTTTAAATATTTTTAAAAGCTTTGCAACACGAATATGTAAAAATTCAGAGAAACAAGTTTAAGGTAACAATTTCAAAATACGATAGAATAATATTTGATAACACCTATTTATTTAAAGCTTTATATTTCGACAGGTATTTCTTGTTTTTTACCACTTAACTATACCTGTTAACTATCTAAAAAATATTCACAATCTAAAAGATAATCTTTCTTTCTATATACTCTTTCTATATTTGCTCCGATATATTTCATGTTTAATGTTCAATATTACTCCTATATACATTTTAAACGTAATTCGCTAGAATTCTTATACATTATTTCATCTTTCCCAGTGAAAATTTTTTGAACATTGCTCGTTCTCTTATTCGAGCAAAGAGGGCAACATCGCAAGAACCTATAATTACTTTCCACCAACCTCTGATGTTTACCTCCTAGAGGTGGACTTCGGAAGGAAATGGCAAGGGATGAAGCTCGATACACACGGAGTTGGCGTTTTAATCAGGGTGTCGCGTTCGTCTCGGGTATCTAGGATAGGACGGTGATACGGGATGCATGGAAGCAGAGAAGCGTCAGACAGGCGCCAGCCAGAACGATGTTCTGGCTCCGACGCTGACGGAACCAAGAGCTGACTTCATTTTCCACAGATCGCCCTTTCGCATTCCGTCTATATACGATCGGTCAACGCTTTTGTCCACGCGACAGGGTGCCGAAACACCCTCCACAGGGGGTTCCTTTTACCTCTAGACGTATGGATTTACGTCTTACCCCGCTACGAAGATCGATAGCTCTGGATATGAAACCGATATCGACGCGTGCGAAAAATTCTCCTGACTAGGATACCATCTTCGGACCCCTTGTTTAGGAATTTTTAGCTTGCCCAACAGAAATCCTCGTCGTTCGCGTTCTGACATTATTTTTCTTGTCTCTTTCTACCTTTCCCTTTTCTTCAAAATGCTTAATTTAAATAGCGTTAAACGTCATTTGTTTATCTGTTTTATTGATTGTCCTCTTCGATCCATGTTTTTGCGACAGCGTTAATTTCTGTTTGATTTATTCTTTCGAATTAAAATTTGAAAAATATGTATTGCCATCGCCCAAACCCAAATCGATTCGTGTAGTCTTGGAACGAAGATGAACGATGTAACAGAACACGATAGCTGGAAATTCTTTTTTATAAACCCGTGGAAGATTTAGTAAGTTTAGTCGCAATTCGATAACGTTTTATTTGTCGTGGAATTTGAATTATTCAATGCTGCGGATATACCATTATGCAGAAGGTGTTGGGTATAGTGTTGTTTTCCCGAAACGAAAACGTAGGTACGTTATTTACCGCACAGGACACATGATTAATCGTAAACAGTGGATAGAAAATTAGTCCCCCTAAGATAATTAGTTAACATAATTAATTTTCTTGACTACCGGCAGCATGGTTTGGAATACCAAACAGGAACTGCTGGTTATGTTCAGAAAAATGCTTTGTCTAAAGAGAGGAATAGTAATCGATCTTATGTTACTTGCTGCGTTACTCTGAGTTCTGTCGACGAAACGTTAACATAGCGTACATTGATATCTACCACAATATTTGTCAATCAATTTCCTAATCAAATCGATTAATATAAAATTTCAAAATTTTTTAATTTGAGGAAGCAACGAACTGGTTTTCGAATACATTTCAACGGTGGTTCTTAATATAAAGTAATTCGCAAAATAGCATTCGTAATGTATTACAAAAAAGGAAAGATTGTAAGTGTGAGGGATTATATACATAGTTGCATCTTTGTTTGTAATTTCATTTTGAACAAATTGAAAATCGTCTGGTGCGAATCGCGAGTTTTTTCGTACGATAACTATGTCGGAGAAATTGAATTTTTTCGAGGCGTATTATAATTCACATCCCAACACGAAATTCCGGCGACATTGAAAAGATGAATATTGTCGTCTTAAGGAGCGAATGTGTTAAACGTAGTTGTACGGAAGAATATCCGATCTCGAGCCTTCCGCTGGGATACGCTTATAAAATTAAGGGATAATGAGAATTAACGAGAATGATAACAATCTGCACACAACGATATTTTCTTCGCGTTATCGAGGCAACGTCGCTGAAGGGAAGGCCTCGAAATGAATACAGATTCGCAGTGTTTTAACTCGGTATAAGGGTCGAGAACGAGAAAGTATGCGCATTAGCCTGTAAAATAATGTCGAGGAACTAATCATTAGCAGTTCCCTTACTCTTTTTTCGACTTAGCTTTGACAGTGTATAACCAATTGCTTATTTGCTATATAATCGACTTTACGAACAAGAGTCAACAAATGCAGAACCAACCAAGTAAATGGTCATTGGAAATGAAATTTGTTCATATTCTCGATTACGTTCGATTACGCCAATTTTCTCACTTTTCTTTTCGTTTACTTTTCGACACGCCTCTTGTTTATAAGAATATCGAGCACAGTAATTCGATCACTCTCAAAAGTTCCACGTACTTGTCAGCTAGCGCAGTCTGGCTATCCGGGACTCATGAAGCACCCTCGATGGCTCCTGTGCTCTAAGCACCCTTCGTCACTTTTCTGAAAATCTTTAACCGCTCTTAACTCCTTCCTCTTTTAGCAACTTTTTAATACGGTCCGTGGCAGCTGAAAATACCCAAGACAAGTCGAGTATGTGTCTTTTTTCCTCAGTCGAGGAACGTACACGCGGTAATCCAAAGTCGTTAATATTGAAATATTAATATCGCCGGGGCAACCTCCGCGAAGTGCAAATATCATTTCGAAGAGCGAGCCGGGACAAAATGAAACAGGCGAAACGGACGGAATATTCTGTAACAAATTAACTTGGACCGGTACCGGACCCGGGGAGAGAGGATCGATCCGCAGCGATATCGCTAAATTTTATGAACCGTTTCGCGGAGTTTTAATATTTCATTCGCCTACAACGCTTGTCCAGTGCTTTTAAAGCGGCGATCATTTGATTTCCGTTTTCGGTAACGCCGAATATCATCGCGAGGAATTAAGACGATTATCGAAATAATTTTATAACGTTTACTGGTAAATACCGTATCATAGATTTATGAGCTCGTTTGTTCTGGATCATGGCTACCGTGCCCCACCGAAATGTTCAAATAAAAGTGGTTAGCACATAATAAAATGCGAACGATGCTCTTAAATTTCTGTTATGCACGAGAACGTTTGGGAAATCAAGCTTGATTCGAGCGAGAACGTTCATGGGATTTTTGGGCAAGCATAGGTTGTCTCTTTAATGTTTAATTAATCCTAAATAAGTGGAATATACGTTCGCCGATAAATATCTCATTTGACAAGCCCCCGGGTATCGCGTCTGTTTAAAGTACCGCCAATGGAAAGAGTATTCGTCGAAACACATATTGCCAGTGTGCCTGCATATTTAATTTCGTGTGTCATCAAAAGCATCGGCTCGGTAGAAGTTTGGAAATGCACGCGGCCCCGGACCAAGTTTTACGACATCGTCAAAATGAAATTCCTGTTTATTCATGGTATGCGTAATTCAAAATGGCATCGCTCCCATCGCGAGAAGACTATAAATGTTCATCGCAAGATACATTTTCATGCGTCTACAAGACGTATGCCATCGTCCCTAAGATTTAGAACACTCATTTTAAACAGAGACAATCATTCTGAAAAATATTGTTGCACTCGGGAACCATGGCCTGCCGTTCGAGTACTTTTATTCATACTAAAATTATCAATCTTTATCACGTACCTAAATATACATGTTATAGATAGAATATTGTAATTAAAGTGATAAATAAAGCTGAAAATAAAGGAGCGCATATACATATGTACTCGTGTTTTTAGCTCGATCGAGGACAACGTTAATTCTGTCGAAAGCACCTGCGTAATATCAATTTTATATTGAAGCAATGGAAAGAATATACCGCACTGTGTAAATAATAGAATGTTTGAATAGCGAAATATTTGGGTAATAGAGATTACTATCGTATTGAATTGTTTGAGAAGATCTTATCGTTTTTGACAATCGATATTAAATTCTATGGAGTATTAAGTTGGATTGAAAAAGGATTATCCATTACGAGCGTTTAGCAAATAGCAAAGTACCGAATCCGAGCAGATATTGGTCCTAGTTAAACGCAGCAATTAAACAGAAAAATCCACAATTGGTTAATGGGAAATGTATCATTTTTCAATGAGACAACGTTAGGCTTTACAAATTACGACAACGTGCGCAAATAAGTATCCTGTATAAATAACTTAAATCGTCAGAACATTACCGAACAAAACTCGTTAATCGTTATTTTTAATATTTGATATTAAATCTATATACCTAGAAAAAGATATTACAATTTAATCGATATCTAGATCGATTGCAATTCTTGCTTTCTCTGCTTCATAAAACTAACGTATAATGTTACGGAGGAACGTCATGTTCCTTTACATCTGGTTTTTGATATCTCACGTCCGTGTGTAATGTTTAAAATCATAGGTTTGTATTCGTACAGACCGCTCGCGCAAGGATTCATTATATTAAAAATCGCACGTGGTCAAACAAAGAGAAAACAAACCAGCGGATAATACAATACGCGCGCGCAAACAAGCAGGGAACCTACTGTACAAAAGTTTCGTGATGTTTGTGTTGTCGCTCGTGATCCATCTCTCACCACCTTGTGTATATTTTTATCAATTTTATTTCTGTGCCACATACGATTCGTTCTATATGCGTAAGTAATGAAAATAATAATGCGTTCAAATGCGTCTAAACGAATTAAAGCGGCAAATTAGGAGCTGTTGTTGCAAAGCAATTTTGGAAATTAAAGTCATAGAATTCTATCTCGAATAATTTTTCTAGTAATCTCCGATTCTGTTATATCGGAATATATACTTACCCTCTTTTAAAAGAATATCAAACTTAGAAAATCAACAGAAATGGGCTTATCATATTCTCCCCGTGTGATTTTCTTGTAGATAAATAAAAAAAATTCACGCGAAAGCTTTCCTTCCACCGCTGCACACACTTATTTCTCTCGTAGCCCCTTACCCCACCTTAAAATCCAAAGTCTACACGTGTACATTTTCCTGTTAAACATCGTCCTGCTATACCTCCAGAGGAAGACGAAATCTTACCGTGCGAACAGCAGCACTGGTTAAATAAATAAAAGAAGGAAGGAAGGAATGGAATGGAATGAAACGAAACGAAACGAAACGAAACGAAACGAAACGGAAGCCATTAGCAGAGGCGGAAGCAGCGGTGGATGCGAAAAGCGGCCTGCAAATCTACCGTGGAGGAATTTCGTGATATTCCGTGTTGCTCGCGCGATTCGTCTCTCATCATCTCGTTTATATTTTTATCACGTCTATTTCCATCCATCCTTTGGGATTCTGTGTACGTAGTATTACGTGTCCCGGCACCGTCTCCTCTCGACCTAGCTATGGCCATATACCCGTTTCAAAACCGTGACGTCGTGTCGGATCGCGTTTCTAGCGCGAGCGTGTACGCGCCGTATAGGCACTCATTTGTGTACCTGAAATTCCTGCAAATCCTCGGGAATCTGGTTCGCTGCGCAAAAGGCACGCAACGACGTATTCGCTCGATCGCAGAACAAACGTTTGCCACCCCGTCGGTTCATGCATGGACAATTTCATTACCTGTATCGGGGGCTTGGTGACGCTGGTCTGGTGGTTGCGATGGCGGAAGCGAGAGGCACGGAGGGTGCGGGGAGATCTGATGTGGGTGGCTCGACCAGTGGGTGGCGCTCGGTTGGCGAGTGCGGCGGCGTGTGCAGGCGAAACTACACTATTAAATGGTGTCCTGACGGGCGCCAGTTAGGTGCACCGGGGTATGGCCCATTCTCGTCGTGTCACTCTGAATCTATTTGCATAGTAATGGCGCCGTGCTTCCCTTTCCTCCTCCACCCTCCGGCTCGCCACCCTTTAACGTATAAATACCGATACGGAAGCTTTTCAGCCGAAGATGTTCTCGCCATGGTTCCTTCATATTGCCGGATACACCAAAGTTTCTCCTAATTCCTTGATATTTGCTCTTCCATAGTTACGCGATGTTTTTTTCCAATTTCTTTAGTCACGGAGCAGAAAATTTTATGTTCGCCACGAATCACATATCGTTAGCGTTTACTTGCGATTTAATTGGAAAAAGTTCGATCGAAATTTATAGATTAGAGTATATGATTTATATTATGTATCCATAAAATTACTGCGAAGAATTAGTTCGCTAGTTGTAGCGTTAAAATATTCAGTAACGTATCGTATACGCGTTTGACACGAGTGTAATTGAAATCGTGAAATTCATTCATTACGTAAATTCATATAAGTGTTAATGTTGCTTATAATTAGGAGGCTATTGCGAACCGGCTCCGGTGTTTCGCCGGTTAGAAGACAGTCAAGAGACAGAGTTAAAGCTTACTCGAGCAATGAGTCGCGACCCCCAATTATTCGTTATAATTCTAATTATCTCGCATACTCCGAAAATCCGCAATTCTCCGTACCAGATATCCATGGAAATGTATCTCGAGACGGAGTTCGCGATAATTAGGAGCTTGCTTGGAAAGCGTAAGACGATTACGACACTACCATACCGTAGACATCGACGACGATGAATACGATGAACGGGGTGAAAAGTGGTTGCTGGGTTGGCGGGAGGAAAGAAGGGCTAGGAGGATGTCTGCTGCTTTCCATTAGAAGAATAATAAACTATAACCGATATCTACTGCTTCCTAGGAAACAGGCAACTCTATCCCTCTGGTGGATCGAACAGGGGGTGGTTAACAGGAGGGGACTGTTCGGACAGGAATGGCTGAGTAACAGAAAACTGCCGTAATGGAGGTTAATTACGAAGGGGTGATTGTGGAGAGGGAAGATCGGTGGAAGTAGAGAGAGCATTGTAGGTTCCCCTTCGTTTCTCTCTTTCTCTCACTTACGCTTTTCTTCTTTCGCTTTCCTCTTTTCAATTTCATCCCCTCTACCGTTCGCATTTCTTGCAGTTCTAAGGTTCGGTAAAGGCAAAGCTTTGGCTCGGTTGCCAGGGTACGGTCACACCCAGACGGTTGAAGCTTCCTTCAATTATAAAAATACGGTTATCCTCTACTCTTTAACTTCTACGGTATTTTTCGAAACGCTTTTGCCGCGAACTTGCGTGTACTTGATCAGCTCGGACAATTCTTTGTTTCTTCGTCAGAATCAAAACCCAACCGTCGAATGAATTGCAATGTCTTTTCGGAATTTATGTCGTAAAAATCATTTTATGAGACGACCTGGCATTACAAGTATCTCCTAACTAATGATTACGACGTTTTTCTTTATCTATGAGAGAATAATAGCTTTGTTAAAAAGACCAGCAATGACAAAAATATGTTCCTCTAGTTTTATTTTCTTTTTTCTTCTATCGCTGATTCGAAGTCCTTAATGAAGCTGAGGGCAAAAATGGACGCAATTTCACATCTTAAACGCGATCAGCCGTGATTTCTTTCATAATTGGTATCCTTCGACCCACCCGTTCTTTCTCGAATTTCTCACGGCTCTCTGGTTACAAGCTGCTTCACTATCTTTCTTCCGCTTTCCTTCTTCTCGTCTGAACCTTAACACGGAGCCTCCGAACGCGAAGATATGTAGCATTGTAGCATAACTCACAAGCGGCGTTTCCATGGCGTTTCAATGGTTGTCGTGCTCTCGCATATCGATAAAATCCTCGTTACTTTTCCGATTTCTTGCGTAATCGAAACGCCTCGATGATTCGTCATTTGTCATAGTTATCTTGTCTAGTCTACCGAGAGGCAAAGAAAAAAGGAAGAAAAACAAGAAACGAAGGAAAAAAGGTAGAAGAAATTACGAGAGCGTCGGAGCGATCAAATTGAAAATATCTTGTGCAATCGAGTTGTTTCTTACTTGTTAACGCGTCATCCTTCTTGTGGCCCTGAACCGCGAAAACGATAATTCTGAGAACTCTTGTCGTGATTAACGATACCTTGCAATTGACTTGATTGTAGGTTTGTAATTTGTAGGATTGTTATTACTATATTTTTTGTATCCTTGTCACGATAAGAATAAGGTATAAATTACTTGAACGCGAATAAGGAAATTTAAGTTATTCGAAGCTTTCAATCTTCGAAAATGGTTAAGTTGTCACGCTTTCCTTCTTAAATAATATAATTTGATCGTGCGGTTATGTTAAATTGCTGATTTTTTGTCACTCTTCTAGTAAGCAAACAATATAATTGTGTTCGAAAACTTTTTTGATGCTATATTCGTAAGAAAGATTGATTCGAGGTATGGATTTAGTCTCTTTCACGGCCGTATACTGCAGATTTAAAATACATTAACGGAGAGAGCACTAGTCGTGGGTGCGCAGGATCGTGTCGCTTCTCTTTTTTTGTCTGTGTTTGAATTTCCACCGGAGCGAACTCTGAGAGATCCGAATAGGCGTCGGTGAGCGTCGAGGTGGAAACGGATGATCTCTGCAAGTTAATTTGTAACTTGAGCATTCCGCCCGGAGGATTGGGGCGGTTTCTGGAGGTGGTTGACAGGGTGGAAGCAAGGTACACGGTACCTTGGGGTTGTTTGTTGCGCTAATGTCTAATTAGTGGAGTGGTATCACGTCGCAACGAAAGCCGTTGTCGACTCTGCTCTCCTCTGCTATGCTTCCATGAAAATGGCTTATCTAGCAATCTACCGGATGCATGGTGTTCTTTTTATTTTCGTTTCGTGGAGATTGTGCTGCTAATGTGAGCGCTCATCGGTTAACCATTTCATATTTGTTTCCTTAATAAGGTATTTTTGCAGAGATATAAAATGCTTTTACAGGACAAATTCGTAATTAATTTGAATCTTTGATCGATTGTTAATGTCATTAGAAGAAGTGCTTCTTATTCAATGAACAAAAAGATTCGAGGTTTTGATATCGATTTTATACGTTACGCGATAAAAGTCATCTAATGACAAGTGAAATTCCGGTAGTGGAACGTAATGCACCGCTTGTGTCATTCCATATACCACCTAGCGATTGGCTTTTTTCAACGCACTTAGAAAACGAGTCTACCATGAAAAGGGAGGCAAAGTGTCTTATGTTATATTTATTTTACATATCTTGTGAGATATTCATTTATTGGCTAATAATATTATTAAACCAACCAGTAAATAATAGACTCTACATGTTTGTTACACAAACAATTTTCACAATTTAGACATTTTCGAAGTGGATTCTAATGTAGTGAATTTTAATCTAACGCGTTATATGTTCAAATTCAAGTGAAAAGAAGATGTGTAAAAATCGGGATATTGTAAATCGATTTCAAGAGTGGACGTGTTAAATTCGTTCGAATGTTCGAAAGTAATTACAATCGTTTAGAAAGACATGGAAACTCGCCCAATTGAGACCGTTGACGATTTGCACGAGCAGCTTGCCTCTAGCAAGCGATCTC
Source organism: Bombus vosnesenskii (assembly GCF_011952255.1). Taxonomy (NCBI): domain Eukaryota; kingdom Metazoa; phylum Arthropoda; class Insecta; order Hymenoptera; family Apidae; genus Bombus; species Bombus vosnesenskii. The sequence continues at coordinate 9,044,555 of NW_022882925.1, forward strand.
TTAAACTCTAATTCAGCCACATACCACCGCTTCCAAGTGGTCACTATGCTGTCTACAAAGACGCGTTTTATGGTTCTATTGCCTTCTATCGTCTTGGGAAAATAAGCAATTTTACTTTATTCGGTGATGTAAAAGCCGACCTACGGAAAACGATTAACTTGCAATCGACGTAGTCGCGAAAGCTTTTTTACGCCTACAATAAAACGGTTTATTCTGCTGGTGTGTATTAATGGAAACTAGCTTGAACCTACACCAGCTGCTTTAGATATTAACCGTTATTCTCTCTGCGATTAATTTCGCTCTTTCAATCTCATTTATCAGAAAACCAGCTGGAAAGTACACAAAAATTCGGTGCAAATGTTCACTAATCAGCGTATTCAAAAAATATATTTCTCAGTTTGGGTTTTAAAAATAATCATTCATTAAAGATAGCGAGGAAATTACACATTCGATCGTCCCGTGAGTGGAAGGATCGCGATCGTCGAACTGAACGCGTGACCGCAAAGTTTCTGGACGTAGCGCGATCAAATATTAACGACATACCGTACGGTTATCGGATCATCGTATCATCGATCTTCCTGAATCTGCTTCGCGACCGTCACGAGTTCGTAAATGCGTAAGGGAATCCTCGTTTCCCCAGCAATCGATGTGATCCTTTGGGACAGTTGATTACCATCTCGTGCATTTATAGAGAAAGTTTTGAGTTTCGTGACTCGCGTACATATGTAGATGTTCTATCGGAAGTTTCTAATGTCCATTTCGATTCGATCAATTTTAATGTTGGTTTCTAGCTACGCCGGAGTTCTCTAACTGCATTTCGATAGATTAAACAGGTTTACACATGTAAAATATCAATGTTCTTTGAATTCTATCGGGTTGCTCGAGACATCAAATATTTCTTCGCAAGAACGAAATGGAAGTGATAATAAAATTGTAAAAGTGGTTTTGGTCTTCGTAGAATAGAATGCGTAACTGTGCTACCATGGCCATTTTTTCTGACTCCAGAAGCATGATGTAACATTCAACGCCATGGTGTACGGTAATCCGGTATACTCCCATGGAATAATCAACAATTTCCACGTTCTATTCTGTATTATTACAGCACGGACCTTGTATATAACTGGTATAATGCAGTGGGACGCATTAAAGGCCGGATAAACCTGCCAGCCGTACAATAACTGGTACGAGCTTTGGGAGGCTGCTTTCGTGCCACTCCATTCTTCTTCGTCCTTCTCTTTCGAACTTCTCGAGTGTAACTCGAGGTGGTCCACAGGTGGTAGCGCATGATTAATGATTCTTACTACGCCTTGCTTGCTCAACACGCCTGAAAGAGATCATTCTATCGCACTCAACGGATTTCATGAGGTTCGTGTATCTGCTTTAACAATTCTCACAGAGTGGTTTAGATCTTATTTCGTATTTTTCGTTTTTTTTATATTGTCACGGTAGTCTATAAATCCGAATTCGCATTCGTTGTTTTTTAATATCTGATAAGAAAATTTATCATGTGAACTACGAGCTCGAGGATCGAGAGGGCGTTGTAAAAAGATGGTACGAGCAATTTTTACGTGACTGCGACGGGTCACAACGTAAGATTCTGTAAATACATTATCCAGATTTGCTGGCCGTCTCAACGTCGAAAAACCTGCGGTATCCAAAGAGCTTTGCCACGTGGTACGATCCCACGACGTATCTCGTCTTTCTTCCGTTCCCTACTTTCCAATTTCTCTCCGCTTCCTCCTCCTTTTTCTTCTTCTTCTCCTCCTCCTCCACCTCTTCTCTCCCTCCTCCTTCTTCTTCTTCTTCTCCTTTCCAATATCCTTTTCCCACCGTTACATCCGTAAACTCTCTTACGTATTTATCCTCCACGGCCTTTTTGGCGTCCAGTCCCGTGTGTTTGCGCCGATATTATTTCATTTTCCGCTACTCCAGCCCACTCTCCGTTGGACGCTGCAGAGACAACTTCCCGTCGGGTTATAAGGGATGTGTAACCTTATTTGCTGGTGCATGGTTGAAGTCATCTACGTTATCTTACCTAGATAGGAGTTATTTCTGTCGGTATCGCCGCCTTTATTTCTTCATCGTTGTTCTTTTTTCGAGCATCTTCTTAAAGGAAAATATGCTATATACAAATTAGATTGATCGGAAAATCCTGTCACGTTTCTGTTCTTTGAAAGAAAGAAAATTAACTAAAATCTTTATAAATCGAAACGGCCGATTCATCAGACTTGAAACGAGTCAATTTTAAATGTCTGTTTTGGTCATCGATAAATTTAAACGAACTATCGAAAGAAAGTCCATGAATCTGAGAATCTTTATTCCTATCATTGTCTCTTCCGCTAGTCGAATCGATATATTTTCCTAGCACTCGGAACTCGGCATGAGCAGGACACGTCACTTTCCCGAGAACATCGAGGTCTACCGGCGACATTTTTAGATATATCCTAGCATCGGCTATATCCGTTTGGTTACGCTGGTCGTTCGTTATATACGGCACACATATCCCGCGACGCACGTACACTCGTGCCCACCGAGTATAAGTATAGGTATCAGAGCCTGGCAGGAGTTTCGTTTCATCCTACTTGTTGGGCAGGGCCCTTGGAGTGGCCAGAGTAAAGAACTTCTCCTTTTCTATCAACTTTTCTCTCCCGTTCGTTCCTTCTCTTAGGACCAAGGGGGGATTGTTTGCACTCTTTACTCTCTTCCTTTCCAGAGCCACTCTCCTTTCTCTTGTTCCTTAGATTCTTGGCTCGATCGGCCCATCCACGCCCCACGGGATCTTGCCACCCCGTCGACCGAACCTCAGATTGCTTTTATACCGTGGATTGATTGACAATATACTTACGTTAGTCGAGTGGACCGTACAGTTATGGAGACGGTCACACCCCCTATTGAATAGCCCTTCTTGCCTTCTTTTTCCTCTACTTCTCCTTATTCTTCTTCTTTTTTTCTATTTCTTCTTCTTTTTTTCTCGTTCGTCTTTATTTTTTGTTCTCTTGGCTGTTTTGTCTCTATCTATTCATTTTCTTATATTTACATACTTTTACATACTACTACATACTCACAATATACTTTGCCGTTTTTCTTTTTCCGGTTTCCATTTTTCTTTATCTTTTTGTCGCTTCTATCAGTGATGACCATTTTCTGGTAATATACCGGGCAGAAGAAGATAATACTCCGAATCATTGTATAGAAAAACATTGAAGGATATCCGTTTCGTCCATTGAAAGCCACCTTTCTTTTAACCGTATCAGCGTTACGCAACGCGTCTTTTGTTTCAAGTTCACTGATATATTTAGAAGTTTGTTTGTTCCCTATTCTCCGGATTACGCAAAATGTTGCCCGAAGTGAATTAAATACAGGCCATCTCGATATTTCAGAGTGGTTATTTTATAGGAAACTGTCGACTGGTGTGTATCGTAAATCCATTGTCGGTATGTTGGGCTATCATGAATTGTGCCCTTGGAGAAAGTGAACGAAAGACAAAGTACACCCTGGCGAAACCATTTCGTGTGATCTGCTCCACCCAGAGACCCGTATATTGCATCGTAAATCCTCACTGCTCGGAAACGATGAACTGCAAATTGCAAATTACAAATCTGCAGTTGTACTTCTATTTCAATATTTCTATCAAACCATGATTTTCTTAAATATCAATATTAAACGAATATTTCGTAGCTTATTTCTCAAACTAATAAAAGAATTTACTTCTGTTCATCAATTTATAGATATATTCTGTTTATCAATATTTATAGATATTGTATAAGTGTATCAATAAATGAATCGTCCGAGCTATTTAAAGATACGTAGACAAACAGCTGATACGATAATGATAGAATTTATTGTGCGAGAAAATTCAAAGGAATGGACCGGAACTTGGTAACTTGTAAAAATCTTACGTCAAGGTCCGAAGGTATCCCTTCTCGCGATCCAGAGAAGGGGCAGTGCTATTCACTGAATTCAGAATGCGTTTGGAGAGTCTCCAGTCCCCTCTTTACCTTTACTATTCTCGGGAAAGACGTATGAATCGTCGTCGGATGGTTGCGGTTCCCTGAGCGTGGGACACTTTAGAGGCTATGTCCCCGGAATACGTAACTCGGGATTTTGAACGTGCATTCTTTCTTATCCTTTTTCCTTCTGCACTCTATCCTCCTATCTTTATGCTTTTCCACTTTTTCTACTTTTTCGGCGCTTACGTTAAAATCGAATTATCCTGTTATGCAAACGTAGAGAATGTATCATCCGTTCGGACGAATCTCTCGTTGTCTGGCCAAGGCCGGCTGACTGGCAGTATCTACTAGAACAAATATAGTGTCCTTGGTTCATCGACTCTAAACTAGTCGATGTTGCAAATTAATATCGCAGAGATAAATTTATTATTAAAATAATAATAAACATGTTATTCTTTCTATATCCGTTACTAAACTATCACTCTGTTTGATATATCTAAAAATATTATTTTTTCAACAAATATACTTGGGGAAATGAAATCCTTCAATTACTGTAAATATTTCATTGCTTTTGCAGAATAATATACTAAAGAAAACTATAAAGGTTTGCACCTGTTATGTCGTGTGATCTAGGTTACATATTCTTGGTCTGATTATCTCGATGTACTAGATGTTCGTGTAACTTGCGTACTAAACCGAAAATCGGAATGGACCGGACCCCTAAACTGTATTTTACGACTGACAGCATCGTAAAACGTAATGCAGAACGCTTTTGGAACGTTGCTTGACGTACATAAATTCGCACGATGTAAGATTTTGGCAGAGTTGTACGTTGAGATGAAATCGTTTATGGACAAATAGTCGTTGTTTAAGTAACAACTATCAACGTATTCCAAACATGTGTAAAGTTTAATCTGTTATCATCAATGACAAAGTCAATGATAACATTGGCTTGATATTGTATTCTTGCTTCTCTCTTATAATGTTGATTATTTTATATTTATAAATGATAATATGAAATTTACCGGCCGATGGTTTAAGGATATTTGCTCGTAGCATTTTCGCGTTGTAGTCTATTTTCCTAGGTCTCCGGTACGTTGCATATGATTAATTATAACTATTTAAACTGAATATATTTAATATTCATACAGAACGTCAAATATAATTATGCAACAACTTCGCTACAACGTGGTTATCACGTTATCATTAATATGTAAAATTAGTTACTTCAGGATTAAATTCATCATAAAGTTTTCATGAATACACACCCGAGGCATAATGATAATCGGTTGAATATAATAAACATTTCTGCGTATCGCTTGTCAAGTATTAATGACACATGTCATTTTCGTTAAACTTGGAAGATATCGTAAACGTTCGATATTTCCTATACGCTTTATAACTTGCTAACGGGAAAGGAAATGCCATGCAAAAATGGCGTTGCATCGCGTAAATTAGTCAGCAGATACATCACCATCTGTAACGAAATTTTTGGGATCGCGATCTCCGCAGATTTACTAGAAATTTTATGGGTTAGCACGGTGCGCTATGGAAAGTTAAAGGAATTTTCAGCATAAATGTTAGGAAATTAGTCAGATTATTTATCGAGGGTGTACACGATAACCATTTTTCTTGGTATTTTCCTCGCGTGCCAGCTTTTCCTCACTTAAGGTTGGCGTTGCACTCTGAACTCCACCCTGAACCGCAAATATTGGCTACCCCGTAACAGCTACTCGTAAAAATCACTTGATTACAACCCCTCCCATATCACCTCGAGGGCCACCGTAAGATGAGGCGGAAAGTAAAAAAAGTCATCCTACGTCCTTTTTATGATCATTGAGGAAAACACGAAATTTGGCACGAAAAAACTTTCAATATTCTATGGATCAGTGGTTCTCATTCTTTACTAAGAGGTAAGAAATAAATGGAACGTTCTTTGAGTTAGTAAAGTAAGTTAATTGCTCTATTAATGAATTTATAAATTGCTAGTTACTGTGTAAATTTTTCAACAAACAAATTAAAATCTTGTTTCGGACAGTTGCAAGCAACCATTATGAAGAAAAACCTTTGCGACTTTGTTCATCGAACGCGGTAGCACAAAATACCGTAACAAGTAATTAAGTTAGAAGAAGATTAAGAGATAAAATGTTTCTGTGTTTTATTTACCATAAACTAGAGGTAGATTAATTCTTGACGCGATGAGAAAGAACTTTATGATTTTTCAAGACGCGAAATCGGAAAGTTTCGCCGGTTTAAAAATATTTTATTACCCCATGGACGTTAGTAAACGAAATAACCTGTTTATAACGATACAAAAACGTTTCGATAAATTACAATAAATAGGTGGTTATTATTTAATAGCTAGTAACATTACTACGTAGCTATCTTTACGTGTTTTTACAATATTTCTGCTCTACTGTAACTGCAACGATTACGAATAATATATGTATTAAATCTGATTATTAAATATTTTCCGCAATCATTCTTCACTGAGTATCACTATTATTAAGTAAATCGTTATTGTTTTAAATGTGCTATCAGTTTCTGTTATCTAAACGGCGATGTTGTAAATGATATATTGCTATGTTGTTATTAGAAACTGTTATTTCGTATTTTAATTTCGGATGGAATTTTCGTTTAGTTTTATGTATAAAAATTTAATCACGAGAAAAATTGTAAACGTGGCATTACTTATAATTTTCCAGTCATAGTAATGACGTCCCAGATAACGCGCCAGCCTTGATATTTCAATAGGTAGGAACCTGATATGATTTGATCGATAAAGCCTCCATGTTGTTGCACGGATACCGCTATATTGTGATTATCGGGGAATTATATAATCTGTTAAATAACATTGGTGTTGATAGAAATATGATATAATACATAAAAGTAAAACCGCATGCTTTCTTCTTATAGACGAAATAATTTTTGTTTCAGATTTTTTTACCTCTATCACTTCTCCTTCTACGCATATCATTACCGATTTAATGGGCAGTACAGCAGTTTGGCCCTTGTTACATCTTGGCTTTTCATACAGGTAAGTATCTTTTTTGATAAATGGTTGGTGTAAGAATTTTCTTGCATATTATATTGTTTGGTAACTATGGAGAGTAGACATCTACGAAATAATATTCACAGAGCAAAAATTATGGAAGTAAATATTTACATGTAATACAAATTTCTACTGTAATGCTATTTTGTTTTAAATTCTCATTCTTATAATATCAATCAATCAATGTTTAGATGAAGACCATAAAAGGCAACCGAAATTTATTAATCACGTCCCACTGTATCTTAAAAATTTAATAATTGACAAACAAAACATGACTTTGTCTCTGGTTCAACATTTCACCTCAAATTCGATCTATACTGGTTTATGTAAAGCCTTTGACTCTGCTAGCCATGTCATTCTTATTTTAGAACTTAAATCCCTTAGCTTCAATGTTAACCTATCCTAGTTATACAGTATAGTTACCTCGCTAACAGGCTTCAAATTGTTAAATTTAATGAATGCTACTCGAAGGCAATTGCTGTTCTCTTAGGTGTCCCTCAGGGATCCCACTTTGGTCCGCTAATTTTTATCCTCTTTATAAATGGTATTTCTTCTGTCTTCTTGCACAACAAAATGTTACTTTTTGTCGACGACCTCAAGATTTATCGAGTAATTGCGTGTGTGAAAGATGCAACTATCCTGTAGAAGGATCTTGATAGATTTACTCAATAATGCCCCAGAAACAGATTAGAAATTAACAATTCTAAACACAATATAATTCACTTCAATCGTAAACTCACCTTTATCTATCCATTGTCAACCACATCCGTGATCGTGGGATATTCTTTTCTAACAACCTTTCTTTTCAAGTTCACTGCTAACAAGTATTGTAATTCATACCTCATACAAAACACTTGGCTTTATTTATCGTACCGCTAAATTTTTTCCCAATATTTCTGCACTATGTACGCCGTGCTCTATAATTCTTTAGTTCGTCCTCATCTTGAACACGTTTCTGTTATTTGATCTCTTTAATATAAAAATCAAATTATCCAATTAGAATCAGTATAAGCCAAGTTTCTTAGGTTCGCCTCATATTTTAACTAATACACCTATGTCTTAGTATTGTCATGATTGCGGAACTATTCAATCGCGTTTGGAGTTATTGACCGTTGAGCAGCGGCGCACCATAACATAATCATCTTCCCTAATATCTTATACGAAGTAAACTTCTACATTTCTCTACTTTCTTTAAATCCGAACCCTATCCAACTATTACCTCAAATTGTTAAATATTATGTATGCATAATTGCTAACCAGTTTTGTAATATTATTGACTTGTTTTGTAAATCTTTAGGTTTTATCAAACTATCAGCTTGCAACACGGTCCGCAATCATTAATCACCAATTGTAGTAACATGTAACTACAAGCTTTCTTACCCGTTAATTACAAATAAACACTATTATTATTGTTATTTTATGATTCAACTGATATCGTCGCTCAAGACACACTTTTAGGCAAATAATATTTTTCATTTCTTCGTAACTCAGTCATTTTTGGTAGCATATCTTCAGTACCCTTGCTTAACAATTAAATAGCGCGAAGAAAGGATACGATACCAGAGATTTACGTTTATTAGACGTTGTTAATAATTTTTTAAAAGAAAGTAGATTTAGTTAAACAGTTCTAAAATATACCGATTTAACAAGAGAAAAATATGAGAATATCTCAAAGTCTAGCATTGCGTGTACTTGGGTAAAATGTTTCCGGATTAAGACGCAAACGAGCAGTCGTCGTGGATGGTAAAATAATCGTAAGCGATTCCAACAGGAATACAAGTAGAAAGCGCAAGAACACTTGTTCTCGTTAGTACTGAAAACCTGCGCATTAATCAAGAATACTTTGCGACCTACTTGAGAAACACTCGGCCGAATAAATATGTTCCTGGCGAATTTAACAGTGGTGGTCGTTCGAGGTGGTTATCAAAGAACTCTGCGCAAACAATGAGCACACGCGTTTAGAAATTATGTCACGGAGTACTTTTCCCCTTTGGCGTCTACCGCCTACCGATCGATCACTCCTTTCTGACATCGATCGTGAATTTCTCAAGAGGGCTGCAAATGTGTTTGCCTTTCAAATTGCTTAGCCCCGGATGTTCGTCGTGCGTGAAAATATGTTTTCTCTCTTGTGCGGTCGAGAGCTCGTTCGATTGGACGCTTGAAGCCGGCTGAATTAAATCGATGAGAACCATAATGACGAGGAACGTTACAGGGTGGATTCGTTTTGATGGACGAGAAAGACTAATTGTGGCTCAAATAAGTGTAACCGAATGAAAAAAATTTTGGTTACATTTTTTCACATTCATGTTTTATCTAGAGACAGATTTTATGCAAAGTTGATTAAAACTTTGAATCGTTATAATATCTAAATGAAAATACAACATAGCTACTTTTTGTTAGAAATTAAAAGAGGTGTTGTCTAATCCAGAAGAGTCGTGGTCCACAGCGTATAGTGAGCTATATTGCCGAGTTCTTTTCGCGGTAGATTTAATAATTAGGTGTTCGGGGATTGATTTCCGTCAGTTCGAACGATATAAAACGAAGGACGAATATTTTACAAGGAATTCCAGTGGCTTCTGGTGAAAGTTCTGCTATTGACAGTAACGATAGCGAATGAAGAGCCATTGCTTTGCAGTCTAGACCCTGTCATCGCTCAAACTTAAGTTACGTAAACGCGACCAGGACAATGCACCTGACAGTTCAATCAATGAGAATAATTTAATGCCAACTTAGGATTTCAGTGAGCGGGCATAAATACCATTCAGTTCTAGTTTTCTCCTTTGCTTTTGTTTTCTCTCTCCTTCTCTCTGTCTCTCTCTCTCTCTTTTTCTCTCTCCGAATACATTGTACATACATTTTTATAACGTTCAGAATCGAGTCCATTTACTCTTGAAAATTTTCAGATATTCGTAATCCTATTTATCCCGACGGATGTTATTTATAATTTTTCTTGCATCTAGCTTGATAATATTTTGCGAAAACAATACCTGTTGTAATAATGAACTAATTAGCTCTATATCGATATACGTTAATAATACAAAATTAATTTGTTATTAAATGTATTTAGTTATATATCTAATCTACATATTCAATCGTATCATAAGACATCATGTTGTCTTTCGCCAGAAAAAGAGATCATATCTTCGATTAAGAGACTAAAATTAAGTCTCTGCAATGAGTATGTTTCGTTCCGTTTGATTAGATTAGTCCATAAGAACAATGGATGATGAAATTGTCATTATCACCTCGAAATTACTGTTTCTTGGAGATCTGATAAAGAGCGGACTTAACACGAATACAAATGTTTTGCAATTTTTTTGAAATGTATGATATAACTCAATATTTCGTCATGTCTTTCTACGAATGAGTATTTACTTCGCATCGTATCTGTAAGTCATTCGTAATCGTCTTAATTGTTGACTGCAAATTTTAAGTTTACTGAAGAAATTTTAAATTAAATGAACGATATAGCATACCTTGATAATTGATTTCCTTTCGTTATTTTATCGTTAAATGAGAAAGACTAACTATGTAATCGTAAACATTTCGTTTTCGTAAATGAAATTGGCAAATTTTCAAAAAAGTAAATTTTTCAGTACAACAATTATATCCTAGGTAATCTGATTCGATAGCGTATTTTGATAATGCACTGAATCATAATTAGATCATCGCGATGGGCGTATTAACAGTTATTACTCTAATGGCGTTACAATAGCTAGCTGTTACGTTAATAATTGCGTTCGGTATGTACTGTATATATATTTTGCGTGGAAAAATTAAATACCATTAAAGTGCAATGGAGCGGCTAATTAGCCGATAAAAGATACGAATGAATAACAGATTCGACTGTTATATGCTCACAAAAGGAATATTCATTTTATGATACCATCGCGTATTAAAAGTACGGTGGAATTCGTAATAATCTCGAGCAGATCGCGAATTTACGCGGTTAAATGAATATTTTTAGAAGAAAATAATATGGTTGATATACGTAATGGTAAGTCGATCGTATTTAGTTTGATGTATAATTAAATATTTTTAACTAAATAATAAAGAAATCTCGTTTTATGAAAAATTATGTGAAACGAATTATAACGCATTCAAATATTTTTTGTTTTGTTGAGTGGTTTAGAAAAGCCCAAAATTAGTACATTTAAAAGCAATACATAATTAAGTGGTTATCTGAAATGAATAACGAGACTACGTCAATAGGATAAAAATCAAATCCAATCCAAAAAAAAAAGAAGAAGAAAAAAGAAAAAAAAGTATTCGTCATTTCTTAATAGCTTTTGTTTCACTTTATAGCCAATAATTAAATCTAATCTGGAAATAAATCGATGATTAAATCTAACGTGAAAGTATTTCAAAGTTTTAGTTTCTTTATCTGCAACATATCTAATTTAACAATACCTCTATGAAAAAATGCAAACAAATTTTCGTACGAATATCGCTTGATTCGATGGAGGTAGTTTAATGTAAAATATTAAACTATTTAAATCACATACGCTGTATATCGAATACTATTTTAGACGAATACATACCTATCTTACCATTTCAAAAATTACTTTTCCAGAAGCGATATTGTTCTTGAGGATTTTCATATTCATCTTGGGTTATATTCAATGACCGGTTAACCATCAGGTGATCTAGCTATCGCGAATTTTGATAATATTCCTCGAGCGCTGAAATTAAGTTACTTACTCCTGTCCTAGTCGCGATTAATATCAGCTGATAGTTAAGCGGTGGTCGTTAACAAGAGCAACCAGCCGGCCAAGCAACGATCGGCAATTATTTCCCCGGAACGAGTTTATGAATAGAAGCTAGACCACAGGAAAATTCGAAAACCCGCCGGGCAACAAGACATGATCGGTTAAACCGAATCGTTTTGACTCCTACCTCGCTCTCGCTTATTCTCTCCCTCCCCCCCTCCCCCCTCTCTCTTATCCTCATCCTCATCCTCACTCATCCAACCATTCGCTTCTTTTCTATATAGGTGAGAAAATCGGGGCGATTAGCCCCGCGGCGTGATTATATGCTGGTCGATATCGATGTCATCGGCGTTGATTATCCAGGAAACGAAAATCCGGTTTCCTCGGTAACCTGTTTCACTCTAGCTATCGTTTTATCCTGGTCATCTTTTTTCCTCGAACCTAACCGATGGCAGCTGCCTCGGTCGAACTCTATCACTCGCGTAGACGTGTTCTTTTTTCTGAAACGATGCAAATTCGTTTCGTTATATCGGACGAATCACCGTGGATACCATTTCCTTCATGTCGATGACAGGTGCCCGATGTCTCGAGATATCTATTTTCCATATTCAACTTCTCCGCGTTTGTTTCATTCTTCCAATTCTTTTCTTTTTCCGGTTTCCCCTTCTTTTCTCTCGTTCTTTTCTTCTACCGTTTCGTATCTCCTAAGTTATCGGTTTACGCGTTTCATTTCGACGTTGTTTCTTTTTGGATCTTCAATTTGGGCCACTTCGAAGAATCTTGGCTACATTTGTATGTCGCTCCGAACGTGAACGTATCGATCAATATCGTTTCGATAATTCGTCGAGAATATGCGAAAATGAAAGATCGAGAGAACATTTGTCTTTGTCCTTTGTTAATTATGGGTTAATCCGCGACTGGTATTCCATAAATTGACTTAAACATTTTTTTGAAAAATTTCAATGATCAGAGCGATAACCACATAAAATGATCTTTAGAACTGTAAAGACTGCATTACCATCTTTGGTAATAGATACTTGAAACTTTATTGTTTCTAAGTTATCAGTAATCTTTGTAAATATTTAATCGGATCTTGATTATCTTGACCAACGCGACTTATGGAATCGGTCATTCAACTGAAAATGGGTATCATTGGGTAGGATAAAAGCGTAGTATTCCAAAGCGTAGTACAAGGTAGATAATAGAACTAACCTTAAGGTTTCTTTCTTTCTTGTTACCTGCATAACAGTCGTGTACAACAGATGTTCTAAATATATTCTACCGACAAACATTTCAGAAAATGTAGCAATTTGTTATAATATAAATTATGATGAATTACGATGACAAATGTAACTGTTGTCAGATATTTTGTAGAAAGATGTTCGAATGCATCATAGAATTTTGATATCATTTACCATGTTCAAGAGACAATAATTATTGCGTACTTTCTCAGTTTTATGCCAATTTCGGCCAATCAAGTTTCGCCAATGTTAGCAACGGAGGGTGAATTTCGATGGAGCAAAAATGGCCAATCTTGCTTCATTGTATCAGTAGAAATTTTCTTATTTGTTCTACGGTAACAGCGAAATTATTTATACCCCATATACACGCGTGGAATGTTTGTAACTACAGTTGAATGAGGGTATTGCGATAGGCGGTGAGTTCGGAAGCATGACGAAGAGGGATAAAGAGAGATGGATGACGCAAAGCTTTCGAAGAGCACGGAGAGAACGAGAGAAACGGTATAGAACAAATTTGGTGAATTTCCATATAAATTTGTTGGGCAGGAGCGACACACACATGCGTGTACTTCGTTGAACAGCCGATATCACGAGGCCGTGTATCTCGTACCTATATTCCATCTAACACTATCGATAGTGACCGCCACAAATTCACAAACTAAATATCGTAGTTTTAATACACCATCAAATCAATGATGTTAAATTTGCTTATTAATTGATTATTGAAAACGAAATTCCAGTTGGAAAAATGGACACCGTTTACCGTTTGAAGAAATCTCTTAGTCTTTCTAAGACTTTTTAAATTATCATCTCGATTTTTTGGTCGGGACTTAGAGACATACAATTAGAGTCAGTTATTATAGGGTTATTACAGAGTCAGCCTTTATGTAGTCCTTTCACAGAAAGTTATTAAAAAAAGCTGAGTAAAAAATAATCAGTTTATTTATCCACGTTTCTGTTACCAATTTTAGCACTCGATGCTATACTTCTTCCATCACTACGAGCTGCCCGTGATCCTACAGCAGGCTCAATTACAGCATCTCCTGTTCCGCAATCATGCACAGCCTGGCATGGCTGACCCTTCACCGGAACAGCCTTCACCTAATCTAAATCGGGCACTGACTAGCACAGAACCAACACCTGAACCTTCACCGGCACGAGAGTCAGCAGGTGTCACAGAACCTGAACCGACACAAGAAACATCATCGAACAGTCCATCGCCAGCTGAGTCGAATTCGACCACTTCCGTTGTTCATTTGGAGAAACGAGTCGAAGTCACAATAGTAACCCCTTCGTCCACCGAAGAACAAAATAACAAAGGTAAATAACGAAGGTAGAAGTAGACGATAATTTGCATATATCATTTTGTATTTCTTTGTAATGTACGAGTCGAAATGGCAAACCATGTAAGCGCAGAAGTGGACATTTTCGATAAAAACAGAAAACGTATTTCCATTAATTCTACCACTTACATAGTTCCTCACCTTGACTTTTCACACACAAGCTTTGATTTTCATTTGTTGTTCCGAGATTGTGTGATTAACGCATGCATGTACACTGCTAAAACTATGCGGTTTGAAACATTATACAATGTTGAAAGTGCGTTTTGTAGCTCCTGCTACAGATAGTTGTCACTTCTGGAATCGTTTGTATCATTCAGCATACGATACCTTATGATCATGTACCAATTCGCACTGACGCTTTGCACTAATTAGTTTTCCCTCTTTTAATTCTATTTATCGTATTTCTCCGTGATTCGAGCAGCCCATAATTCTCTCAACGAGTAAAATGGATACATCGAATAGTATTTGTACTTATATAATTTGTATATTTCTGTTAGAAATAATTCGTCATGAAATAATGAATATGGTAGAATATTTTGCAGTCACTGTGATTAATAATATATATATAATATATAATATGTAATATATAATATATGATACATAGTACATAATACATAATACATAATTCATAATACATAATACATAATATATAATGTGTAATATATAATATATATTATATATTATATAATATATAATAAATAATAATAAAATAAAGCAAGATATAAGGGAAAACGATTATCAAGCTAGCTACTTTAGATGCGACTTTAGATTACAAAGTGGTTCTTATCTTCCTTCTCTTCTATCAAAAACGAACAGTTATACGTATTTCGATTCTTCCCTAATTTTTCCATTAAATTATATTAAAATTACCGATATAATGATTTTTATGGAACAAAAATACCTATTTTTGTTTCCGAATCCTGGCTGAAAATGATTTTATCGAATGAGTGTGAATTCGTAAGAATACCTTGATCACATTTCATTAATCTGCCATGTAATATTAATTTTCATAAAAGACACTTTGTAGTTGGATGTTTGTTTTTACAACTCGCTCATTATCATAGTCGGATAACGCTGCTCTTTGATACGCTCACATAGAACGACAAAATATTTTTTTATCTTCTTCGTTATTCATTTATTTTCGTACCCATGCGTCTCTCTTAATTCTATCTGATTTACGTAAATAAACTGATACCTCGATAATGAAAGTATAAGCAAAGGTACGAATAAAACGAATAATTCCTACCTTAGTAAGGTATTGATCAATTCGAATACTAACTTGAACGAATATCCAATTGTGTGAAACGAACAAACGATACCAATTATCAGCACGTTATCTGTTGATCAAATTTTGATTCTTTCCAACTATGCATTAGTAGATCATGTTTATAGAAAACCTATTCCTATGTTATAAAATTTTACGCACAATGGCAACACAGGAGGCATGACAATTCATGACCAAATACTTAGGTCTTCCATAAAAGAACAATTTTTAAGTTATATATATGTATATCGTTCACATAAACCATCATACTGGTACTAACGATCATGGCAAATCTTGCATCGTTTGTAGGAAATATATTCATGTTCAGATTATTCAGGACACAAATACTCAAAGGGTTAATTAGATCTAACATGTCACGAATGTTTCACGCCCGCTGACACGCTTACTTAAATATATCACCGTGTTTTTCCATTCATCTTGATCCCAGCTCGTCACGGTTCTACTGCCTGCCAATTACTCACTTAATTTCGTTTTCCAATCTTCCCATGGCTTTTTGTGTGCGTCGCTTCTCCCCGTATCGTTACACCGGGATCTGCTGAACATTGCTTTGAATCTTAGCGACAGAGAATCTCACGGAGTCAACAGCTTCGAACACTAGCGCGGAAGCGAGGACGCAACCGAAAATAGAGGAAGTGGGAGTATCTAGGAACGCTGCTTCCTCCTCGAAGATCGGAGACAATGGATCATCCACCGATACCTCTACATCGGAAGGGTTCGAGGTGATCGAGGCTACAGAGACGACGCGTAAGGAAACGACATCCTGTCAGGACAAGTAGAGAAACGTTAAAACGCCTCGAGCCATGCCAGTTGCATAGTCAGGATAGTCCAGGAGAAGAGGTTGTCATTTCAGCGCGGCAGCATCTGCGAATAGATCGTCTTGGAACCGAAGACCTCGAGGTTTACTGACAATTGGAATCGAGGAGGAGAGATCGTATCGTTCAACATGGACCATATATGGCCGGAATAATACGTCTATTTTTGAACAGTTCGATATCCAAGTATCTTGAAAAAAGGCTCATCCTCCAGTCAGAGATAGAGAGAAATAGATAGATACTTAGATACTTAGATAATAGATACTTAGATAGAAAGATAGATAGATGGAGGGGAGGGAGGGAGGGAGGGAGGGAGCGAGCGAGAGAGAGAGAGAGAGAGAGAGAAGGGAAGGGAAGGGAAGGGAGGGGTGAGAGCACAGGGAGAGTAGTTTGACTCCAGTTGGTGGTCAGGTGTTAGGTTTTAACGAGTAACTAGGGATTGGAGGACCGAGACGTGAAACGGGATAACTAGTGACTAAATCTTGTCATGGTATAGGGCCAGATCTTGCGAAATATATTTATATTCCCTCTACTGGAAGGTTAGCGTATGCAGTTACATATTGTGTCCCCGAGGTCATAGAGGAAAGCGAAAAAAAGGAAGCGCGAGAAACAAATTCCAGATTTTATTATTATAACATGTGTGGAATATGAAGAGCACAGAGAAAATGAATAATAGATTATGAAAATATAAATGAATAAAATAGGATTTTTTTTCGAGATCTGAAGGAAAAACGAGTCTTTCCGTTGCCGCGAGTATACGCGTATACGCACCTTGTATCGTAGATACTTGCATCATGGAGGATTCGTGTAATGTCATTCGCATTGAAAATTTTAAAAGATGAGCGGATAGAGTTTGTAGTATTCGATTGATTGAATGTGAAACATACGATTTTTATTTATTGTTCTTTTTCTCGGGTGACGACGATTATATGTATCTAACGACATCGCGAGAATAGCGAGACTACAGTTCCTGGGCGCAACAAGTTGGAGTGCCTTCGGTGAATATTCCTTCCTTTCTTTTGTTCGCCTGTTTCGCGATACGTAAAAAGAGATTTCTTCTTCCTGGACGAATGTTGATCGTAGTACGCTGAACAATGGACAAACTAGTGGAAACAGGATTCAAATTTTTCGCCGTGTATCTCGCGAGATGAATCGCTGAAATTTTCGTTACGATCTTATTTACGACTTTCAACGAGTCAAAGACTCATTCCTGCATGCACTTTCTTTCTGAGCTTCGCACGTTTGTATATTAAACTCGAGGAACTATCGATGATTTGGTTTTCGTCGAAATTTCATTCGATCGATCTGTGATTTCTGGTAATCTATAGAAAAAACGTTTCGAATCTCTCCACGGATAACGCCGTTGTACAGAGCGAAGTCAGAAGCAATTCGTATCTCCCAGCAAGTTCTCCAATATCGTTATCTTTAGGTCTTAGTTAATTAAGGGGATTGTAGTACGCTAGATATGTGTCGGTGTCGTGCGAAACATTAACATTCTTTTACGTACTGTAACGTTATACACAAGTTTATGATTAAGGGAACATGAAATGAACAAAAAGGAGTGTAGATTAATAAGAACGTCAGTGAAAATATCTTCTACTTCGTCGATGCAAAGTTTCCATGTTGTCGCGTTGTTATTTGAAAAAGCTTACAATGGCTGGTCAGTGTGAAAGGAATCTTATTGTACCATACATCCGACATGAAACGTTGTTGTAGCGATCGCAGGTACCTTGTGTCGCGTGTATTAGATAATAAATTTTTCTTTTGTTTTGTGTTATTTCTAATTAATTCGACAAGTGTTTGTGATGTGAATGAGCATGATTTTTTAGCGTGGGTATGAGGATCAAACACAGATTTTTCGAGCAATCAATTTTAACCGATAGTGGTCATAATATGTAAGGATTAATTGGTGACAGAACTTGTTAAGAGATACTTAGTGCACATATATACATATATTTATTCTTTACTGTAAACGTTCTTCTATCGTGTATATGTAAATTTATCATGGAAGAAAAAGGATGTGTTCGTGGCGTTCGAGCACTGTACATTTCCGTATAAAGGACGACGAAAGATGTTCTAAGGGGATTGTAAAGTAAAAAGACAAAAAAGGGGAACATGTATGTCGTTCATCGTTTTAAGCGGTTTTAAATTCAATACGTCTATGTAAAATATTTTCCTAAACTTACGACATAAGAATTTGTTTTTTGTTTGGTTGTACATAATAGCTATTGCGCTATAATTATTACTATTATAATTATAATACTGCTGCTCTTATTGATATATTACAAATAAACGTAAAGGTGTTGCAATTTAGTGTGGTCGTACCTAAATCCAGATCTTCTCTCTGAATGTATTTAATCCAGTAGTATTTGACATGGACTTTCTCAAGAGCGAGGCTTCACATGTAAAAATATTTGGTTGTAACACGCGCCCTGTCACGCTCTGTATATTAAACGTCTCACATTATTTTAATTATTTGATCAGACTATTAAAAATGCCTTTCTATAAGAATTCGAGCTAAGATTACGGATTATCTGTCCTATCATAAAAAGTCAGTGAGATGACTTGATAAAGGTTGGGAAACACTGATGCAGATGATCGCTCCAGCCGGGTTGTATCGTTCTCTTTGTCGGATACCTCTGGCCACGGAGGAAGCCTCAGACGACGCGACGGTCCCGGGGCGAAACACGGAAAATGCAAGATTTAAAAGAGATTCCCGTGAAATTGGAATTGATTGTTCAAGCGAGACAGCGACGGGGTGAGCCAACTACTAGCTGGAAGTTGAATCCTGTCGAAGTCGCGGACTTCCGGATGGGGAGGGAAGAAGCGTGGAAATGCCGAAATAGACAAATAGATAGCGAGTGTACCTTGGAGAGAATCAAACAGGTGGCGTAGCGGAAGCCGAAGAAGACGATCAGGAAGTTCCCGGTAGGAAGAGAGAATCCTTTCCTCGCCGATGGAAAAAGGGTGAAACGAAGGGGGAGAATGATCTCGCGAAAATGTCTAAAGGAACACGACAGTCGTACAAATGTAACGATTTATTTTCATTACGGCATAATTAGGAACGAGACTCGTGATTCGATTCCTTCTCGGGTTTGTTCGCTGTGTTCTTGAACAACCACTACGATCTATACACAGACACACCTTGGTCAAGGAAGTTACAGACTCGGGGAGATACACGGGTTCGATCGATATAGCATCTTCGTACTCCGTTAGTCGCTTGGATTTCGTGCATAGAATTAAGCAGATGTCGCTAAGATTTTCTTCGATCGTGGAACACCTTGATGTATCACTCATTACAAATTAATGAAATACCACAACTTGTACTTAGGTTGTGTTAGTGTACGCGTATTTTTTAAAATTCTTTCTTATTATATTATATTTCTATATTATATTTCTTAATTTAATATGTACGGCCTTTAATTATAATAATTACGTTAAGTTTTATTGGCTTTTAACCATTCACGGTATAAATTCCATTGTACAAATACCAAATCTTAATTCTATGAATTTTAATGAACTTATAAACAGACGGAGGGATGGAAGCGAAACCTCTTAATTATTTCAAGCGGTATAACGATTTGAAATTTATATGAAATTCAGATATATTCGCAAAGAACAAAAATTCTATCACAAATGGTAAACGAACTTTCGAAAAATAAACGGAGTTTACATCGTATTTACATCGTACAAATTTCATTTCAATTTCGATAGTTATTTCGATATTTTGTTAACGATATTACATCTTCGCAGTAGATTAAACATCTGTAAAATTATCACTTTTTAGAACCGTTGTTTATAGAAGCCGTGTGTATCGAGTTGGGAGGAAAAGCGAGCAGAATGCTTTCTCGTGGATCGAGATTGAAAAGAGCTCACAGGATGGAACAATACATAGAGGGAATATGTCGGTGTCGGTGGGTAGCTAGAGGATTTTCGTGTGTCCCAGAAGTCCGTGTACAGATTCCAACAGAGTTAGAGGGCGAGAAGCGCAGCGAACTGGTGAGAGCGACAGAAAGGGAAGGAGAGGAAAACAGAAAGCCCACGGGGGCCGAATTTGCATCCAGCAAAGCAACCTCGGACTACTTTATTTGATTGGCTGCCCGCAGGGTTGCCTTCCACTTCTACAAGTCCACACAAAAGTACATTCTCCCATTTCCTTTCGCTCTTTTATTCAACTCTTCTTCACCTCATCGTCATCTTTCGCTATGTTTCTCTTCTTTTTTTCATATCTTATCTCTCTTTCGAGATTTTTCCTTCGATCTCTTCTTTCCTTTTCCTTAAGCCTTTTAGTTTCTTTCGAAATAGTCTATAATAATAAACGATCCGTGATTTACAGATCATAAACGAGTGGTTAAGGTTTCTTAGGATATTTTCTTCTGCATCTCGAATCGGATTTACGCCGTAAAAGAGTAGGAATTTCTACGATACTTCTCTTATCGAACTCTCACATCGACTGTCTGCGCAAGCACTGACCAACATTTCCTTTTTTTTCTTTTTCTTTTGCAAGAAATTAACAGATTATTTCTCTTATACGAACATTTACCGTATCTTTATTTTCGCTATACGAATCTTGATTATGTTTATAGATCTTAAAGAATAGTAGATAGCCGTCCTTTTATTTTTATTATTTTTTTATGTCAAGTTAAACGTAGTAATTTAATTAAAGTCACATTGGCTATTTAATCAATTATTTTGTAACGCTCGCGTCAAGCATGAGGTTTTGTTTAAATTAATGCGATTATATTTTGCAGTGGATGTGTGAATAAACGAATAATTAACAAGGGTAAATGATATTTTTCATTCAAGCGACGGGAATGAGTTTTGTTTAAGAGGATTCAGGTTGTTTATTAAATAATATAGTTTATCGAAGCATTTATGAAAAGGATTTCTACAATTTACTTAAGGCTATGCGAAGCGTGTACTATAGAAACGATACTATGTAATTATTATATTCGAAAAATTCAACTCCAAGAGGCGCGTTGTTATCACTGAAAGCGTTCTATTCGAGGCTATTACGGGCGCGTCACGTTTACGACGCTTTTTCTACGTGAGTCGTTCGTATCGCTCCAATATTTATTTACTTTCTCGTTCGCTCGGTTCATTTCGATTATATGAATTGGCAGCCGACAAAATATAACAACGAAATCTGACCGCGAGTAATTTTCCAGACGGTGGAGCCCTTTCAGTTGCCCGCTAACGGTTGCGAAGAAGCATCGTGTCACGATCTCCTGCTACGAACCAAGATATTCCAGTATTATCTATAACGTAAGCTCATCGTGTTTAATAGACGTCGAAAGTCATTGGTAACTGGACAACTGAATGGAGGCGAAGACATGCGATAAGGTAAGCTTTTGCTCGTTTTTAATGACTTTCTCTGTAACAACTGTCGATTTTTTCTGATCGTCTATCGGCGATGCTTGACGTCGGAATAATCATCCGGTTTAATAAAAACGGCTTACCCGCGAAACAATGGACTGTTGCTTGCAGAACAAGTCATAACTAGTATTATAAAGACCGTTGCTAAAGTTCTTGCATCCTATCTACACTTTGTACCACTCGATATTAAGCGATTTTCACTTTGTAAGCATACGCGACTGATCCTCGGCTTCGCTGTCTTTTAAACAACTTTCTTAGAAAGATATACATGTGTACTTTGTCAGGGATGTCGTGATTTCCGAGTTAGTTACGACGATGTTATTTCTTTGGTTATGTGTCAGCGTATTTTGTATTTCTTTTTGATCGAAATTCGAATAGTGTTATTACTGTCCGCATTATTAGCATATCGTATATTCCTGCAATACGATATTTATCCTGTTTATATAGATAGAGATTAGAGATTATAGAATCTCTGTCTTTGCTATTGTGCTATATCGCTATTGTGCTATATCGCTATTGTTATATCTTTATTATCTATGTTTATTATATGTCTATTATACTATGTTTTTCGTAGAATGGAAATATAAACCGAAGAAACACAGACATCTCCGTTTCCTTTTGTCAAGCAATAGGTTTCATCTCGTGACGTGTAAATGTTTCCTTGTACGTGTTTCCTGCCGCGTTCCATACACGCTAGACACAACGCAACTTAGTATGATACAAGTTTTTACCATTTATTACGTTATGGCCATTGTAATAATGAACTAATGTGTAACTTTAAATTCTAGTTGTACGACTTTTACGCGTGGAAAGTTGGTTGTTCCGTTTCAAAGCGAATTAAACGATTTGCTTTTACTATATCGAATGTTATTGTCGGATATGCCGTTAATTAGCTAATGACTAACATGGTTTTCTTACATTTTGATGCATATTGTAAAGCAATAAAGTAAAAGTCAGAAGCAAGTTTAAACTCGTGCAAATTGCTGTCGGTATTAGAATTTGAAGAATTTATTTTATTAATTCGCAGTCAGTTTTCTTCGATATGATAATAAGCTGTCACACAAATATCGTGACTTCACTCTCTATTTTACGTTTCCCCCGATTCTCTCATCTTCGAAGTAAAATTAAAGTTTCAGAATACGCGATATGCAATTTTTACTGGTTATCGAGGATATTAATATCGCGGTGCAAGATTCCAAACGATTTCGAACGATGAAGTGTAGTAAAGTACACTTTACGTATTTGCCCTCGGAAGACGTACTTATGCGTGTTCATCGCGAATACGGGGTTAACCACAGTACTTAATGGTTTCTCGATAATAATAGTTCTCGTGTCACTGTAGCTTTAGTATCTTGGACTTTGGACCCTTCTGGAAAGCGACGGAACTACCCGTATTTTGAGCTACGGTTCCGACTATCTGTCGCGGGGGATGAACTTACAATTAGCTAGAAATGTGTAGCTTTTGTAAATTCACCTTCGTCAGATACCTTGGTATTTTTAATTCATTTATCTCAACTATTATTTTCCTTAGAGACGAATTTATTGAGACTAATAAATTGCTTTAAAAAAGCATTTCTCATTTTTAATATCGTAGTTATTAAATTGTACGATAGATGAAAATATCTTTTGAAGCATCAAGTCGAGAAAATAACACGTCGCCAGACGATTAATTTTAACCGCCTAAATCGATAGTTGATAATTATGAACGGCAGAGTCACCAAGGCTGTTGAATCGAGACGATACTGTTTTCCACGATCCATCTTTATTCGAGACTAAGTAGAAATACGACCTAGCTTAAACCCTACATGATGAAGGGTGAATTGAGACTTCATAGGCGTAACCAAGTTTCTCTGATACATCCTTTTAACAAATTCAAATTCGAACAAATAACCTGAACCAACGATGAAAGTTGTCATGCTCTGTGTTTAACAAAATACGCATTGATCGTTAATCCTATCTGCGAAAAATTGCCATTCGAAAACTTGGTCGACAATTTACTTTACCGTGTAATTTGTATCGTTTAAGCAATACAAACACCGTTATAAATATCAACTACAAAATGACGCTACTACTAACGTTATCGATCGATTGTCCCAATAACGAATATACGCTTTAAAAAGATCGTTCTTCGATGCAACTTAAAATTCCATCCAGTTCAGTGATAGAAGAAATAAAATCTTTTACCGTAGATGGTAGGTGAATTAGCGAGAACGCGTTTACATACATCCGAATAAACACGACAGCGTTTTAAAGCACGATCGTGGAAATTTCCACGCTGGTGTCGCTGTTCATTCGTTACGCCTATGGTAAGGGTTTTCCCCTTGATTTCCACTCGAGGTTGCCAACTTCGTACCCTCCTATCCTAGGTTCCACTTGATCGAATTAATCCATTCCCAATCTAATCAAATCGCGTGAATGTCTAATTTCACACACGATCCGTTTTCGTCGCTTCGTACGTTCTACCGATACTTCCGTATCGAACGGTTGATTCACATATTCGCGCTAATAGTGCCCAATTACTTGGAACGTTCGAACGCAGACCGACTTTCCTTCTAAGAATGAGTAAATACACTCGCCAGGATTTCGTATCAACGTGATTTGTCGGTGCGATTTTATGCACGTCGCGTCGTTGCTCGTCTCCAGACTCCATTCGGTATATTATTTTCGATAATTGCACGTTTGTGCAGATGTGTTAAATATTTTATTGTTATTAAACTACGTTCTACTATAATTAGCATCGGAGCGTAAAATTTGTTTGCAAAAGTAATAAAACATTTTACAGAAAAAAATGGTCTCGCTACCCTTTTAAAACAATTGTTTGTATATGTGGGTCGATTTCCTTTTTCCGAAGAAAATATACGAGACTTCTCTGGTCGATCGGTTGCTTCTACATGACACTCTACAACAACACAGTATTCTATTTCAAGTATACTTGAACTTTGTTTATAACAAGAGTTATTAGACTGAAAAATTCTCTCGTAGTTGCCGCTTTTTAAACGACTTTAGAACGCATTTCACTTCCCATTCAGTATTTCAAAATTCACATCGTTGTCCATACTTCAATTATCAGATGATACGAAATTTTACAGGAAAATTTACAGAAACGTTAACGCATTCCACGTTCTGATCAGTTTATATTTGCAGTTGAGTTTGACACTCCGGTGTATTTTTTGGTCTGTTGGATGCGTAAATTTCACGAGTTTCCATAGATTCGGCAACAATCTCTCGACGATACCCGTGAAATGCATTGACGGAAATCAACGGAAAGGGGTAAAGTAGGTGTTCGATATTCTCAAAGTTTGAAACTCCTCTGATGGTCTGGCTACGTTCCTACGCGGGTACATAGGAAAGGCTTCAACAATATTGTAATTACAACATCAAATGGTCGATTAACACGAATTTAACGGACGCGATTTGCGACTCCTCGTTCGTAATTAACTTCGCGGGGACATCAAACCGATTAGCACGCTCCTTTGAGTCGAATTTTCCTCTATAAAGGCGTGAATTGCCAGAAGATTTCGTCTTTCGTGCTCGTAATCCAGCCTTTTCGAATTTACGTCACGTCTCTCTTACCTTTCGCAGCATCGAGTTCTTTCAAGTGCTTTTTCTTTCCTTTTTTCCAAATCCTTAAAATTTTTTAGTTTTTAACCTTCCACACTCATATTTATGGTAAATGCGCTTAATTTCATAGAATATAGGCATTTATTTAATGGATCTTAGATAAGTAAGAAATTTAGTATTTAGAAAAAGACAAGGAAACAGGCCTGCTATATATCGATAATTCTAATGAATCGCGAAGCATCGGAGTTTCTAGAAACAATTTCACAAGAGCCTTCCTTCCATTCCTTTCCAGCGCGAGGTATATCAAAGTTTCACAAGTGATAAAGGCAAGAGCCAATGTTGACTTATCTCTTAAAAAACGATATTGTCGTACAATTTTACCGTGAATCCACTTGAACATCTTGTTAGATACATCAACCATTAAAGGAACGCTATCTGTTTCTTTTTCTCGTTCGTTTTTTCATTTTTCGTCAATTCAATGTCAATTCAAAAGTCGAATTTAAAGCTTTCTTAATGAGAAAAAAATGTCGTCGTCTTTTCTCCTCTAGTCGTACCTCGACGACGATCCTTGCGAGTTTATATCCTTTTGGCGAGTACGCAAAGGTGCGAATATAATAGCTCGATCTCGAAAGGAAACGGCGGAATAATAGTGAAGTGTATACCTGTAAAAAGCCTGGAGAGATTGGCGGAGAACGAGATGAGGAGGGTAGAGGATGTAGGATGAACGTAAATGTGAACGTGAACGTGAATGTGAAAGGGAGGCGTTTGATGTTTGAGTAGATTGTTAGAGAAGTGTCTACCTGTTCGGAGTAACGCTGGAAAAGTACTGTAAAGACGAAGCACTCGGGTTTCTATTTAAATCGACTTGCCTCTCTGCGCCTAGATGCTCTATGAGCGGTTCCTATCGATCGTGGTAATTACTTATGTAAGCCTGGAAACTCGTTGTTCCCGTAAGTCTTCCCACGGTACTAACTTAACATCACACGATCATTAACTCGAACATTTGCGATACAATCGTTGATTTTAATTATTTCAGGTAACTAAGGTTCCGAGATACAACGATGAACAAAATTATTGGCGCAGACTACATTTTCCTTGAATATTATTAATGCGTTAAGATCGATGGTTTTCTTCATTGATTGAAAAATAAAGTATCGCGATTGATGATAAATAATATCGCGGCATCTTATGGTATTATGGATGTCAATCCCTCTTTCGTTCGCTAACCCTCATTTGTAGAATTATTCGCTTATTGGTCCATTGTGAATTCCTCCTGTCCTTTATGAACGACGTTTACTTCTTTTGCATGCTAAACGTTCGTCTTCCTTGCGTCGGTTCTTTGGTTCCTTCGCCCTTTTTATCTTCGTGTACGCTTTGACATTTGCGTACATGGTGGGGCTCCGAAAAAAGGTGCTGACAAGACTGACGAAATGTTTCATTTGAAAAACTCGTGGATACAGTCACAACTTTATTGGGAAAATCTGCGTGTTTTCAAATACCCATTCAGAATAAAAAAAGTTGTTTCCTGTTTTTTTTTGCACTTGCGTTGTTTGTCATTTCAACTCCTGTATTAATAAAAAAATATGTAAAATATTCCTATGGAATTGTCGCGTCACGATCAATGAATAAACTATTATAATTTCGAGGAAATAGTGCTGCCTTTTAAATATATTTTCCGGTTGGTAAAGTAATTTCAGGTTCGGAGTAGGTGCAATGAAATTATGAATTCGTATCGTCGATGTCAAATTATTAAATCCGACGAGGTGTTCGTCAAGGAACAGATAATGCAATTTTTATACGCTTCGCTTGTACCGTTCCATTATCGATTCGCGTCGCTTCTATCCATGCTCGTTCCTCGTTCAGCTGTTGCTTCGATCGTGTTAAAAATTATGCGACAAATTTTTGTATTTTTCGAGGCTGGAGCCCTGAATGAGAATGGCTGGAGCCCTCCTTTAAGGGTGATTCATTTTCCATATTTATGATCTGGTTAATAATCATCCCTTGTCTTCGCTATTTCCTGTGATTTTGTATTTAATGGAACACCGATTTCTATTCATGCCGTGCAATGTTATTTTCATAATCTATTATGCTTTTCGATGGTTTTTAAACCAATTATTCCTATTTTTTTTTATTATTTCCATTGGTCGAAAGTTTTCGTGTGATTGTGTTATCACGCAAAAGACACTTGGATAAGGATCGGTAGTGATTTTATTCTTTGTTGTTATTAGAGCCATGGGTGTCCTAGATTTTTTCTGCTCAGCTATGTCACAGTAGTTAATTAGTATTAAAACGTCGAAACGCCAAAGAATAAGGTTATTTCACGATAAACTGCCATATGAAAGTCGTATGAGATAAATGGCGCTGTTTAATGGAAAAATGTCTCGTTTTTTTCACACGTGTTAATTTTCATATTTCGATTCGTTTCCATGGTCACTGTAAAAGCCAACATGAATAATAACTCGTCGAATAATTTTACGCACTGTCGATCACATGAATTTGCTTTTCACTTCGGCAAGTCCGTACTTCTTTGTATCTCCATTATTTTTATGGTCACCTCTTCCCTTACTTTGATTGCTATGGAAGCCGTTACATTTACTTGCATATTTTCTCGCTACCGGTACAATTAATTTACAAGTATATAGAGTCGGATTTAAAAATACTGCTCTTTGTATTAAAAGCGTTGGAAACGATTGCGAATAAATAAACAATTCGTAACAAGTTGCTCTTTCGTGAGTAGACCCTTAAAATTTTATATCTTTCCTTTTTGTAACATTCTTTATAGAGGATGCAAAGTGTATATCTAAAAATTTTCTACGTTATTAATTAAAATGATAAGGAAAAGTTACGTAGAATATTGCACATCTTGTGTTAATGTCCATTGCATCAATGATATATCTACTTTGTTATCCATAAGCATTTCATTTGTTTATATTCAATATGTATGTCCTTGAAATACCAAAGATACCTACGTCGCAATTATATAATATTCAATTTTCACAATTTTTTCC
Source organism: Bombus vosnesenskii (assembly GCF_011952255.1). NCBI lineage: Eukaryota > Metazoa > Arthropoda > Insecta > Hymenoptera > Apidae > Bombus > Bombus vosnesenskii. Next base: position 9,072,892 of record NW_022882925.1, read on the forward strand.
GCTTTCTGATGTTATAATAATTTCTTTATAAAATCCAACGGTACTATTCTCGCTGTCAAGTTGCGATGTATTATAAACTCAATTTTGTGATTTTCATACCTGTGGTTAAGCGAAACTTATGGGTCACGTTATCGTTAGCGTTGGTTCTCGTCTGCATAATCGTTCAGAATCAGTGTTGGTGAAATTCCCACGTATACGGCGTTAATTTTGTACCATTTTTTCGTGGCTACGAGACCAGGAAAGACAAGTCGCAGAGAATGGAAATTGATTTCATTGATGGACAAAAATAACCTCTTAAAAGAGTGCTAGCCCGCATTCTCGACCTAAACTTTCTTGAACTATCGTATCACATATATATTATTGTATTATAATTTCATCATATTGTCCGATTATAATAATTTATAATTTTTGCATATGATATGACGCAGACTTTAAATCGATCAATGTTAGTTACTTTTTCGTGGATTTCGAATTAACCTCAGATGTTGGTAAACGATTTTTGACTGAATTCATTTCGCGAAAATTAAAGGTACATACATATATATGTGTATATTAACGTTTGAGAGCGGCTGATTTCAGAGGCGCGGTAGTTTCCCTTACGCTTGATCGTTTTCACATGTGTTAACAGGGGAGTGAGATGAATATTGACGGATTTGCAAAACGCCAGTTGCCTTGGCCGCGCGTACGCTTTCTGCATTTTCGAATCAGACAGAGGCGAGCACGATACTTTTGATCTCTTGCGTGTTTGCAGAAATTCCAGCGTTCTCTCACTGATTTTCGTGTGTGGTTTGTTAAATGCTTTCCATTGGCTTTCCCTTTTCCTCATTGCTCTGCGTTATACCGATGATATATCAATTATTGGATATTTACGTAAGCCGGAAGATGATCTAGATTCTTAAAGCGTTTACGTTGAAACATTGCTTTGATTAATTCTTGTAATTAAAAGTAACGTTAGAATATAGAGGGTTTTTAATCTTCGCAAGACTGTAATACGGCCTTTTCGTTTGATCGTACTTCGTAATTGTAAGTTAGAAAATTTCTGATTGTCAATGATATTCGTTGAAATTTGAGGGAAAACTTGAGGATTATTCACCTTCGAAATTTGTTGGTAGCTGATCGTGAGACAGTATGAAGTTGAAAAGAGCAACCAGAGAGCCGCTGGTCTTTATTTCGTTGGATGAGCAAGATATTATAATCACGTTGTACTATCGATTGACGTATGCATGGAGGGTTGCACAGCGGTCTGGTATACGGGAGCCTGAAAAGGGGGTCGTGGAGAGAGTGTTAGGCGGAAGGGAGGAAGCCGAAGCTGCCAGGGAGAAGACGCTGCCTAATAGAATGCCAATATGATTATGCGTGCCATGCTGCATCCAAACCACGATCCATGCAGCACCTACTCTGGTGCTCTTGAATACTCGGTGCCAATGTAATCGACTAGTACGAAACGACGCTACAGATGAAACTGAATTTGTTTCACGACGCCGGCGAGACGTTCATGCGTCTCTTTTCGTGTTTCCCCGTTTTCGGATCTTCTCGAGCATCGTGTCGTGGTCTTCGTATACGAGACGTACACGAATATATTGATCTTTTCTTTAATTTTTTTCCTTCGAGTTTCTCTTTGTTATCGAGTCTCGCTTACACTTTTCTCTTGATTAAAACATTCGTAATGCTATAACGATACATTAAATAAACAGTGCGAATACTCTTCTGTTTTACAGCTTCACAGCAACTTGTTCATTTCTTTTGCTTTAAACGACGAATTAGAATATGGAAATTTCTTAATTTTGTTACGAGTTTGCAAAACATCCCGATATTTATGATAATCTCCCGATATTTTTCAAGGAGAATTTGCCGCAAGTGTAAAACGCTGAAACTTCGATTTACGTTTTCCCAGTCAGACATATTCTCGTTACAGAATCTTTTTATTTTCGATCCTTCATCGATGAAATTTTGCTTCGTTGCGGATCCCCGGTTAATTGAGTTCCGAACGAAAGAGAGATCTGTACCAGCTCTACAAGTAATTATCGGATTGTGGAAATTTTTGCAGCAAATAAAACAGAGGCGAGGATTTTTGCGAGGAAATTCGAACGGGTGTGAAACGTTAAACTTTCGATTTATAACGTTTTCCAGCCAGACGCGCTAAATCCATCAAGTGCGCGTTTATCGGAAAATCAAGCAGTCATGTGCATTGGATGCATTGTCAGTGCATTAACTCGTACATTCGAGTGGAAAATGGCATTACTTAGCCGCATTACCGCTGTATCATATACCTCGACACCATTTCTCTTTGATCATCGCGGCCAGGTCGTACTTAGATAGGTACTTGGGAGTACGACGATTTTGAAAATTGCTCGAACAAGTTCGTTTCTCCTTCGTTAGGTGTTCGTCATAGTTACTAGAACCTTCCAGCTTTATGAAATTTTGCGTGCATTTATAGGCGATAGGAGAAACTAAATTCCAACTGTGAAGAATTTAAGTTCCAGAAATAATGTTCCACACCTTACTGTGCTACAAAACTATATGCGACATGGTAAACTTTCACAATTTTTTAAGCTTCTTGCCCGCTCATTAGAGGATGAGAATCAGAATCAGCATCGATATTGGTTAAAAGATAGACTCGTTGTGAATGAGAAATTCTCTTGTTACTACGTCGATGTTTCAACAAAAATTGGAAATGGAATTATATTTACAAATGACGAGCGTCATATTTCGCTCAGTTCCTCTTCGTCACCGGATATTTTCTCTCTCGTTACGAATGGCAAACTATATCCAGTTCTGGCTCGTATTTCTTTCTTTTTCCGTCTTTCGTTACTAGCAAACAACGCAATTTCTTGGTTCGTTTCACGCTCAGGGCAGAGCAAGATATCGTTTAATAAAACAGTTGAGACTTTTTTTTATGTTTTCTGGTACAAGAATTGCGAACATTTTTTAACTTAGTATTAAGAACTCGGTAACCCTACGAGTTTTGTAATGTGTATGGTTAAATTGTGGGATGTAATATTACGTCAGGCGCTATTAATATATTAATAATAAAATCTAACAGGAAATGCGGATATGCTTGATGTAATTACGTGCGATTACAAATTTTTAGCAGGCAGAGTGTACGAACGTTCACTGGAAGCGAACGATTTTACAGTGGATTGAACACGCTTGAAAATAGAAGACGCGGAAGTGGATCGACCATCGTCAAACGGAAGCACGTCTATAATACGTATCGAAAGATACTTACATCCGGTATCATAGGGTTCTGTTTCCCGCGGCTGCTTCATCACGCTTGCTGCTTGAACCTATACGCTTGTATAGGTTAGCGGCCGTCAAAGTTAACCTTTGTTTCGCGCATGGCTAGTCTTTCGGGTTTATCAGTATGTAGCAGCTGGTGCCGCTTTATTTATAACGCGAGTTCCCTTCCTTTCCTTTCTTGTCGTGAAACTAGCGTGGTAGATCGCGTTAAGCCGCAACAGTACTTCGTATATCACGCGTTATGTCGATGTGAACGTGTCAGCCAACATTTGTCACAGAATATTAGGTTGTTGTGTAATATTCGAGTCTAAACTAATGAACTCTTGTTCCGTACATTTGCTAATTCTGATTACTAAGAAAGTAAAGTTTATGTACACACACCGGTACGGTTAACCGTTTCTACGAAAAAGATAAAAGACGGATCGAATTGCCGTCTTCGAACATATAGCCAAAACAGTATTTGGACATATGTAGGTAAATACTTATTCTTGAAGTTATGGTAGCTGTTCATTTCCGTGAATACACGTGCGCAATTAGAGATATTGTCTCCAAGGAGTCAGTTGTTTTTACGCAAGCAATCAGAATAGATGATACAAATTCTAATCAGTATTAGCCCTTTTTTTGTGGATGATTAATGTGGACTTTAATGCAGCAATGTCATTGTTACACCATCGATGTCACAGTGCAGTTTAAAATAATAAAGTTTTGATAAATAAAAGAAAAAGAGAAACACGCGCGAATTTGGTCGAAAGAAAGTTGGTTCGTCTTGAATTCGGCATAACTGTTGGCGGATTCTTAATAACTCACACAATGGAAATATCTGTCTAATCTTAATATCCGCTGCCGACCCGTTTTTCACGATTGATCGCATCTGAATATGCAAACAGAAATTGAAGCGATCATTCACGTCGAAGGAAATGCATCCTTCGAATCGTTCGGTACTTATATTAAAAATCTCCTCGTATTCAGGGTTGTTCATCAGGAATTCGACCAAACGAAAAAAGAGAAAGATGGAAAAGGAAAGGAACGGGAAGGAGAAAAAGAAAAGACAAAGGCGAAAGAGGAAAGTGAAAGGAAAAGAGAAGCGAGGAAAAGTAAATTTGCAGTTATTAGCTAATAAATATAGGAAGTTGTACAAGGATCCGTCTTTTCAAGGACGTTGTCTAGGAGGACGTATCATTGAAACGGGGACGTATCGAAAAGGGCACAAAGATGAAATTCTTAGCGAACCAGATAAGAATAGAAGAGCGACGCCCGTCGAGAATGGCTGAATTAAATTTATTCAGGCAGTGCCAATAAGTCGGAAAAGTCATGTCCTAAAAGCCGGAATCCGCTCGAGTGTGACTCATCCCAATTCTGTTTCCTTTTAGCTCTTCTTCTCCACGCTTTGCTTCTGTTTTGTTGCAAACCGAACTTTTCGTTTTCCCTATGTATCTAATTCTTTCCAGCATAAAACGACGAATATGAGAAGCCAACCGGTTTGAAAGGGTTAGAATTAAAATTTTACTCGGAAAAAGATTTTCGTCGATATAAAAGTTGGTTTGTATTGATGTGTGATATTTACTGGTAGCGACATGGTTCCGTTCGAACAAATATTTTTATTCAATTTAATTTATTTATTTGGAAGTTGGAGTTTAAACTAAATTTCACATCAAATATCATCTGTCGTTGTTGAATTGGAATCAAGATATTATAAAGGACGTAAAACGACAACTGATAATATAATTTCGTTATCCCACGAACAACGAAAGCCGATGGATGCTTAAATAATTTAATTGGTGGTTATATCAAGATACGAAACAAATTATCTCCAACGCGAAAGAGGCGAAAATGTGAGCATTAATTTCTTGAATGGTCTTTCAATTGCAAGCTTACGTTGGCAATCCACTGCACAAACTCTAATCCGATTTGGAATTTACACGAAGTAATTGGTCCGTTAAAGGCAACAATTCGTTGCAAGTTTGCCGCTATTATAACAATCTGTGCTTGAAGCTAAGTTAATAACACACTGTGGACGATAGAGAAATCTAACCTGTATATGAACAAGCTTAATAACCAGCTTTGCTACTGTATTCCATTTAAATACAAGGTACTCTTCATAGAAACTCAAAGGAATTAGACGGCGCATCTTAATCCACAGTTTGCAGCTGCAGTTACTGTTGTGTATTAATTATTATTATCATAATGGCTAAGCGAGGACTTGATGGTTAAATCCGACATCACATTTCGGATTGCTGAAATTGTCTAGATTGTACGTTGTTGAGGGAGACTTTACACATGTAACAAGGCTCTCGAGCGTCAACCAATACTACGATATTCAAGATTCTATCTTGACTTTAGTTAAGTCCGGTTGTCTCATCTGACTACAACTTTGTATTATTCTCGATTCAAGCGTGTCTTTTTATCATTAACAAACGATCAAAGTTGGAGAAAATGATTAGATCCCCGCTCGATGCCTTTTTCTTAGAATTTCAATTCCGACACAACTAGTCATCGATACAAAAAAATACGGTCGGAACAAGTAACATCAAAATTAGATTTCTAGTTATCACGAGTTCTCAAAGGAAAGAGTTCTCGGCGTTGATAAACTATCAGGCTGTGGAATAATTTGTTAGTCGTAGTTTGATGCACTATTCGACTTTTATTAATCAAGTTGTATTTCGCTGGTTTATGGTCTGCATCTCTTTTACCGTGTTTGTTTCGTCTTGGATGGATAATTGATTGTCAGAAGGTTCTTTATCAGTGAGAAAGGAAGAAAAGTATAGAGAGAGGGTGAGAGTGAAGCCGGCTGGCTGCCTCGAAGTAAATTGCGAAGGGGTGATTCTGTCCATTGCAATTCGCCTCCAATATATTATCTTATCCTCAGGTTTCATCTCGTTGGGCCATCTACTTTCTTAAAATTACTTTTATCAATACTTTGTTTTGCCAATTACCGGAGTTTTCATCTTTCTTGTATCACATTCGTAACGCGCAGCGTTGCAAGAATCACTTTGTGAATTATTAGTGTATTACGGTCTGACTCGGGCTACTTAGAAGTCTATTAGTGAACTCTCATGCGTTAATGCTGGTGATTTTTTTATTTTTTACTTTTTTTTTGACATGTTTGCTGAACAAAAGATATTAAAAAATTTGAGTGAATACTGGAAATTAGGAGAGAGCACCGTATCCGTTTCTTTTTATTCCAAAAGAAAATTTAATCTACAATTTTTCAAATGATCAGTCGACGAGATCCTATCGCACCTATATTCTCGTCTTAACCTTTCAGGTACGATGTGCCACTATAGTGACTCACTCTACTGATTCATTCGCTCCGTTTGAACTAAATGATCTTTTTCATTTGTCTTGCTTCACACTTTTTTGCCTTCACAACGTTTTATAACAGTGTTAACAATATACAGACAGAATATATAGTTTTTGTTTTTGATACACCAGTGTTAGGCATCAATTGTTGCTTTTCGTTAAAATAAATATACCATTACTAGATGCTCTTTTTAACATGCCGATCCGTATCCTTATAATTTTTTAGAATTTTCAATCTCAAAATATCGCTTCAAAATAGAAAACGAAGAGCAATTTGAAAAACACAATCGTGCTACGAGTGTGAAAATTGTGACGTGGGTCTATGTGTAGTACCGTGTTCTAAAATATATCACACTCAATTGTAATATTAATCATTAAAGTAAATTATTAAAGTTAAGGTATATGCATCATATCTTTAAGAAAAATTATAATTTAATTATCAAAAACTTCATTCCAATGTGCTTGTGTAGAGAATATCATTATCCGTCACACATTGCAGTGTACTCTGCCGTACAGAGAAACAGCCCCGGACAAAATTCAACCGTACCTAAGAGGTTAAAAGCCGTGAACCTCTCTCTCTTTCTCTCTCTCTATCTCTAAAATAATTGCCATATTACTCATCGCGTATAACGATCGGAAACTTTTTTGTTCGCTGACATTTTTGACGGTGGCAATATATTAAGCTCGTGCAATACTTGACCTCGAATCATTATGGATTATCTGTCGTCATTTGCCAAATACTTGGGCGGGCTGTGTCAAACTCGTGTCCAGTCGGTTGGCGTATACGCCGCGGCAGAACTTCCATCAGACGGCAAACGTATCGATCATGTGCTGTGTCAATGATCGATCGCACGAAGACGCCAAGTATTCGCGCCGTGATGCATTTTGTCGCCCGTACACCAATATCTTGCCACTCGATCTAGCGCGAACTTGGTGATCGATCGGCAACAATCAATTTGGCAACCGTAGATTCCAATCTGTTACCAGGGTGAGAATTGGAGGAAGTGAGCGCGAACGAGAAACAACTAGTTTCGTTTAATCGTTCGGGAAGACGTATCGGTTAGCGTTAAAGAGTTGACCAGAGAGTAAGGCGAGCAAGAAAATTCTTCACGACCAATTCTCCGTAATGTGTATGTTTTCCGTGATAATTTTCACGTTTTATTGGGTATTATCGTCGAAATTCTTATTATTGTATCTCTGGGAGGTTGGTAAGGTAAAAGGTACTGAGCAGCCTCGATACCAAAATAACATTACACAGTGATACTTGTTAGGATATCCACGTCGTTACTTGTTGGCTAACGCATATATATACCTACTTACGCATAGCTAACACTTTGGTCGTCACTTAACGCGGAGGACGTGACCATGTTACGGGTAACGTCGTTATTCCCGCTGTCGTTACATGTCGCATCGGTTTAAGGAAATTTTTGCTTGCAAGGTAGAAGTCGAAGAAAGTAAAACTTCGAACCAGAAAATGGGAAGGTAATAACACTACAGCGCCATGAACATATAGAGTTACATACATCTTTGAAGATTTAACGACATAACATCGCGATACGACATTGATCAGAGGCACGAGGATTTCTTGTCTCTTATGGAGAATTACTAGTCTGGAAACAAATTCGGAATATTAAGAATAATGGGCAAACCTACAGGCGAATATAGATGAAACGGTCCAATTTTTGACGAAATTTTCAACCAAAATATTGTTAAAGTATAATTGGCCGGGTCGGATATGTCTTGCCCATCGTAAAGCAATCGTTAGCGATAACTTTTAATCATTTATTTTTATTATTTAATTATTTAACCTGACGTAGAACGGGCCGAACTTGTAACGAATTTCTATTGAAAATTGGCCTTTGTACGTTAACTTTCGGTTTTTATCGAAGTGGAACACACGAAGCTACCTTTCCCTTCCGCGTTAATATTTTACAATGTGCGATGTATATATTCGTAGATGGAACGTTACACAGTTTTATTCTATCGCAATATTCTGGTTGGATAAACCGATCTCATTCGAATCACACGGTCTCCTTATTACCGTAGTCGTGTTGATAATTAATTAATCAATTATCGTAAAATTACGTGCTTCCATATTCATTAACTAATTATGAAAAAATTGCGTGTTTTCATTGGAAAAATAAAGGTAATAATAAGAGAAGAAAATTGTTCAGCAAAAAATCATCGTAACGTATATTTTCATATATTCGATATTATAAAAATTTCGTGAATATCTTTTTCTTTTGTATGCTCTTGATTACGATATATATTTTAATACTTATGGAAAGGGATGCACAGGCGGGTATTGACTAATTTTAGATTGTAAATTATAATGACATTTATACACCTCGAAGAATAATACGTTACAGTCTATAAACGTTCATTATTTCAAGCTGAAGCATCAATTATACACGGCTATAAAGTTGCTACACTTGCAATGTTGCTGCTTCGCTGATTTTATAATGTTCTTCAGAACGATGATAGTATCCGCTGTCGCAGTCTGAAAGATATCCAACTCGTGTATCAAGATATTCATAACCTTCAACAATGTATAAATGTTGAAGCTCACGATTTTTATGCAGTACAGCTTATAACGTAGATGTTTCCAATTGGAGAGTCATCTTCGTAGATCATACCGTGTTTTGCAAAGTGATTTCGTTACAAAATTTTTTAATTTTAATTTGATATCGTTATATGTTATTACGACATCGAATTTTTGAAATTATCAAAAAATACAGTACGTCATATATTAATTAGTAAGTAGGATTCGAGTAGAACGAGAGAATACTTAGGCTTTCTTGAATCGCAAGTACGAGTAAGAAAAGAGAAACGTTTAAACGAGTATTATCGGTGTTTTACTCTTTTTATCAACCAATAACTGGTTCGCGATGTACAGTAAATGGATAGCCTACTTACTCCTGAGTTTTCTCGTTATATTAAAGTTTGAAACGAATCTAATTATACAACGAGACTCGCTATCAAGATTTCTGCTTATTAGTGTTTCGTTACTCTCGATAAACACCCAACATCGCATACTATTATTTTAAAGCGCGTAGGGCGTAGGAAATTTTGACTTCTCTAGAAACATTTTCCACTGAAAGATCAGTTTCGAATTAACGAGGAGTGAATATTACTTTATTAGTCGTCTTATTAACAAATACCCAAAGAATTATTTAACAAACGTTAAAAGGAAGAAAAAGGTTATGAACCGATTAAATCTGTTCACCTATACGTAAAATTCAAAACTTCTTTAAATTAGAATGCGATGATACCTTGAAACTCGATATTCGTTCGATCTCGTAATAGCAAAATTGCAGCTGTAATTGAAAATAAACAATAATGTTCATACGCGAAGAAGTAAACAGATATCTCGTTACACGAATTTCATGAATAATATTCGGAGAACAAATTTCGAAATTAAAGTAAATCATTGAAAAGCATAATATGGAACGGTGAGTTATTTTCAATCGATCGATTTTCCAATTCGAGTCTTTTTTAATTTGAATCGACCAACAGGCGAAATATCACCAACGATATAATTGATTTAATTAGTCATAATTTGCGTTCAATTTTGCTTTATCGGAATTATTACAACTATCTCAAATCAATTATCGTGGGTGATTTTCGATCACGTTCAGAGAAAATCGTCGTAGGTGAGTGTCCAAGTTAAGGGCGGATTTTTATTAATTACTTTATTGTTCCCGTATCGATCAATTGTAGGACGCAGGTATACAACCGATTGTTTTGCGGGTGATTGGTTGTTATGTGCGGTAGCGCGAAACCCAATAGTCGTTGTTTTTGGTGTCTCGAGGCTGATGGATGGCGGATATCGACTGCATCGCTGCAGGGGGACTGGGGCGGCTTTCTCATTTCACAAGCCGAGAGAGGGACTTCCGCCGGAACCCAACTCCCAACGGAGACACCGAGAATTCGCTTTAGCCACGGCGCAGCGCGGCGACGAATGTCGCCGAATTTTCTCTTATAGAATTGTAGCCAATTCTATTCGTGTTTTTCCCTATTTCTACGAGTACCTCACCCTCTCCGGGAGTTGTTCTCCTATGTAACGCGGATCAACTGTTTCAAAATGAAATAATAATAATAATTTGCGTATTCGTTACTTTCGTCGCTAATTTGGCTGGTTCGCAGGAGCGAACTTTATCGATTTTGTCGTGCGTCCTAAACGTACCTCCGTTCGATATCCATCGACAATGCTCACATTTAATTCGAGATAATCTTCTGCAATTGCCAAATAATCAGTGTTAATGCTTTCGGTTCACTTGAAACACGCGCGGCAGTTTTTGGATTTATAATGGAATGGAAACGAGCGGCATTTTCATGCATAAAAGGAGGTTGAACGGGGTCGAGCAGATTTTCGAAGTTCAGACCTGTTCCACCTGTATTTCGATTGGATGTCACGATAATTCTCTTGGTACTTTAAACTTTCGTTTGGTGGACGCGCACTTTCGTTTGGTGGAATTTTCAGTAAAACAGAGAAAAATAGAGGGTGGTGAGAAGCATTGTCTCATATTATTTATTTAGAAAAATCGCAAAAAAAAAGAAACAGTAAATCCGGTGTATTTTTTATTTTTCTGTCGCAATTCATCTGGGTTTTTAATACGTTTGCGCATTGAATCGACGGTCTATCGGGGGAGGTTCTTTCCGTTGAAACGATCATAGAGGACGCGCTGACGCGTTGAATCGACAGCTTATATCGATTTTAATACGCGAATAACGGACTGTGTTCGAAATTTAATACATCCTGAGCCAGAATCAGTCGGATCGCAAAATTTTGGAATGGCCGTTTTGTTTTGAAGGGATAATAAGAAGGCATAGAACACTATTAATACTATTTTTGTGTATTGTACATATTAGCGCAATTAACAGAGCAACGCATGAAAAGGTAATTTTATTCGAGTTATTATTTAATAGGACTCCCTCCTGGCCATCTCTCTCTTCCTCTCTCTCTCTCTCTCTCTCCTTTATCGAAAGCTTTTACTCTCCATAACTAGTAATTTTTATGAATCCCTACGCAATCTGTAACCTTTTGTTACTTCGTCATCGACCATCGTCCTTTTCATCGTAATGAAAAGCAGCACATTCGTTACGCTTGCCATCAGTATCTACTCCATGTAATTACACGCGTCCATGTATCGAAAAGGACAAAGTCCTTTATACTCTCCGATAATTCCAGTTCTAATTACTCTTAGTCGATATTCAAAACAAAAAGAATCTTCAAAAAAATTTTTTTTCGAACATCGAGAAAAACTTTATTGAAGAAGCACCAGAAAAGGAAGAAGGAAAATGTCGCGTGCGCATATGTTTGACATAATTCCGCTACGTACTTTGAACAATTTCCGATTCATTTTTCTTGTTCCTTTATCATTAAGAAATTTCTTAATGTATGTATCGACGTATCTGTATCGTAATTTATCGTGCGTTTAACGATGCGCTGTATGTATTGCGTTTTACCGTGCAGCATACAAACATACAACAAACTGATAAAATTATAATTATTTGTTATATGCGATAAAAATCGATCCTTGGAATAGCTACGGTTGGAATGGCAATTACGCTTTGATGAAGTGAGAATTTAAAAAAAGAAGGAAGGAAAGAAGGAAAAAGAAAGACGAAGAAAATGCAGGATGGAAGAAGTAGGACATGAAAAGGAAAACGTTACCACCTCCACACTGGCGGGAACAGATTTTCCTATGGGGAAACGATCCGTCGTCGTCCAATTTGCCGTACGAAGCCAATAGCCGTCGTCGTATACGACGCTCCGAAAAAAGGGGCGACCCGTACGACGGAGTCGCGCCGTTATCCGATATTTGTGACCGAAAATGGAGGCAGGTATCGTATAAAATGACAATAAGGGCGTGCCATCCTGTACTATCGTGCTGGACATCAATAACATTCGTTACCCGCGTTACACCCTGTATATAGAGGCATATATATATACACGGATTATTCTTTCCTTCTCTCTCCGCTCCGCTATTTTCCGGCTCGGCTTGTCCGCTGTAGAGAAGCAACATCCATGCTATGTCTGTATATCGTTGATCGTGTGCTCCGCTGCGCTGGTATTTCACCTGTATGCCTGTTCAAAGAGTAGAGCGATGCCTCCACATCGCCGTCGCCGTCGCCGCCGCTGCCGCCGCCGTCGTCGCCGTCGTCGTCGTGTGCGTCTTTTGCCACGACTACGTGGCCGTGTTTCTCCCATATATGGTAGTCAGTAAAGAATAGCCAGTCGGCTGGGAGCGTATAGGACCACTTTATGTAACTTATGTCGCCTTTGTTAGAGAATATCTCGTCCCAGTTGTGCTGCTTCGTTCGTCCATTTCGTTGTTCCACGCCAGCAGACATCGGCCTTGTCGTTCATGCCTTTGCCATTGACGTGATCCACCATCAAGCTGTCATTGTCATTGTTCTCTATACCTCTGATCCGATCAATGTCTCCTACGCGACCTCTTGATTTACCAAATATCCATAATTCTTATATCGAATATTATGCTAATTTTTTCATCCTCAAGAAAGAATGGCAGGAAAATTCTTATGAACATATTGTTACGTAATGGTTGACTCGAGAAAGTTTTATAATATTTGTCGTCTTTGGCTGATTAATATGCTGCTGTACAATGAACGACTCGTTAGAAAGAACGTATGTGCTTTTGATACTGGTATATCTCGCTTCTATTTTTCCAACGGTCGTCGCGTAGAAATCCCTGCGCGATAAGGTAAATATTTGGTCTTTTCTTGTCCACTAACGATCTCGTTACGGTGTTGTGATACTGAAGCGTGCGAAGAAAAACGCATTTCGCGGAACGAAAATCGACGAAATCGAATATACAATATATTTTGGAAAAATGGATGCTATTTTTGGAACATTGATTGATTTTTTATCGGATTTGGAAATTAAGTCGGACGAAGAAGCTTGTCTCTTTACGTGGACATAAAAGAAAAGATCAAGGTGGTCGATTTCGAATACCTCGGCATTCTTCGACGTTAAAACGTTATGAATCCTGATGCATCCTTCTCTTTAAGCGCGTTATCGCGGTACCCCTTTGATTCTAATTTCCATGTCCTAACATTGTTTTGGAAGAAGAAGCTGGTCACGACTGGTGTCCGCAATGTCGTTAGAAGATGTCTTTGGGGTCTACCTTGGCTTTCTCAGCAGGCAGCTTAAAAGGCGGGTAAATAATCCATTTTCGCAGTCTAACGCATTTACTCGATCCGTGGTTACGTTCACTCTCGTATACAGCTAACCTTTCAAGATTACTCGTGATAAGGAGGCGATGCGAAATAAGAGACTCTTAGATGCAATTACCGACTGGTCTGCTGTTGCTTGGTCAAACTTTTAACGATAGAATCTCGGTAGAATATTAGAAAATTGAGAAAATTGTTAGGAAAGGGTTTTCGATTCACAACTCGAAAAATGTCGTTTCATTCCGTTTGTAATCGCTCTCCCAAATAAATTTACGAAGATTGCTCTCTTTACGAAGAAAAAGATTTTCTAAAACTTTATTTTTCCTTCGATAGAACGACACGTTTCTTCTTCATTCACGGTTCGTCGCTTTGAACGCAAACACATTCGACGACCATTTAAGTATCTTCCATCGTTTTGCCTTTCCTTTGAGCGTCCCTTTAACGCGCGTTGCTTTTGCTCTGTATACTTAGGTCTTTCCGCGTACCATAGCGAACATAGTATCATGCCAAACGTGAAACGTACAACGAGGTCTCCTTCTCTTACGCCGTTGATCCCAACGAGCAAGGCGTTCGTGCGGAGACATAAAAAAGCGAATCAGTGAAAATAGCGTGGCTCAAAAGAGCGCATCCCTCGCCGAGAGTAACACTTATACCAATTATCATCAGGCATACACCAAACGCCGTAAAAGGCAATGGCTTCTCTCGCTGGTTTCCCACATTTCCCATAGAAGCTCGTGGACTTTCCTTGTTCCTTTTATTTTTTTCGTCACACTCGGTCACCCTTACTCTCGGTTTAAGAATTAAATTAGCCGGTACGAAAGACGGCTCTCGCCGGAGAACCGACCAACAGAAAGAAGTGATCCCCCGATGTCTACTGGAGTCACGAACGAAGAAGAACCTCTCGAGAGTGTCACGAGGGCGACGATTCCCTCCTCCCTCCCTTCGTTCCGTCATCTCTGCTTCTTTTGTCTTACTCGCTCTTGTCCTCCCTAGTGAATCGTATAAGGCAAGTAGGCAGGCAAAGTACAAACCAGGATATTGAAATTTCCCATGGAAGAAGTATTTTTTTTGTTCACGTTCTCTGGTTGCTGAAGACCACCTACCTTTTCTGCCCTATTTTAAACTACTACTCTCCGATTTCTCGGAGCCGAGTCTCGACTAAGGATCCATGGCCGGCCCTGTATTCACCCCTTTGGTTAAAAGTCGTTAGGAAATTGTAGCTTTAACTGAAGAGAGGGGGAGGCTAGCCTGATAATAATACCGGGGATGGTTTCGTTTTGCAGAGATTTCAGCCGCGATTCTGCTCTCTTTTAGTTTCCGAACTGTTCCACTGGTTATTTGGTGTCACGTTACTCAGCGTTGCATAATTATGCCCCTTTTCGGAATCGAGACGTGCTTTTATAATGATCGTAATGTTTCGAATGGCATGGATAACCCATGGGTGCTACTTTTTGCTTCTTTTCATTTTTGTATTTTTTGTGGCAAGTTTTTTTAATTTAGTAGCGGATGAATTTTTAGGATAATTTCAGTGATGCATAGATAGTAATAATAAAGATGAGAGATATCGTTCAGAAGATAAAAATTGTTCTTACATTAATATCCCAATAATGTATTTTTATTGTAACTCCTTTGAAATTATTAAAAAAAAAGAATTATACTTGATTATAACGAAAGGATTAGCATGTCGTGTCCTAAATTTTCCTCTTTACACGAGGGTGAAAGTTGCATAACAAAGTGTTTGAAGCGCGTGACAGTCCAATGTTGTTAATCTATAATAGTATTACGCGGAAGAGTAAGTAGCTGGTTATTAGGTGAACCCTCGCTGTAGGGAAACTGTAGGGTATAATATGGAGCAAATCAGTTCTTATTACGGGGAATATGGAGAACAGTGGAAACGATACACACATTTATTTTTTAACGCCCTGTCTCGCGTACAATGCAAGATTAAATTGCGGTTTATCCATAGGGGAAAATTCAAACTAAAATAAATTTGAATACGTACGCGGTTAATTAAATCTTATCGATTAATTCTGTAAAGTAATTTGACAATTATTAAGAAACAATTTAGTAGAGGGAGAGGCGGGGGGACTTATCTAACAAATAATTTGTCCAATGGTCGACGAGACTTTGTATTCCATCGGGAAGAGGCATCTCGCGAAGACGATTACTTAAAGAAAGTGAATGCTTTTATTGGCTCGTTCCTTGAGCATTTCCATCGTCTTCGTCACAAATGGTTTCGACGAAAGTACCATTAAACGAGAGTTTCGTTGCACTTTGTACCAGGATACGGTCTTGAAAATACAAGGAGCGAACGGGAAACGGGAATGAACGCGTACGAAGAGTCGGACACAGGGAAACAGCGTGAAAATTCGTAGTCCAGGAGAACAAATACAAGGAGAAATAGAACGAAACGTAAGCGAACTATGCGGATCGAACGCCGCCGATGAGCCGGTTGTTGTTTCTGGTCCAGTAATAAGAGAAGTCCCCCATGCCCGTAAATAGACTAGAAAACTCTAATGAAGACGTGCCAAGAGTTTATCTTCGGAGGCTGGTATAGCGACGATTGGTCGATCCCTCAGGGACGATGATTTCACGTGGTTCGGGTGTCCCCTCTTTCTCGACCCACCCACCCGTCAGCGAACCCCTCTTCTCTATCAGCTTCGTCTATTCGTTCTGGATTTCTTCGGTAACCTCTAACCGAGGATCTCTCTTAAATTGATTTGCTTCGGATTTCGCATGGTTGTAATTTGAAGAACTGGCTGCGTTTAGCAACATGTATCTTTTTCTCCTTCGGAACGTTAAGCTTCCGTTTCTTTTTCTACCGTCGTGATATCTGTAATATTTGTAAACGTTTATTTCGTCAGATATTGCGGGTGTTGCATAAATTTAGAATTACGGTCTATAATCGAGAATAATTTTCCTTTGATGAGTTTTGAAGTGGCTTCAAATCATATGACACTAATGAAAAGCACAAAAAGCCCGGAACGTTTTTGACGGAATTCTGTCTCTTGTTTCCCGATCCGTTGCGAATCGAATACAGAATTAGTGTCCACAATTACTCTTCGAAATGTCGTGCAATTTATGGCAGGCATGAAGCGAATCGGTCGCATTTATAACACATGGAAATCAGCGAGCTTTTAAGCCGTCACTGCTACTGGAAAATACAATCGCATATCAGTGTACATTTACCATGAAAACAGTAGGTTAAACGCAGCTTGGGGCCGCGATATATATATTCCATGATAAATTATTTCCTGATTTTGACGACAGGAACAATCACAACAATTTCTTCCGTTTCCATTCGTAGAATAAGCAGCTGTACTAAATAGCCGGTCGTTAAGATGATTGAAACGCGTTTCCTTTGAATGGATCTAAGGAAAATCGTATGTGTCGTTCGCATGGCAAATTAAATTACATTTTGAGGATGGAACGATTTAAAAGAACGTTATTCCGTTAAGAATCGGATATTTCTAATTCGCCTTGAATCGATCGTTGTGTTCTGTTTTTCTAACGCGATTGTTAGTCGGAATTATTTTCAAAATTAGAAGTTATTTTCAAATAATTTTTTCGAAATTATCGTGATACTTGCGATATTTAGATTTCTTTCCGGACAATGTGTGCCAGATATATTTTTTAAAATACAACTTCTTACGCTGCTATACGGTGTAAAATCGCTCGCACCGTGAATTCGAGTTGGCTGTTAATCGAATTCTCGATAATTCCAATTTCGTTCAATTTCAATTACGCCGAGTTCTGCTTAATTCGAGGCCTCGTTCTCATTAGAGTTTTGTTAGCGCTTACATCGAGCAGCAGACGGTTGCGTTGGCAAACTTGTTAAATTCGACATGTTTGAATCCACTTATGTGAGTAGCCAGGTTCATTCGTGCCGAGCGAAAATGGAGAAGGGAAACGAAAATGATTTTTCGTGGATCGAGTTACCGTAGTTTCGGTACTGAAATCGCGAGAGAGGAACAGTTGTACGCGAAAATAAATACGATAACGATTCACAATTTCAAACGAGACGAAAATTTTATTTTTACCATCGAAATATTCGTTCGATTCCATTTTCTTTATAAGGTTGTACGTTTAATCGTCTGATTTAAATCGTGTGATTTTTTTCCACGATAAATACGATACAATGTTTTTTAATATCGTCTTTATTTCGTACACAATTTTTTCTTAGGTAATAATTTTAGTTAATACTTTCTTAACGTTCATTTATTATCGGTTAGTAGCAATTGTATTTGGTAACGTATACAACGTTCGTGTAACGTTCTCACTTTTACTAATTTCTTTAGAAATTTGGGTATCTAAGTGATATTAAATTTTATAGAATAAATACAATAAATGTATATGAAATACGCATTATACTTTGACCATACGTCCTTAAATCGAATATGAAAACATGAAATATACAAAATGTACAAAACACATACTAAATATATATATAGTGAAAACTTAACAAGGAGACAAATTTCTATCTACCTCCCACTTTATTTTTAGTTGATGCATCATTTTCCCAAAAATAGCACAATAATCAAACGATACATTTACGAAATTTAAACCAAATTTAGGAAATTTAAAAGAAACGAGAACAAAAAATTGTTTACTATTGTTAGAATCGTCCTCGTCTGACTACTTACATGTTGGTCGTACTTAGAGGAACTGGATATTGGGAAAAGATCTTTAGGAAAATTCTCGATCGATAGAAAGGAAATGATTTTCTGGTAGAACATAGGCCGCACGTAACGTTTTGTCTGGCTGGGTGGCTCGAAAATTGTAGCCATCATTATCTATTCAGGCGCATCAGCTCGCCGTGAGATATTGAACTACACTATCCTATTTAAATATTCATGAACGTCTTTGTAATCGATGTAATACGGGTCTAGCGTAATCTCACGTGTCAGAAAGTAAATAGGCTTTTCAACCGGTGATTCGAGAGTACGGTAAAATGTCCACATATTAATTCCGTTAATGCGCTGGAAGCTCTGAGCATCGAGCAAATACATAAGGAAACGATCTCATTCAGTCCAGTATTTTTGAGATGAAATGTTACTTTTGCTCATACATATTTGTTCAGAAGCTTTGTATAATAATAATTATATCGGCTGTCAATTGACGATCAACCTCGTCACATCATTCATACATTGAGAATAACACAAAAGATGCAAGAATTTTCGAGGTACGCGAACACCAACGCAACGTCTCATCGAACAGCTAGTAGTTAATTAATTACATTAATGAAAATTTTCGTGAGCAAAGAAGCTAAAGTCAGAATTTCTGACAGAATCGGGTTGAGTCGGCCTACGGTCGGTTGCTCTTTATTCTTTTTTTCGACCAACCGGAATTAAATTCGGCAGCTTTCCACGCTTCTATACGCGCGGGTTCGTCGCAGCGGTTCATGTTCCGCCGCAGGCTGTTTAGCAACTCGCACTGAAATAATTCTCGGAGAAATTTGATTTGTTAATTTGACATTGGTTTTCACCGGTGGCCTCCATTATCGTCGTCATCGTCGTTCCTTTTCCTTGTCGTTCTTGTCGTCTACTCGTTCTTGGTTGCCCAGCCTTCTCGAATAGCGTGTTTCGCAAGCGAGCCATCGTCGTTTCCTTGTGCATGTCGCGCCGATTGCAAGAACAATGGCATTATTATTACAATTGCAGCACACCGGCTCGGTAAACAGTTTTCAGGCTTTGTGGCGACGCGTACGGATTTCTTGCTCTTATTAAATAAGGTGCTGCTGCTTGTAGCTACCTAGTCAACGTTATTATGAGACGCAATAATGACCGAAGTGGAGCAAAGGTTTACGGAAGTCGATCCAGGAAAAATTGTATAAGAATACTGTTTATTCGATCGATTTGTTTGGCATTTTCTAGCCAGTGTGTAAAATTGTCGAATCGTTGAAGTTAGTAACGTTTCTGTAGTAAAATAAGCAAATAAGAAAGGCTATCGTTTCGTTGTAATATATTTTTCTAACAGGTTTTCAAGGTGGGTGAAGAACTCATACGCTTCGTCAAATAAATTATATCATGAATATCAGCCAGTAATAATATTCTCTAGCGGAGTTTCGCAAAAGTTCCCAGCTATTTATACCCGCAGTCCTTCGCACGTTCCCTGGAACGTATCGCTCGCTGAAAAGATTACATAAGGCGTAAACGACGTCAAAGTTCCGCGAAGAAAGCTGATGTCGGAGGATAACAAAGCAAACGCTAGAAAGGAAACGACTTGTTATCGCTTTTCTTGCGCTTTTCCCACCGTGGCTGTCCTCTTTCTTCGGCTACCATCGCAATAATTGTCGACCTCGCACGCATTATGTATTTCTTGTCAATCGATCGTCTCGCTATCTCGCAGATATAATAGATATAAGCCGCATGAAGGAGCGGATGTTTAAAGCCGAATGCCTCCCGCGGGACGTGTGCCAACCGTTTCTTGTAATAAATATGCAAAGTACGGTTTTTTACGTAGAACACACGTAGAAACATAGGAAGCTGGTCTGTATCCCGTAATCGAAGTGTACTCTGTCGCCCTGAAAATCACATGCAAGCGACTGTGCTATCTAAATAGGTTGCCAATGGCCAAATATGATCGATAATCGAAAATGTGAGAAAATCAAATCTTAGGAATGCTTTAATCTTTTCGTAGAACCATCGAAATCCATACGAATGAAAAAAATCTGCAAACATTAAAGCTTAATTCTACGATTTCGAAAAGATTATTTCGTGGGAAAGATTGGAAATTGCAAGGAAAGGTACAAGAGCTTTCAGGAAATGTTCAAAATCGCCTAGGACATTCGCAAATATTTGGAGCTCAAGAAGATTGATAGGAATTACGTGGATATCTCGAATGCATTAGTAAACAGCTGCGAAGGATCCTAAGTATGTACATCTTCAATTAGAGTGCGTTACATAAGCATAGTACAGGATCTATGATTAGAGCTACTTAGGTTTAATTAGTCTCTAATTCGGTACTGCATACAATATTATCCATTGTCAGCTTGCTCTCTCGGCAGCATCTCTCTCAATCCCATATAGCAGCTGTTGCTACAAGATGCTTAAACTAATCTGGTCTTGCTCCTAAATCCCTTTGATGGTTAGTAATTGAGGATATCTCTCATAAGGACCGTCCCTGGAGTGTATAGCGAATATAGATTCGTCCGCGTCAATGCCTTTCTATACGGACTCGTCATTCCGTTTTCCAACCACGTGGCTGATTCGCATCAGCCGATGCAGCCGCACTCCTAAATGTGCACCATAACCTGATCCATAGAGTATAGACGATGAATCCTTTCTTCCTTTTGGAACTTTAACACTTTCGTGCCTGACGATATTCTACGTAGCATGTTACTAGGGCATCGACTACGGCGTCATTTGTGGCATGGTTGGATCAAAGTAGAGGAATTGTGAGATTCCTTACAGTATCTCGATCTAGGATTAGATTTACTAGTTCTTTGGTTTGAGATTTCTTTGAAAAAGACTTGGACGAACGTGAAGTATTGACTGTTCGATTCCTAACTGAATTTCGATTCCAAACTGAAATGTAATTTTCGTTACGATTACAATGTTTTTATGTCGAAAGTAACAAGCGAAAAATAAACAATAACGCTTAACAGACTAATAAAAGCTCATAAGAATAATATAACGAGCGGAACTAAATTAGTAAAGACTCCGCAAAACTGGTCATTTAACGAAGAGGAACAGTCTTTTTCTCGCAGAGGAAATATTTAGGTAACTGGAAATACTTCCGGCGATATAAGGGCGAAAGTAGTGCGAGAGACGCGCTCGAAATTCAAGGTGCAGTGAACATCTAGCGACTGCACGCCGGCAGAACCGCGTCGCTCCGCTTTCCAGGATTCCAGATGCGCCTCCTTTATTCGGAATTCATCGGATCTCGAATACTTTTCGACGGGACGCGACGGCAGATCCTTTGGAAATCTTGTGTGCACGGGTCGCGATTGTACCGAGGCAAGAATGTTTTTCGTTTGATCTGCCAGTGAGTCCTGAAAAATGTTCGATTCAAAAGAAATCGCGGCACACGCGAGTTTGAAGATACCTCTATTTTTCTGTAAATTCCCTTGCGTGTCGAGCTCCACGCGTCCTTTACCGTATCCTATCTAAAAATATGATCCTTCTCGGGTATATGTGTAAAATATCTTCTATATCATATATAGATAGATAGATCATGCAAATCCGAGTTTATTTCATTTTTTTCTTCCTTTTATCTATTCGTCAATTGTGGATAAAAGTTGTAGCGGCTGTAGTATTCATGTTACCAAACCAGTTGTGTTTTTTTTGCTACATTAACAATGAGGTCAGTATCAAATTTCGTCATAACATATATGTGGTACCGTAGCGCTTAAGATGTAGATGTCGCTGCTGGGTGCGGTTGCTTTTCTTCTCATTTTTGTATCGTGGAAGGAAAATTGGACTCCGGTCGCCGGGATTCGAATCCGGGTCCCGGAACATTCGTAACCTAAGGCGCTAACCACTGCGCTGCCGT
Organism: Bombus vosnesenskii; assembly: GCF_011952255.1. Lineage (NCBI taxonomy): Eukaryota > Metazoa > Arthropoda > Insecta > Hymenoptera > Apidae > Bombus > Bombus vosnesenskii. The sequence continues at coordinate 9,095,122 of NW_022882925.1, forward strand.
CGTCCGACGCTAGTTAATGTCGAGTGCTGGTATTTGCTATCAAGTGCTGGTATTTGCTATCGAGTGCCGCCATAGGCTTTTTTCCTCGATACTACATATATGTATGTGTACTAGTTTCCCTGACATTATATCATTCTATGCCAAAAAGTTTATTCCGTTATAATATATAGCAATATATAATAATTCAGTTTATAGTAAATTACAATGTAATAATAAATAAGTAAGTAATATTTTGTATAGTCTCGCGGTTTCGAAGGAACATCTGATCGTAGAAAGGTTTGATTATAATTATTTGAGAAACGAACCCTCGAGTAAAATAGCATATTCTATCGACTCTTATTCTCTCCCATCGCGGTTTGGTTAGAACATGGTCGCCAACGACGACGGGCACCGACGAAGCAAGTTCACCATGGAAAAAAATAAGTAACTCAAGAACAGAATCACCGGTGAGAATTGCTTCGTTTTTGCCGGTGGCATTCATATACAACAAGCTCGTTACTTAACACCTCTGGAGAAGAAACTGGGAGAAAGCATTAAGTAAAAGCAGTACCCGACGATGTTGGGCACAAGCGCAAGGGAACACGGCCCTCTCTCATTCCTCGGCCTGTTAACTTTTCAACGAACCTTGCTGCCAGACTCAAAAGCTCTTGGTAAAGCGTGATTTACACGTCACGGAAACTTACCCCGTATTTTCCCCTACCTTACATCCGGCCTTCCTCTATTCCCAACTCTCTCACCCTGTTTTCTATGATTCTTTTCTGGAGAAAGACTCTGTTCACCAACTCTGCCCGTACCTTTCTCCCAGACACAAAATATTTCGTTCTCATAAGCGTCCTATGGTATTACGTTTCAGACGTTGAACATTTCGCACTTTTGGTATTTTACGATTGGTATTTAAAGTTATTTGGATTTAGTAATTGTGTTTAAACCGTTTCCAATTATTTTGAAATAATTATGCGTTATGTTTTGAAATTTTACAAGAAATGGACTCGAAAGTTTGAGGACATCCATTACGCAGAACGTTATACCTTACCATTACCATAAGAGAATAGAAAAATAGAATCGATATGATCTTTTACATATATGAATCGAAATCAGAAAGAAAATCAAACGAGTCCGCATGACTAAGGACAAGAAAGTTTGTATTAACCTAATGGTTAATTTGTTTAACAACAATCGCAGAGTACGTATCACGAGCATTGAGCAAGTCGGTTGATCGAGTAAACTTTAAACGAGAACAAGTCGATGAATAAAGCGCGTGTCGCATGTGAGTAATACTTGAATGAAAATTAATATACAAGAGGATTTAAAAACTTGCGATGATTATGTACGGTACAGAAGACGTAATTATCTCGACAATTGTTTTGTTATATCGCTAAATATAGGAAATCTGTTGCTCGACTCTCCACTCGAGTATCGTTAAAACATTTGTCCTATTTAATTAGCTCTCGCGACGTCAAATATAATTTATAAGCTAAATAGTGACTATTGAAATTTTCGCTGATTTCGAAACGATTAATTCCAATTAGAACGTCCGTATTTATGAAAATTAATCTTTGTTCAAGAAATCTAGATTCGAAGGAACACGAAAAATATAATCTATTTATAATTTCAATATATGTAACGCAGAATTGGATTTGTTCGTTCATATCGATACTAAATTAGAGTCAGTGCCAAAATAAGAAATGCATGTACTATGTCTCATTTTCTGTACAATTTCAATTGGTTCGATCTTTCGCATCGATAGGAAGACGCGAAGACGATAGGAAGAAAATAAAATAATTTGATTCTATCGTTCATTTTTCACACTAGCATCGCAATAATGGGGGGATGTATTACTGGCATAGCCATTATTGCCGTGCATTATTAGTTGTAGTCATTCGAAAGATATATCAGGAGGAGGGGGTTTTAAGGGGACAAAGGGAACGTAAAGGGAGAAATATCAAGAAGGTAACTCGCTTTTTATTTTCTTCCATCCGCTTGCCTTTTGCACAAGAAAAAAGATTTTTTTACGAAAAAACTCTTCTTTCTGTTCACGACAACAAGATACAATAATGCTGCGCGAGTAGGATCGATCGATAAGAACTGTCGAGGCATTGAACATTGTACGAGATATAAATCGTACGATGTAGTATCTCGGATAAATCTCGATTGTACGCATAATTAAGCTACTTAATCAATTTCCGTTCAGAGTTCCATTTAAATGTCATCGTGTTAAAAAATATCGAATGTTCGACTACAGTGTTAGGAAATTTAAGGGGCGATTCTTGAAGCCGAAATAAGATAAAAATCAAAAATAAAAAAATTTTCGACTTTGTTTTTTAGTTATTGATAATTACAAGTCGATAAACATATTGCGCCTTGTACGTGAGTAAACCTTTTTACATGAACGAAAGTAAGTCAGCCTAAGTAGCAAAGTGCACGGGGATCCTCAATCGAACGCTATATGGACAGCAGTTTACCTCGGACAAACCATAGAGAAGAAGTTTATGATATTTGAAGACGTAAACCATTTTGCATAACGTTTTGTAAGAAAAATAGAAGATTCGACATTACTGCCTACTAATTAAAATCCACAATAGCATATCGAAAACGGCCTCATGGAATTTTCGAGTAGAGATAATTAATATTTCCTCTAATCTTTTGCCTTCATAAATAATCAATAAGTAATACTACATATAAAGAATATTTATACAAATTTCACACATGCATCGCGAATGTTCAGATCGTTCACAGAAAAGTCGTACCAAAAATAGCAATCGTTTTATATTACAGTAAATGTTCAATATAGCCTCCGTTTTCTTGCAAACGAAGTACACAATAAGCGCGATACGTACAACACGCACTGTACACACCACACGCGCTACACACCCAAATCACTTGCGTCGGAATTCAATAAAAATGATTAAAGAGATAATAGAGAATACAAAAATGAAGGAAATGAAAAAGTTCAAGGAACTAAAAATGAAAAGGCCCAAAATATTCTAAATCTACAATTAACTGCAACTTTATGTTTATACAATTTTCCTATCGTTTCTCTTTTCCTGTTGAAATGAAGAATCATTTCAAGGACAGAAATCCTTCCAGAACTATTTTATCCTCTTATCAAGCTTTTAAAATCGCTAAAACATGTTACGTAAAAATGTAATAGTGGAGAGATATTCTTTGCCAACGCTTTCGTTTTCTTTGTATAATGATCTCGAAATTAGTCAGGGACAATTACGATATCTGAGGTGTTCCTTTTAAAAGCATGATTGGATATGCCTATTGAGAAAACGAATAGGCTGCTCCCCAGATGTGTTTAAAAATGGTTAGAACTACTTTGCAAGGATAGCATCATTTTGGCAACGGAAGCGAAAACATTAAAATAGCTATTTAACGCGACAAACATAATTTATCATTTGTATTATTGCACATTACCTTAATTAATTCTTCGAGTATAAGATTAAACATTTTTTTGCTTTTGGTTTCTTTATCTTTTATTTTATGTGTATGTATGTGAATATTGTGAGCTGCAATGGTCAGTAATTTGTGTGGAAAATGTGTGTGGTTCATGCAAGGTAGCGTTCGACTACAGTTAGTAGCACCTCAAGAATACTTAATGCGTATATGATTTTTGTTACGACCGTTCGCGGAGAGACGCGGTCGCGAGGAAAACGCGTCAGCGAGAGGCGTAAATTCTCGCTACGATTCGTTGAATCGACGCCGCGAAGTAGTCGTTCCCCTGTTTCGGTTAGGATAACAGAGGTGGTTGATTTGAATATGACACAGTAGTAAGTTATATTTCACCGTTTATTCCACAACTTATAGCGAGGATAGTTACACTGGTGCGTATGTACGAGATGAGTGAGTGACTGAGTGATCTGCAGGTGTGTATACCCGCTCGAAGGATGTTGACCGTTCGAAGGATGCAAAAACAGTACTCTTGGAAGACGATGCTGTCTCGGAGGAGAGCTAAGGATGAGTGTGTCGAGCGCACGGGACCATCGGATTTGTTGGTGCCGATGTTATTTAGGAGAGTGAGGGAATAGGCTTCGTTTTTAATTGATTAAACGAAGGGTCTTAACCGCCCTCGAGAGAAAGTGGTTAGTGGGAGGAAAGTTGCAGCGTACGTGACAAAAACTAACTTTCCCTTTTTTGCCGTGGTAGACAATAGTCTCTAGAAATTCCTCCGAACCAGATGTTTGTTTCGTTTGAAGGACCTTTTCTAGGAAATCTATGAAATTTATGGAAGGTCCTTGAATCTATGGAGGATACGCTGGGAGTATCCGAAGACATCTGGTTGCCATATTGCCTGCGGTGTGTGGCCTCGGCTAGGTAGAGTGTTACGCGACGTAACAATTTTTCTGCGGTTACCCGCGGATGGGACGATCGCGGTGCGCGTATGAAATCTGTATAAACATCGTATAAACATTTATGTATAATACAAGCTCGTGATATCGTTGCGACGTTTAGGAGTGAACGACCAGGCAAACTACGTGTATTCTCAAGCAATAACAGCGCAAATGTGTGTTAATTCCCCAAGAATACGCGTCGCCAACCTGGCCTGAAGTAATCCTTGCTAGACGAACTCTTCTTTCTTCTTTTTTTCTTCTTCTCCTTCTACTTCTTCTTATTCTTCTGAATTATGGCAACTTTTCAACGATCCGTAAACGATTTTTATTAATTACATATACGTTATTACGCATTATTTCTTTAATTATAATAATTTGTACATATAATGTAGAAGAAATTACTTATTTTCTATTTTTATTATTCATTGAAAATTCCTAAGAACAAGAATTCTCGAGTTTAAAGCACTGTTTGATAAAAACAATTAAATTGAAACTTATAAATTTTTCGTTTCTTTTTTGTATTTTGCTGGTAAAGTATCTACTGTAATCTGTAGATTTTAATCAATAAGATACAGATCGTTTACTCTCTTTCTTACATTGGAAAAGAACTGTGAGTTTGAATCGGATTCTTGAAAGCCATAATTGTTCTGTAAGAAAAGATCTTCAGGAAATTAGATCCAATGTTTTACAGCGTTGGTCGTTTGTATCGAGAAGTTCACAAAATGCAACGGGATAATAATCAAAAGTAGACACGGTGAGATTCGATCGAAAGGGCGATAGTTCTCGAGACAGGTTCGTCCTCGATGTTCCTTTTTCACCGAGCGCCTATAAACGCATGCAGACAACGTATAAAACTAATGGAACATTGTTGTACTGGAATAAGGCTTCCGTGAAAGGTTTTGCTCCTGGTGCACGAGTATATGAATATTTCTGCAGTCGCGTGGACGTGGACACGCTACGAATCGCGTGTTCTCTCCGTTCCGTTAGAGTATCCCCAGTGGCCGAATGGACGTGGAAAAACAGTGAAATACGTGTCACGGATATTATAGGTACAGAGGTGAATATTTATTGCCGAACGACATTCGCGATATACCGTTTTTACGAGTTTGAAATCTTTTCGCGCGCGTTCCTTTTTATCGTTTCATCTCGCTGCACGATCGAATCAATATTATCAGTAGAAGTTTACAATTTGATTTTTTGAACGATACATTTGGTTTTTAAAGCAACTCAAGCGCGACGCAACATAACTCGCATCATTTGAGTCGCGCGAAGAAACAATTTAATCGAGTAAAATTTCCACTAAACAGAGTATCGTCGTAAATTTTCGGAATAGAGAGGGCACAGCAGCGCATTTTCAATCCCCGGCAACTCGTTGGTCTATTTGTCATAGATTCTACGAGCGAAAGTAGCAATCGAGTTTTTCCAACCGATCGGTTTCACCGTCATGATCGTTCTGCGATTACAAAACGCACGGAACGCTTCGCGTTACAGGCGAACGCGCACGATTACAGGACGTGCTGACGGGGATGCAATTTCCCGGTGACGCAAACTGATAATAGAACGTCATACAACCTCCATGAATTCCGTGGAAATCGGCGAAGATAATAGGTCATGTGTATGTGTGTGTTGAGTGTCGGTTGTTCTTGCGCGCGTTCGAGGACCGTGGTATTGGTTTACAGACGATGCGAAGAGGTCGCGGTTGTAATGCTGGAAAAATTAATCGAAACGCGCCTTGGTTAGAAACGCAGGCGTGTGTGTCGCGTGCCCGACTAATTTTCCACCGTGAAAACGAGAGCATCGGCAGCAATAACAAAGTGAAGCATTTATTCGATGACCCTCGATACACTCTGGCTCGCTCCAAAACCGTAATGCCATCGGGGGAAAGGATGATTCACTTGATTCGAACAAATGAGAATAATGAAATGAATTTCCCGGGATGTAGGACAGCTTCATAGCGTTTGGTATAAACGGTTCATTCGTAATAGAAGCAACTGGTGCATTCTTCTGCTTTGGATTGCACAAAAACAATCGCGAAAAGAACGTGTTCTTTTGTTTTAGTTAGCGCGTTATTTTGCAGACTCTGCGAATAAAATAAGCAAATCTGGGAAATAGAGGGAAAATAACATGGAATATATGTGCTCTATCAATTTTCTAACATCGGCCATATCCAAGATCAATTTTGCAATCTACTTTTTACGATTAATCGGACGATAATAAAAATCAAGGAGGTAACTTTTTCGATTTAACATCGTTAAAAATTCTATCTTTATGACGAAAGTTACCTTCGTCCTTTCCAATCTCAACCGGATATAGGCAATGACGAGAGGGGAAACGATGGCAAGGCGGAGAAATTCAGATTCGAACTTCGTCATGAACCATATTTCCTAGATCGAAGGTCGGAATCTTTCTACCATTCGGAACGATAGTTCGGCTACAAATTTTTCATTTTACGTTGTACACTATTTTGTTAAATAGCTGAGAATAAAGTAAGCGCGTCTTTATATAGCGCTTTACATGACAGACCATTGAAAAGGCATTAGAAAATCTTCGAAACGAATAATCACTCGATGAATAATCGCCACGAAAGCGTATCTAGGTTGAATTGAAACTTTTGTAGCGCTTCCTTAAAAACTCGTCAAGAAGCAATATACATATTCGATGAGCGACGTAGCAGGAAGTAGGGTGTGGTGCAAGAACGGGTTTTCGATGTTTTTTCAGTGCTGTTTTAAAACGGGCAAGATCTATGCATTTAAGAGTTGAGCCGAGTTTCTCGAGTCCCCGAAACCAGAAACATTCGGTTCGAAGAGCACTGTACTGCTGGTTTCCAACGGAGTGATCCTTAAAGGTCCTCGCCCGATTGGATGAAAATAAAAGGTGGACGCAACTGCCAATACACTTAAGTTGGCTCCGCCGTTGTGCTTGCTTCCAGTATCTTTCTAAATGGAGGAGAGAAGGACACAGTATGGTCTTGGGATAGGGATACAATGACAAGGGACAAAGAAAGAGACGGAGAAATAGGGTAGGCAGGAGGAACAGAGAGGCTAACAGAGAAAGAGGGCTGAAAACAATTCCATGATAATAAGATAGGAGCCGGTTCGTGCGATGTAAACCAGTAGCTAAAAGACTCGATTCGCGTAGGGTACAAATGTAGAAGGATAAAATGTGTTCTATGGAACGAGCTATGGAGTTCTTTGAGTTGTCTCTCTCTCTTTTCTCTCCCCCTCCCCCCTCTCGTTCCTGTTTAGTAGTGCGCCAATGAAATACAAACATGGTTTGATATATCACGATTTTTAAGAATTGTATTATCCTGCAATTATTTCTTCAATAAAAAGCTACGTCGCCGGAGGTGATATACGTACGATGTTACGTCTAATCTAATTACATATTACTTTGAATCGCAATTTTGACACCGTATAGTTACCGCACGTTCAAAAAACGGATATGTACCGGCGCGATCATTAAACGCATTATATGAGATGTATTAAAATCGTGGAAACTTTAAACTTCTTATATTCCAAGTTGGTACAAAAAATGCTTTCTTTTATAAAATTGATATAATAAGATGTCAGTACAAATTCCTCTTTGACGTGCTTTTTATTTCATGTCGACAGGACTTTCAGTCGCACCTTCACTCTAAGTGACCTATCCCAAAGTCCACACGTGTACGGTGGGCAATGGCAGATAGTAAGTCATATGTCTTTTTACTGTTTACTATTCCGCGTACGTATTCCCAGAAAAAGATTTGGGTCACGATATTTTTCATCTATTCGTGCTGTACACGCTCCGCTTTCAAGTCCTCTGTCTCCGAAGCTATTTGAAATATCGACCTGAAACAAAGTGCATTATAAAAGGTACTTTTCTTTCTACTATAATTCGACTGAATACTGGGATGAATTTCTCAATTTTTTAAATGGTTAATAAAAAGAATAGGAAAGACTAGGTTTGTTAATTACTGTGATAATATGATTGAAAACTGAACGTCATTGAACACGTGTGCAGTCTTAAACATATTTTAGAGAATCCGCTTTACCAGATATTTTTTTCGGAACTAAAAGACAAATAACTGGGAGGTATCTGATTCTTCAGGAAGTTGAAAGACTGCCTTTTAGATGGGCAGGAAACGGCGCACTTTGGCGTGGAAGTCGAGACGATATATCTTTACGTCCTGCTTGTAGATTTATTGCGTTCGAGGTACTCGAGGAATTAGGCTGACGCGATCCATAGGTCAGCCCACGAATCAGTTTAGTCTCTGTTTAATCTTCTATTCCTATAAATTTTATTTGCTGCCTCGTTTCGTCTTACAAAGTTCGAAATTTTCAAAATAGATATGTAAAAGGATTTCTAACATCTCACGAGCACAGCACGAGGCAAGTTCGACTTTCTTAAATGATTTTAAACGTCTCACGAAAACTGTGAAAGTTTCGTATATTTTTTTGTGTAAAGTTTAATATTTTACTCGAATATCATTGTAAAATATGTCGTATAATTGAAACGTTTTGTTTCGAAAGAATACTAAACTTTTAACGAAATCCTCCTAGCCAGAATTATCCATCCTAGAACGATATATTTAAAAGAAATCTCGTCTAATATCAAATGATAATCTAAGGTTCATCGTAAATTGTTTAATATTCTTAAAGTGAGGTAGATATGGGAATAGATGAAAAAGAGAATCTAAAATATCGGAAAAATGTTCGAACTCGTGCGAGTCGATTTCGAGGAAAAGTAATTTCGAGTCCCGAGACTGCGGTTTGATAAAGAAAAACGGAACACGCCCGAGGACGTTCCAATCATTACAAAATACCTACTAAAGACCGATTCGTTTTATATGCTTGAGAAAACAGTGTAATCTTTACCTTTCTCGGAAGGACACGTAGCGAGAGTTGTTCCATCGAGAGCGACGATGTCCAGCGTACGCCACAGTGCCGATTCTCATCTTTTACACTTCCTGCAAACGAAATTTCCGTTTACACGTTGTCGTTGTCGCTCCGTGGCAACTATCGTAAACGGCTGGTCTGCAATTTATTAACGGGGCCCTTGTGCACGCCGGAAATTTGCGAGACACCCGGTTTCAAAGTGGCACCCGGCGAATCATGCGAAGCAAAGAGAACGAGACCAGAGTTCTCTACTCTCTAGGTCTAGAACCGAGAAAGGGAAAGCCAGTGAAAGAGAGGGGAAGGGAGGATTAGTATCGACAGGACTAAGGTGAAACGTTGGAAGGGCAAGGAAAGGGTGCATAATGGTGGTCGCGTTAAGAGGAGGGTTGAAGAGAGAGAGAGAGAGATATGAAGCAAACGGACGGACTGACGGACGCCGGATCCCCGACAAATGGATTAAGCGCAAATTGCTAAACTCTGTTTAATTTGGCCAAATGAATTTTGTTCCTCTAGCCCTTTCTCGTTTTCCTTCTCTCTTCTCTCTCTGCCCCCCCTCTCCCGGCCCTCTCATTCACTCACTCACTTATCCACCCACCCACTTTCTTTCTTTCTCTCTATCTCTGTTGGTCTCGTTTTCGCCTTTATCAGAAAGCCTGTGTAAGCCTGTCTCAAACTTTCGCTCTGAAAGCTCGTTTTCTTGTGCAAAAGTGGATGCACGTTTGAGTTCTTGGAAAAAAACGTTTTATATCTCTCTGTTTCTTTTCCTTTTTTATCGTTTTAAGAGAGGTTAAAATCGCGAAACTGAAAGAGTTGTACGAGGAATTCACACTTTAATATTTTATTAAGACAGCCTTCGTATCTAGAAACAGTGCGCGTATTTCCTACAAAAGCACCGGTATTTGCTGAAATTCTACCCGAGACACTAATCTTTTCTTTTATGAGTGGAACATTTTAATTGTCCACAGGTGGGTGCCCCGATGAAGCTTTAGAAAACAAACGATTGCGAAACGAGGGATGCGATTTAGTTTGGTAGTCAGGATCCGGTGGAGCGGTTCGAGAAAATGTCGAAACAGATCAAAAGCGTCTGGTTCGGTTATTACCGCACGCATATCTCGTCCATATTGTTGAGGCAACTTCGTAATCGGACTACACGCAATATTCTCCCATATTCAGACGGTTCGTTTGCGCTGTTGGAAATCAGTAGGTGTTCATCTTCGAATACGTGCCAAAATCAAGCCGGTAGAGATTATGCCTCGCGTTTAGAATACGCTGCCGTGGATTCAAAATGGATGCATACAGTATAGCGCAAAAGTTTTCGACCTGCCAGACGGAAATGTTTTGTTTTCGCAAAATGAAAGCTCCGCGTGCTATTAAATTAATTGTACGTTCGATTAATTAATTCTTTGATCAATATTCTAGCAATTGAAAAGATGTCCATTTAGTGCTTATTTTATCCCGTAATTGTGGATTTCGACCGATTTCTTGGGAGAATTTTGAAATATCGATAACCCGAAATAATCATACCTACATCGTGATACGATCTGATGGATAAAAAGAATGTATTTTCGGAACAGTAGTAAGATAAAATTCTTGCGATATTAGAAAACAGGAGAGATTAAGGAATTAAGGTTCAACCACGGTTACAATTTCCAACTTATTTCGCGTATAATAGAATTTACATTAATTTCCATGGCAAGCTCGCATATAAATTTAGATTTTCACTGGCATTTATTTAAACCGAACGGAACCAGGTTAAATGGAAACATGGTACATCTAACTGAATTATTTGCATGAGACTGCGATGTGTGGACGATGATGACTGATATCACCAATGGATGAAAGGAAGTTCGTGTCAGAAATCGCGAGAAATGTCTGTTCGGGGAGTCTTTTAAATTTTATCAGAGTAAAAGAGTTTAGCATTATGCAAATCGAATAAAAGATTCGTAAGCGAATAACTTAACCAATGCGAATTTCAAATAAATCTGTTAAATAAATAAAAAATTGTTTCCCAATAAAACTTTTGTTTTAATATTTATAATGCGAGATTAAACGCATAATACATATCCAGTTGCGTAATATTACGGAGACGGGTTTTTCGAGTTTAACTTTCGAGTAAAATGGACCACTAGGAAAATCAAATTTGTACGTGGTTATTTAACATGAACATCTTTCGAATTGCAATAAGCGTTGCTTTGAGAATCAACTAACAGTGTATTAATCATCAACGTAGGTAGAGAATAATTACTATACTATTCCTTTTGTTTCCTCTGTTCCCTCGCTCTGGATAGTTGTAGAAGTAACTATATACGCCACTTATATAAGAAAATCTACAAAGAGTTCCTAATTATATGCCATTGCAAAGTAGCGGTTTAGAAATTATTCATTCTAGAGATCGTGTGATTTTCATCGAGGTCGAATGACATGTCTTCGTTTTGGATTTCTACTCGAATTAAAATAATAAAATATCACGCGATAGAAATATTTTTATTTAAATTGTTTAAATTATTTAAATTCCGATAGAAATATTTTTATTGACAGTGCGATAGAACGACAACGTGCCTTTATTTTGATCTGATTTTCGTCCAGATTAAGCGGGTAATCTTACTCTTGAGTAATATTTAATTTTACGTCCCTACGTTTGTTTCATTTTTTGATGTAGAATTAAAAGTTAAAATGTTCGTAACATGAGAAACCATAATAGAGGAGTCAATGAAACAAAAAGAAGAAAAGAAAGAATTGAAGATATTGAATAATAGTTATAGTTTCGTTTCTTTCTCATCGTTCTTTAACACTTTGTCAATATATGTTATTATGACATGCTTTCTGAGAAATTCGCATTGAACCATCATTATTATTAAGTCTTTATCATATGATATTACTTTATTTTATATTTATTTATTTCCTGACAATCCCATACAGTTACAAAAAATCGGGATGTTATCCTTTCCTGACCATTCACTATCACTGGATCATCAGACTCACAGATCGTGCATTGTAAATCTTTTCTCTTCAATAAAGCACTGTCAAATACAGAAATCATTTGTCTCATGCGCAAGTACCGACTAAATTGAGCAAAAATCTGAAATCACGTAAACGTGACGGCGTGTAACAAATGGCAGAGTGCCATCACGTTTAACTGACAGTGGCCGTCAAAGTGTTAAAAGTAAAAGTGAATGTACATATTCGTTAAAGATATTACCATCTAGTCTAAACAAATTAAAGGACATGCCTGAAAAATTATTTTCGTCATAAAAATTTGAACGATTATCATCAACGCGCTCTAATTTATCAGTATATGTAAACAAAAGTAAATTTTGAGATCAGATGTTATATACGTATGTATGTATGTATGCGCTGTTGCAAGCGACACGACGGATGTTCGGAAATGTATCCAACCGGATCAAACTGTGTTTCGTAAGTATTTAAAGCTGTTTAAGCTATTTAACTATTCCAATAATATTTATTTTCACCTTTACTACCAATATTTTAAGAACGATATGATTATCAAATAATAACACGACAATTATATTAAATATTTATTGTAATCGACTGATGATCGAACCGAATCGTTGGATTCGTAATCACTCAATCGATCGTTTGATCGATGAATCATATATCCTCTACCGTTTACGTAACTTAAAAGCACTTTTAAACTTACAGATTTCCATACGTTTGAATGCCGTTGTACTTGAAAAATTGACTCAATTTCTTCGTAATACTGTCGATTCTTTTCGTGATTCTGGGAATATACTATCTTTTGAGGCCACGGAACCCTTTCGAGGCATATGATCTACCACACAAGAGCTCTACTAGGTAGCACATGGGAGTAGATATTAACGCGAAAGTCATTCGCAAACGTGGTTCAGGAAATTTATAACCTGATACCAGACGCGAAATACGTGGGACTCTACAACAGAATGACACCGGTCTTGATGATTCCCGACGAAGAGTTGATCAAATCCATTACCATAAAAAATTTCGACTATTTTCAACAACAAACAAGAACAAATAGACAGCTTCTTCAGCAGTAATCTGCTGCTACTCCGTGACGATAGATGGAGAAACGTCAGTATTCACTCCAGCCTTCAGCTCCAGTAAGATGAGATCCATGTTCCAATTGATGTCCGAGACCGCTGTAAACATGGTAAAATATTTGTCAACCCTTCCGACGAATGAGAACATGGTAGAGATGAAGGACATCTTCACCAGGTATGCCAACGACGTGTTCGCGATGTGTGTTTTTGGTATCGTGATGGATTCATTGGCCGATCGAAAAAATAAATTTTATACTTTAGGCAGAGAGACTTTAGATATTCACAGCGTAACGATTCTCAAACTTATCGTGATAAAAATATTCCCAGGATTAGCCAGAAGATTTTGTTATTAAGCAGAAAAGTGACGGATTTCTTCAAAGAAGTGGTACCTGACAGTATCAAAGTCAGAGAAGAGAAAGGTATAGTCAGACCAGATTTTATTTAGCTGATGATGAAGACCAAAGGTAAATTAGACTCGGGAAAGGATCTCACCGTTGATGATATCACTGCCCAAGCATTTATCTTCTTTTTTGGAGACTTCGAGACTACATTCGGACTATTATGCTTTGTTGCTCATGAAGTGGCTGTGAATCCCGAGGTTCAGGAAAGACTGCATGCTGAAATCGATTGCGTTTTGGCCGATTCCAGCAGGGAGTTTACTTTCGAAATATTCAACAGTCGTTTAGGATATCTCGACGCTGTGATCATCGAGACACTGAGAATGTATCCAATTATACCTATCACCGATCGAGAATGCTCGAAATCATTCGAACTACCTCCAGTTCTGCCAGGAGTGAAACCATACGTAATGAACGAAGGTTCTCATCTGTGGTTGCCGATCTATGCGATCCAACGCGATTCAAAATATTTTGAGAAACCGAATACCTTCGATACAGATCGATTTTTGGATAAGAAGAGTAATCTCGTTAACAGCGGAGCGTATTTACCATTTGGCATGGGTCCGAGAAATTGTATCGCCAAGACGTTCGCATTAATGAAGGCTAAAGTCGCATTGTTCCATATTTTTGCCCGTTGCTGGCTCGAAGTTTGTTCCGAGACGACGATGCCTATGAAATTGAAGACGAGAAGAGTGTTTCTTAGGCGAAGAATGGATTTTGGTTACGGATAGTTCCGATAAACATTTAATTAATCGAAGAAACGTTTAATTAATCCGTCGAATTGAATTTTATTAAAATCTTATAAGGTGGTAAAATTGATAAAATCTGGCAGTATGAACTGGCTGAAGGAAGATTGTGAATGAAGAAGTTATATGAGATTAGTGAATTATTTTGAATTAAGAAGAATCAGTATGGATCGATCAGTGGAATGATAAAATGAACAAATATATCGGAGTAAAGGTATACAAATAATACGTAATATTTAGATCTCAAGTTAGCAGCACGAATTAATAAAGAGAAATTTGCTGGGAGAAATTTTAAACGAGTTTAATTGCCGGAGAAGAAGGAAAGCTTGATTGTGAATAGAAATGGTTGTTCTGAATAAGAAGACTAATCGTATTGTACCTTTAGAATTGATTTGCTTCGCGTATCTTTTTGAGTTCGAGTGGTCTCTTTGATGTGAATTTGAAGCGTATATTTTATTACGAATTTTTATCAGATAAGCAACAATATTACTAAATATTTATCTGTATACACGAGTGAAATCCATTAGTATACATAAAGTAAATAACGTGCAGGTTTAGGTAATCAATAAGATTGACGTAATTTACAAAAGCTTGAATACAGAAATCTTGAAAGTATTTACAGTCCCGGTGAAAAATCTAACAATATATAAAACTTATTAGCAGTGAAAATGGTTAACTGGTTCGATAGCAGTATACTTATATATACCTAATATATGTATATCTATACTTAAGTGGTAAAAATGTTCGTGTAAGCCTAAACGATCTCAAAGGTATGTATATCGTATAAAATTGCAACATATCACATACATAATTAAAAGACCGATAAATTGAAACAATACAATTTTTGTTGTTGTCGCGAAAAATTTTAACATAATGGATTTTACGATCCATTCTTACGGGCCCATAGAAGAATGTACATACTTTTATGTGTGTATGTAAAACTTGCAGTTAATTGGATAATAAGTTTTCACAACAACCAATATCATAAATATAGTTTTGGGATACAGGCTTCTAAAATTGCACTCACGTGACTTTGTACATCTTTAACTTCGTTAATATTTCAAATTTCCGTATGAAATTTTCCGCGTATATTCCGAACCGAACATCTCGCTTTTCGAAAATATAAAAAAAAATTTCAATTTTTCAATAACATTTAGGAAACTTGTACAAAGAAATACGTGTTTGATTTGGCAAGATATTAATTTCGCCAAATATGAAATGATTCGAATTGATATTAGGATATTATATTAGACAAAAAAGAAACGACAATTGTGCAGATTTCTTTATACTTTGAAGTTTTACGTTTATCATATTTCGCCGTATATCGAAGAGTACCCTTACTTGCTTTCATTTTTGTACAGTATAATACGTACGAAATTTTGGCAAAAAAATATATTAAATATACTTTTGGACATTGTTTCGGTTTCTATATTATAGCGTCAAGTTTCATACTTTCGTCGTTTGATTATTCTCACTGAATCCCTGCATTAACTACGTTATTTCATATTCACAAAATTTATGCGATTTTATATTACGTTAAATCATAATTCTTTGGGAAAGAAAATCTAGAAAAGTTTCAAATACAGCATAGGAAATTCAAATATTATCCGAAAATAATATCCATTTTTTCTTCGATCATCTTAATTTACATTATTGTCTAATAGCATCGCATAATTGTAATTAAGAAAATTTTTCTAGTCGAGCAATTTTCAAAGGAATAGTGGCATAAAAATAAAGACGATTATGACTCATTTTTATGCAGTCTAATAAGTAAAAAAGCGATAATAACGCGAAACAATGTATAAACATACAAATGCACGAAGGACATCTATATTTGATAAGATATATTTACCTATTAGACAGATAAAAACTAAACTAATAAAGCATAGTTGACGACTAAATCACCAATAATTTCTACAATATCAACGCTAAACGGTAGTTAGAAATCAGAGATATGCAGAGAATACACAGTGGAGAAATACACAGAAATTTGATAAGACTTATTATCTCACATACATAATACAAATGTTTGCACGCTCTAGCATAAATAGCCCAATGGCTATAAACAGTTACATCAACCCGTCATAGCCAGTCAGTACGCACGCAGCGCTCTAGCATGCGCATCATTCAATCGCGTCTCCGGCCACTCTCTCACATGAGAGTATCCATATACGTTGACAGCTTCTAAGCTTTTTTTTAACATCGAATCGAACATAAACTTTTCTCGTGATTACCGATCGAAAGTCGAATCTCTTTAAAGAAAAGCAATGATCTAGTTTTCTGGTAGGTGGTTGTGTGGTGTTATACCAGTGAATACCCAGTAGAAGCGTTGAATAATAACGATGGAAATAAACTGGTGGCCAATAATTGCGGCAGTGGTCGCCGTAATCGCGGTAGCTTATTACAGATTCACTCGGACCTACGATTTCTTTGAGAAACGCGGGATTCCTTACTACAGTTACGTCCCGATATTGGGAAGCATTTGGGAGGCCATACTTCAACGAATCTCGTTCGCCGAGACGGTTGAAAAAATATACCAGGCGTTTCCCGATTCGAAGTACATTGGTTTTTTCGACTTCTCCTCACCCATAGTTATGATTCGAGATCTCGAACTGCTCAAGTCGATCACCGTGAAGAACTTCGATCATTTTCCAGATCACAGATCCTTTGATAGCGTAGATAGAGATCCCCTGTTTGGTAAGAATTTATTTGCCCTTCGTGGCGATAGATGGAAGGAAGTACGAAACACGTTGAGTCCAGCCTTCACGTCGAGCAAGATGAAGGCGATGTTCGTACTAATGCGCGAATGCGCTAAGGAATACGGCGATTACTTCGCTTCTTTGCCTGCCGACCAGACTACTTTGGAGTTAAAAGATTCGTTCACCAAATATACCAACGACGTAATCGCCACTTGTGCCTTTGGCATTAACGTGAACTCGATAAAGGACCCGAAGAACAAATTTTACGTGTACGGTAGAGAGGCTACTCATTTTGGGAGATCGCAATCCATCAAGTTTTTCATTGTAAGAAGCTTGCCCTGGGTAGCTCGAGCGTTAAATATCAGGATAATTAGGAAGCAGGTCGCGGATTTTTTCCAAGACTTGGTGGCTATTACGATAAAGACCAGAGACGAGAAAGGTATCGTTCGTCCGGATATGCTTCAGCTGATGATGGAAACGAGAGGGAAATTAGGCCCAGGAAAGGACTTGACCATCGAAGACATGACTGCCCAGGCGTTCGTCTTCTTCTTCGGTGGATTCGAAAGCACCTCTACTCTGATGTGCTTCGCTGCTTACGAGGTTGGAATTAATGAGGAAGTTCAGAAGAGATTGCAAGACGAGATCGATCAGGTTTTGGAGGATTGTAAGGGCGAAGCCACGTACGAGGCTATCAACGACATGAAGTATCTGGACGCTGTCATTCTCGAGAGTCTTAGGATGTACCCGACCATCGTGGCTGTCGATAGACTTTGCGTAAAACCGTTCGAATTACCGCCACATTTGCCAGGAAAAAAACCCTACATCGTTCAAGGAAATGAATGCATATGGATACCGATTTATGGAATTCAGCGCGATCCACAGAATTATCCAGAGCCAAACAAATTCAATCCTGATAGATTCTACAGCGATGCGAAACAGATGCTCAACTCCAGTTCGCTCTTTACCTTTGGATTGGGACCTAGAATGTGTATTGGTAACAGATTCGCGATATTGGAGGCGAAAGTTTTGTTGTTCTATATTTTTGCCAAGTGTAACCTCTTACCATGCGCCAAGACTTCTATACCGCTGAAACTGAACAAGAAAGGATTTGCTATGACGTCAGAGAATGGATTTTGGTTTAACATTCAACCGAGAAACATAAAGAAAGGCGAGGTCGAGAAAATTACGGTTCCAGGAAAAACGATGTTTATCGAGAAGATTCCTGATAGACATCCAGACAATTAAGTTATATGCGATGTTTGTAATATCAATCTTCCGAACTTTCGTTTGAAAATATCTACGTATATTTTTTCGATATATTCAATGCGATAAGATCGACGGTAAACCAGAAATCAGAACCGAAGGTTTCGAGTTGAACACGTCACTTCAAACGTTTATATTTAGTTATTCGCATCGTCACTTGATTTCGAAGTATTAAGAATCGAGATGCTTGTTTTGCGTAAGAAAGTGAAAAACACATATACTTGGGGTATTCAAAGTGTATAGAGAAATAAAAAGCTTTCATATAATATTTTCATTGTAACGCATAAAATATACGAATTGTATAAAGTTTCGGGTCAACGATTTCTCTTTGGTTCGAACAGGGAAACACTCTTAGATATCTATATTCAAAATCAACAAGTTGAAAATGATTCTATTTAACAACGAAGAACGTAGTGACTTTTGCGGAGATGAAGTACATCTTGTTTTATTTAACTGTGTTAAAACATCGTTAAATTTTCATAACTTTAAGCGATTTTAGTATTTTGTCGAATGATTTTCTATTGATACGATCTTTATGATTAATATGATTTTGTAGAATTTATAGAAAATAATCGTTACTAATATTCTACAAGCGTACTCTTATCCAGTTGGTTTGCCAAATGCTTGACGGATGATCTAATACATCAGATCTAATGATCTAATAACTCGATCAATGTTTTATAGCTTTTTTTTCCTTCATACGTGTTTACGAGATTTTCTCTGTATACTAACATTTATATACTTTTTATTATTTAGATAAATGTATCTGTTATAATATAATATGATTAAACAAAATTAATATTTGGAATAAGAATAGTTTGGGTTTAAACAGAGAAACAAACTAAATAAATACAAGTTTGTATTGGGAAATAGAATTTATAATTCTAATCTATAATCGATTCTTATTATAATAAGATTACATTATTGTTTTTAAGATAATACCATACTGTCCATACCATACTTCGTCCTAGTTTCACAAATTTCAAGTTTCAGGTACCGTAAACTAAATAATTAACGATAGCATCCTCCGTCTGGGGCTCCAAAGTTCTTTCTGATAGAGAAAAGATTCAATATATGATTGCCTTTCCTGAACATTGAACGATGCGAACAAAACGATATCTTCGTTCAAAGATGTTAAAGTTTTCGATCAGCTTTGTGTTTATACCTAAGGTACATTTCAATCCTTTTTATCGATTTTCTTTATTTATCGTATTATTTTTACGAGTCAATTTCCGTTAAGCACCGATGTATCTTAGTTTTGGAGTTTCTTTACTTCTTTCTCCAACCTTCCCGCGTGATCGTAAATAAGGGGAAAAAGCCAAAGAGATAGAGAATTTTTTGGGTATCCCACAAAATTCTTCCGCCACCATTTAACCTGTTCGTATTTCAGTGAAACGAATCGGAGAAGAAATGAAAAGGAGGATCGAATCGTGGCGCGTGTTCTTGGTCATATAATGGATACGTGTTACGCGTCCATCTCAATTATTCTGGCCGGATGCGTCAGCATCGTCTCTGCATGTCCAGCACGTAACATGGAGTCGAGATACATATAACAGTCGTATGTGTAATATATTCTACTACGTGATCGGCTAGTGGCAAAGACGCCATACGACCTTGTGAATGTTGCTTTAATGAGCGAGTTCCCGCGTATATATAAGCTGCTACATCACGAGATGGTTGCTCGTCACAATCTCACGCGGATATCGCACCAACCTAATTGCGACCTACTTCTTCATTCTCGTGGTTCAAGAAATTGTGATAATGTGCTGCGAACTCTCATGGATTTGATATTCGATTTTCTGGGAATCGCGAACTTTGTCTTTAGACAGGGTTCCGATCGGTAGCTGGGACGATTAAATACATATGATCATTTCTTTTTATAACTTTTTGAAATACACCAGAGGAAAAGCAATGAATTTCATTAAATTTATTAAATGATTGGATCATTCTAAACGTTTTGTCGTCCGAAGATAATCTTAGGTCTATTATGTTATAGTTTCTAGATGTGAAAGTTTGTGGTTGCTGCTCGATTTTCTCTGTCTTATTCCACTCGTTCAATTTGGAATGATTACAAGGTTCAAGACTAAACGTTGGAACGATCGTACACTGTAATTTGTCACAATTTCAAACCGGGGATTTCAATTCTAAACGACCGTCGATGTCCATTTGAAGCGATTGTGGATCTTCAATTGAAATTACTTTGAATTTCATTTGGGAACAATCATTCTATTTATAAATATTCTGAGGTGTAAGTGTTGTCCCTGATAATTGTAGCTGCTGACTGTAGATATGTCGCTGACGGGGTACTGCTGTTTTTCTTCCATTTTTGATGCGTAGAAAAAAAATCGGACTCCGGTTGCTGGGATTTGGAATCCGGATCCCGAACGTTCGTAACTTAAGGCGCTAATCACTGGGCTGCCGTCGTCCGGCAGTAGTGTCGAGTGGTGGTATTTGCTGTCGAATGCCGCCACAATTCAAAAGAGGACTCATTGTGAATATACGCAATGAATTAATTGACCTGTCAATAATAAGTACGCGATTGTGCCCGCATCAAATCGTATCACTATAAAAAAGAAAATAACAAACAACTTATATGTCCTCTTTGACACCATACGAATATTTTTAGAAAACACGCGAGTAGCTTACAAGGAACTTAAATATCTCTAGATTAGATTGCGAAAAGTATTTTGTATGAAACTATATACTTGTACCTAGTTGTAACTTTTAAACGGATAAAGTTATCAGTGACATTTTTTCTTCGAAGATAATTAACGAAGCAACGACGTGGCAATCTTTAATTGAACTAACGATAACGACTATTGAAAAGATACGAAACGAAACTCAGATATGGAAATCTCTTCGACGAAGAGCATATTGACGAAAGATAAATATTTTATTAAGAGTTATTTTCTCGCACGGCTAATGTTAATAATGTACGATATCCTTAAATAACGTCATAATAAATCTCTATATTACCTCCAATCATTTTATTATGACCTTCAACGGTATAATACTACAGTAACAACAATGTCGTAATAAAATCTCTGTTTCTTACGAATGACCACACGATGAGAACCACGCACATTTACCATGAAATTTCTTCGGAAATCAATCTAAACCAACACTCGACTAGCAACATTAACAACAGCCAAACGAAGTTAGCAATAACAACTAGATACATAGTTAACAATAGCAACGGAGTTGGCCGAGATAGGAAACAACGCAACGAATATTTTCATAAACGATCAACAAGTTATATTCGACGAAGCGGGAAAGCAATTTGGTCCAGTGCAGATTATCGTGCAACTTCTTCGGAAGGTTGGTCGTTGTTAAAGGACCCGTTTCCGATCCAACGACCCTTAGGTGCCTTAGGAAATATCTAGCAGGTTGACTCGATAAAACTACCCTCTCCCCTCTAATGTAATTCACTTTAGCTACGGTGAGTGCGTGGAAGGGATGAAAAGGAAAACTCTAAGACCGAAGGTTAGCGATGTAACCAACACCATCAAGACCGGCTTTTGGCCAGAATTAATGAACTGAAGATCGTAAGGGTGGATTCAAGCAGTGTATTGTCTTGTCGTGTTAGTGGAAAAAGGCGCGAAACGATGGCTAAAAGGGAAAACGAATCTTAGTTTTCTTGCTCTTCTTCTATCTTTCTTCCCTCTTCGTCTTCGCAGTGTTATATATCCTACGATAAAACTATGGCAAATACATTACAATTATAATGAATTGGACCAATTATCGAAACGTGAAATACTGTTGACACTTTTATTAATGTATAACATATACTTTTATCGCTTTGAAGACTATTGTTTATGGTAAAAATTATAACTCATATTCATACATATAATTTACAGATAAACGATGTATAATTACGCAATAAATTTGTGCTTCTGTTAAATCTCATATGCGGAATAAAAATTAACATTACCTTCCAAACTATCCGAAACAATATTTACTCGATTACAATATTTTCCTTCCGCAAGTGTCAAACATTCTATTTATCCATTTACTCGTCATGATTAGTCACTCTTTTTACTTAATCCACGATATTTTTCTTTCATTAATTGCAATTAAAGAACTTTTCTCATGTAATAGTTAGTATACATATGTTACATGTATATCCACGCATCCTTGAATTTATTTCATTCTGTATTTATGCCAAACGAATTTTCCGAACTTAATGTTTCAATTGCGTCATAAACTTGCTAAAAAACAGTTTTTTTTGTCAAACTCTAACGAAACAATTATATTCAGCAAATTGTTCATTACACAATATTAATCTTTCGAAGCACGAGCGAATAATCAATCAGATCACGAATTATATAAGAAACTTTTTATTTTGCTTATATCACATTAAGTAAAATAAATAGCAATCTTTAGTTAGTATTAGTATTAACATTCGAAAGACAGACGCTGCGCAGCTGGATTCGCAATAAATTTTTTTACTCCAAAATGTCTTTCCTGCTCTTGTTATCGAGATCGTGCGAGAGTTTTCTTATCGCTAATGGAGAGGAAGGGGTCAGGCTCATATTACAAAACATCTTCAGTATGCTCCAAACAAAATTGAGCCAACGTATAGATCACGTGGATTACGACTGATTCGGTGTGACGTCCGCCGACATAGAGTTAACCGAAAAACACTACTCCTTACGCAAAGAAGATTTTAACCGCATTAAAGATCACTCATTCGCAAATTCAATTTCTACAATTTCCATTGCTCAGATGCTTTGTCGTTCCATTAGTTTGAGATATGCAGTAAAAATTTTCTCTGGGCTCAACATTTAGCCAAAATCCATTCTTAGCATAGGCAGTTATCACACCTTCCTCATATTGCAACGGAAGCAACATCTTCGATCCAATCTTGACGTTGCACTTGGCGAGAATGTGACACAGCAATACCTTTATCTCTGTTAACGCGAACCGATTGCCGATACAGATTCTGGGACCGAGACCAAACGGCATAAACGCACCCGAATTTATGATCTTCTTTCCATTCTCGAGGAATCTATCCGGATCGAATTTCTGCGGATTTTCATAGTGCTTGGGATCGTGGTGAATCGCGTCAACAGGTATCCAGATGTTCATTCCTGCTTTTACGGTGAAAGGTTTTTCACCAGGTAAGGCTGGTGGCAGCTCAAAATCTTTCACGCATAGTCTATCCAAGAATACGGTAATTGGTTGCAATCTCATCGCTTCGTTGATCATGGCATCCAAGTACTTCATCTTCTGTATGGCATCGTAAGTCAATTGTCCGTTATTATTTTCCAACGTTTCGTCGATTTCCTCCTGTAGTCTTTTCAAAATCTCTGGATTTTCGGCTAGAAGGTAAAACAGAAAGCTCGTCTGCGTTGCAACGGAATCAGTTCCGCCAAAGAATAAGCTAAAAGCGTGATTAACCATGTTTTCCGTGCTCATACCTTTTCCTGGACCCTTTTTGTCGTTTACATCTATGAATAGTTGTAGAATATCTGATCGATAAGTGCCATTCTGTTTCCTTTCTTCGATCGTGTTGATCACTTGTTCGGTAAAAAATTTCGCTATATGTTTGTCCAGAAATCTGAGCTGAAGGAGCTTCGCCAGCCAGGGTAGGTTCCTTTGCGCCAACATTGCCATATCTTTTTTGAAACTAGTGAACGTGGTCGATTTGCCGTACGTGTAAAATACGTTCTTCGGATTTTTTATGGTGTCAACAGATACACCGTAGACGCAGGTGGCGATTACGTCGTTGGTATATTTAGTCAGCAGATCCCTCATCTCCATTTCACGCTCATTCTCCGCTAGATTCGACAAATAGTTCGCGTATCTGGTAGCACACTCGGACATAAGATTGAACATATCCTTTACCTTATTGGAAGTAAACGCAAGTGACAATATGCTCCTTTGTTCCTTCCATTGCTCGCCTTTCATAGAAAACAGCATACCGGCAAATATAGGGTCCATGTCCTTGAAGACAAAGTTACGATGATCGGTAAAGTGATCGAAATTCTTCATGTTGACGGACTTGATTAAGTCGAGATCGCGGAGCACTATGATAGGCGTGAGGGACTCGTATATGCCAACATATTTCGCTTCAGGATGAAGTTCATAAGCTTCCAGAATGATGTCTTGCAAGGTGGACCGTTTTGCGAAGAAGGATCCCATATTTCCAAACAATGGTATCGGTGGAATGTGCAGGATTCCATGTTTCTTGAATATATTATGATTCTTCGTGGCACAGTAGTAGATAGCGATCAGTATCGCTATTAAAAACAGACCAAGGGACAGATACTCCATTCGAATATACCACAACCACTATCAGAATTTTACTTCCGACACGATGTTTGCTGTGTCGGCCTTTCCGAATAACTAAAGGTCGATCAATTTATCGCGTAGCTATATACATAAATAAGTAAGAGGACACGTCTATATTCTGATACGCAAGAATGTCTCAAGCGTAGTAAACTCCCTAATCTTTAACGTTACGTAAGCAAAAACGAAAAAGATGAAATCTGTATTTCGTAAAAATCGCCATGATTTATTTAGCGAAGGTAGGAAATGCGTAAAGTATCTTTTAAACGTTTGTCTGCTTACTTAAACGTTGATATTTGCACAATGCATTACGGAATATCCTATACGCTGCAGTCGCAAATCTTTTTCGGAGCCTTCTAGCTTATGACGCTACGCAGTACTGGAGAAGGCTTAATTTACGGTACCCTAGAGTATTTTTGCTTCCTCTTTCTAGAACCCAGGCTGAGGAAAACCACGAAAACCACGTGATCAAGCGCTCCTTGCAGCTATCTTTGATTCACACTCATTTTTGTTTTATTGTATCAGCCGGATCGATTGACGAATTAACTAACCTATCTGATTGTCTTTAGATTAAGTGTCAAACGACAGTGCATGGCTTATAACAAATAATTACATCGTAATGTGTAAAAATAACAATATTTAATCTAGCTGTAAATTTTCGTACGGATGTCTCGACTAATTAAAAAGTTCCTAAATTAAATGATTTTAAAATTACGACTGGAGTAAAATCATTGTTCACGGTGACATCATCTTATGGGCAATGCATGGACATAAATTCCTATGTGAATAATTGGAGTACGTTAAGGTATAGTGAAGGTATTGAATAGTGGAATAGAAAAATTCAAATATTTTGTAACAGATTTGAGATATTCGGTATATTTAGAACACTTAGACACACGTAAACGAATAATTTATTGAAAAGAGACGTTTGTCCTATCAACGAGATCGAATAATCTAACCAATGAGATGTTTTGATGTATATGTGTATGTATTGAAATATGTACCGTTTTGCCCGAACGATGAGGGTCTCTTCGTATGGAATTGACAATGTTTCCAAAAAAAAATCGCAGATACGAATATAGTGGTTCAAAGCAGCAGAGATAAAAGTCAAGAATTTTTTTTGGTATTTTAAGCAAGTTTGGACTCGATGATCTATGAACTCGTTCATCTATCTCTTGATGTTTGATGAACTCCTGCCCGGTGCGGCACTCGCCGTGTGATTTTTGCATTGGACTTTGATGCGCGTTTCGACACTAGTTTGCCAGGCGCAACTCTCTGAAACAAGGTTAAGTACATGCGAACGCTGATACGCTGGTATGGTTTAGATCGCTGGTGTTTCTGTGCCACGCGTAATAGTGTACACAATTGATCGACATTACTAGACCGTACAATATCATAAAACATATTTGCTATGCCGTTCTTTATCCGTCGTTAACTCGCGAGATTATTTATAAAATTCCTAAAAAGAATTCACGAACGAGAATTCCTTAGGTAAGATTAAATCAATTGTTAATCGTTAATCAAGAGTTTCGATCGAATCGGAAATTTATTATGGAAGTAACTACAGTTGATAAATTATTCCATTGAGCATATTATACATTGCATTGTGATTTGCCGAGAATCTGATTTTCTGTCAGACAATAAATCAATATACAGGATGATTTATCTAATTCGGTCATCTCAATTTAAAACTACATACGAACGAAATAAGTCAGAACGATATTAATGTTACATTACGATGGGACTGTAACAGGAATGTTATCACGATACTAAATTGTGCATGCTCCGTACAATTTATACATGCGTAATTATATTGCTTCGTTTGGGGAAAGAAAGTAGTATTGTTGATATTTGTATCAATGCAACAAACTTACAGTACCATAACGCAGGCTTTAGATGTCACATGCGGAATTTATCGCCGATGGAAAACAGATACGAGAAACAGATCGTTTGCTAATTTTTCAAAGTTAAATATATTCCTAATAAGAGTTCAAAGTAGGAATACTTCAGTTTTAGGGATAGGGTTGAATAACACACCGATTCTTTGCAAAAATAAAGCCGTTTAATAATTTTCAGTAATATTTTAAAGTAATAGAACTGTTTAATAATAATAAACTGAATAATAATAACAGTAACAAATTTTAATTAACGGAGAGAAATCTTTTTTTATAATAATGTAGCGAAATATTAGAAGCATAACGAGTTAAACAATCAAATTTTTATACATAAGTTTAACAACATAAGTTTCATAAAATTTACGCAATGCAAGAGTACAATATGACAATCAATATACAATATCTAATATCAGTGTCGCACAAAGATAGAAGATATTGCATTATTTCACAAACGGATTTTTCTTACACTTTGATGGCGAATCATAAAGGAAGTCGAGTTGGTCGATGTATTTATTAATTCTGCAGATTCTGTTGATGATATCGTTACCGAATGTCGATTGGCGAATAGGCGTATGAAATAACATCGAATGCTGAAGACATAGGAGGGAATGTTAAAGTTAATACGTATTGTAAGATCAGGACAGTTAATTCTGTTGTTCCAAATATTGCGTAATAATGATAATTCGTTAACAGTCCTACGCTGCTCTACTTACAATATATTCAATTGAGATAATAATCGCTGAATTATCATGATCGTTATATGGCATCAGGTCGCCCCTCTTATACGCAAGGAACCTGAGAAAATGATGTTGGATATTTTTCGGAAGTTAACAGGATTTCTCAATGCTTGGCGTCCATATTGCCGGCGCGTATTCGAGATGAGATAGCACCAGAGTAACGTACGATACTACAAGTGTAATTACGTGTAACAAGTGTAATTTAATACGTTCTTGCGTTTTACAGTATGAGATTATCTCGAGTAATTGATTTTTCAAACTCTGACATGTGAACTATATTTCGCAAGCTGTACATTACATGATATTAATCGTTTAATGATGCGAACGTATGATAAACGTATCATTTTAAAGGTTTAAAATTTTCTACAAATCATTTGTACAAATTCATTTGGCACCTCCGTTGACCTGGGCAAAGCGATAAGAACTTTTCCTTGGCTCAATGATCAACCAGAATCCATTTTTCGCAGTGGCGCTTATCACACCTTTCTCGAATTCTAACGGAGTTGTCGTTTTCGGTCCGATCTTGACATTGCACTTGGCAAGAAGGTGACATAGCAATACCTTCATCTTTGTGAGTGCAAACCGGTTTCCGATGCACATTCTGGGCCCAAAGCCAAATGGCATATACGTGTCCGAGTTTATAATCCTTCCATTTTTTAAAAATCTGTCTGGATCGAAATTCAAAGAATTTTCGTAGTACTTAGGATCGTGATGAATCGCTTTCACAGGAATCCAAACGTTCATTCCTTTCTTGATCGTGAAAGGTTTGTCGCCGGGTAACGCAGGTGGCAGTTCAAAATCATTAGCACATAGCCTGTCAATGAATATAGCTACCGGATGCAGTCGCAAGGATTCATTCATCACGGCATCTAGATACTTCATCTCGTTTAGAGCATCGTAGGTTAATTGGCCGTTGTTGTTTTCCAATGCTTCGTCGATTTCTTGCTGTAATCTTTTTTGAACATCTGGATTCTCGGCTAACAGGTGCGTCACTAAGCTGATTTGCGTGGAAACGGCCTCAAATCCGCCGAAGAAGAAGCTGAAAGCGTGAGAGGCCATGCTTTCCACGCTCATACCTTTTCCTGGCTCCTTTTTTTTGTTAGTCTCTAGCAATAGCTGTATGACGTCCGATCTATAAGCGCCAGTCTTTTCTCTAGCTTCGACTGTCTCTGTTACGATATCAGAGAAAAATTTCTCGACGTAGCTTTCCACGTATTTAAATTGCAAGAGTTTCGCTAGCCAAGGAGCGTTTTTGTGCATCAACGTTGTTAGAGATTTTTTGAAAGTTACTAAGGTTGTACCTATTTTACCGTATACGTAAAACACGTTATTTGGATCTTTTATTGTGTCCACGGAGACACCGTACACGCAGGTAGCGATCACGTCGTTTGTATATTTACTTAGAAGGCTCTTCATCTCCATTTCACGCTCGTTCTCCGGCAGTTTCGTTAAATGGTCCACGAATTTGACCGCGCAATCGGTCATCAGTTTGTACATGCCTTTTATCTTGCTAGAAGTAAACGTGGGAGACAACATATTTCTATGCTCCTTCCACTGGTCACCTGTCAGACAAAATAACATTCCCCCTAACAACGGGTCCACTTCCTTGTACGCAAACGGTCGATGATCTGGGAAGTGTTCAATATTCTTAATGGTGACAGCTTTAACCAGTTCCGGATCGCGGAGCATTAGAACAGGCGTCAGAAATTCGTAGAAGCCAACATATTTCGCTTCAGGATGTAATTGATAAATTTTGAGAATAAAATCGTGCATGGTGCACTGTCTTCTAAGGAAGGGTCCCATATTTCCAAACAGTGGCGTTGGTGGAATATGCAGAATTCCATGCTTCTTGAATAAATTATGATTTCTCGTGGTAAAATAGTAAATAACGACGAGTACTGCTGCCACTATGGACAAAGCGATCGGTAGATACTCCATGGTAAAGTAGTTGGTGTAGGTGCCAGAGTTTAGCGATGACACGATGTGCGCTGTGTTCTCTTACCAAGAAGACTAAGAGTCGGCCTATGAGCACAGTTCTTATATAGGAGAACTCGTTTCTGCATATCAGTATGCAGGAGCGTCTCCATGGTGTCGAACTCCTTTGCGTTTGACGTTCCATCGCGTCCCACTCACATTTATGCGCAGATTTATCAGTTGTTGGTGATAATAAGTTTAACATATTCGACATAGATTGCAATTACTGATTACATAATTGGAAAAAAGATGGATCGATGGAATTTAGGCCGTGAAATTTTAATTAAACATACCCGGAGCATAGCTTTCAAGGAAAAGAAATCGGTTGTTCTGAAATTTTTAATAACCAATCTTCGATATAATATTCGTTAATAAGTACTTACGATCGTCTTCTATTCAGCTGACAATATATTGATTTCGTAGTTGTAGAGTTAATTTGTTATTCTTATTAAAATATTTTTCCCACTGAAGTTCCCACACATTCAAGTATACAAATAAGAATAAAAGTTTGCGGACAGAGGATTATATGCATAAGGAAAAGATTATTATTAATTTTTATTGATTGTGTGACGTTTTACGCAGTACTTTAATGCGCAGAATAAAAATTATCGCGGACGGAAGACGGAAACGCGAAGTGATCACTAGTTAATTTTTGTAAATTAAACATATTCTTGATAAAAATTCAAATTGCTAATACTTCAATTTTGTTGAAGGAATATTTGTGCCTTTACGGAATATTAAATAAATCATTGATTTTTTGCAAAAATACAAAATATGTAGCGAAATATTTTTGTTTAAAATTAGATTCCATTTTCCTATTTATTTATCACTATCAATCGTTCATTCTATCCAGATTAGTTGTGTGCATTGGACACATGGATAAAAGGACCATTCGTTATGTAAAAGCAAATTGAAAATGTAGCATTTCTTATTTGAGGTTTGATTTTTGAAAAAATGCATTTTGTAGTCTTTGGATCTTCTCGCTCGGGTTAATTTTAAGAATGGATGAAAATAGAGAATTTGCATTTCCAGAGACACTTCCATATCAATTACTATTTTGATAAATTGTAACGCGAGGAAGAGAAATTTTAACATAATTATAAATGTTAATAACATTGTCTTTGTATTAGAAGTTTCTTCGTACCCATCTGATAGAGGCATCAGGCCCTTATCTGTTCATGTTTTTACTATCGGTTTCTCTTGACATTATAAATACCATTGTTTGAAATCGTGATTGGATTTACAATTTCGCTATATCATGTCACGTATATGTATACTCGATTATGTGCTCGATTATGTAAGAGGAAAACGTGTCACTGGATCTTTAAACATGGAAATAGTTATTTAAATTATTGATTATGTATAGAAAAAACACGTCAAACAATAGTTGACAGACTAGATGCAGACAACTGCGTGTTATTACACTTCTTTTTCGTGCGACAAATAGTTGGCGAGAAAAAATGAAAAAGGGGTCTGTAAAAAGGTTCTTTTACATTTTGAATCATTTTTTATCAACAAAGACTTAAAAAAAGTGTCTATTTTTATTTCCGAACTGAAACACTTGTTACGATTTGGTCTTGATCTTCGGTATTCGTAGCCGTTATATGTTACTCTAGATGTCGAATCTTAGAATTCTCGAATTATATTTAAATAAAAACGGTAGTTGCTGTCACCAGAAGTAGTTATTAACTATTTCGATTAATTCGACTCCCATTCGCTAATTTTGAAACAAGGCAAACGACTGAATGAAATGATTCCAAAAACTTGTCGCACCCTTCTAGAGCGCGTCACTATTTTGAATTTCTAAACTGTTGTATCGTTCATATTTTAATTCGTTAATATAACCGTATGAATAGCGTTAACTAGCGTATCAATACGACTGATAAATAAACTTTCACGTTTCGGCTTACCCGCTATGTGCAGGAGTACTAGCACGAGAAGGATTGAAGTCTCCTTGGAATAAATAAATATTTTCAATATCTTCTTGATTGATGAAAATAATAGTCAATGAATAGTTTTATTGAAATTGTATATGTGGTACAAGTCCAAAATCGAAGAAGAAAATGTTATAATGTTTAGCTTCTCACCTTGCTTATATGTGTAGTCGATCACACTCCTGGAATATCGTACTGAGTCAATATAGTTATTGGAAGACTGACTGTATGAATGGTTAACGATTAATAAAATGCTCGGTTCTACTTCTTGACGTTACTTAAAAATTGGATTAGAACAATTCTCTGCTTCGCAAAGACTACTGTTCTTCTGAACTTGATATTAACTCTCGATAAATTTTTAACTGATTCTTGACAAAATTTTAACTACTTGGACTGAACTCCAACTGAACTGAATAACTGAAGTCAATAACTGAACTGAACTGACTGAACCCTTGAAAAATTTTTAACTGAACTGCGCTTTACGGACTTTAACTGGACTGCTTGTTTCTAAGACTATCATGGCCAATTGTCATGTGATGGATTATTCTATGATAGCGCGGAGTTTTGGTACGTGATTACTTTTGCGGACGCTGCAATCTTCAGTTCTGCTGGTGTCTTTCGAGAAGTGTTAGGGTTTCAGCTTATGTGGGTTTCGTGGAAGTATTGCTGTTGCATTCTTCTTGCAGTATCAGTTTCTGCTCATGATACGTCGTATTCTGCTCAACACGTGGTTACCTTGCTGATGCCAGTACTTGAGCCTTTGGCGCGTGTAAGTTGTTTGTCACTGTAGTTGCTGTATGAGAAGATTGTAGCATCTTAACTTCCATTACTTGCTTATTGTACTGTGTATTGTATTCAGGAGAGCGCGTGCAAGGCGGTACGTGTCAGTGGATGTCTCATTCTTCCTTGTTTCTATTTCGATATTCTTAGATTTTAATTTTGTTCAATAATAATGTAAAGTATTTATACGCGTATTTCCTTTCCTTTCAGTTTTGTGTTCTTAATTCCATTTGCCTAGAGTTGTGGCCCGCGATATTCGCGAGTTATGACGTATCCCTTTCACGTTTCCCTTTGATATAATCAATAACTTAGATGACAACCGAATGAATTCGACTTTATTTGCGCCCAAATAATTATTTTAATGTTTGAGGGCCCAGAGGCGCGTTTTCCTTTTATATAATCGAGTTTAAAGTGTGCACAGATTATTTTTTTATTGATTGGAACTATCGTGGATGGTATTGTAACAGAAATCTTGAAACAAAATTTTATCAAGAATGAAGAAGAGCTAACCTAGATTGTACATGTACATATGTACGTACTATTAGAGCAGTAATCAATCTAATGTTATTGTATTTTATATATTTTTTCCTATCTAGTATTGCCTAGACAATCTCAATTTAAATTATGCGCACTTATACGAAATTAATCGGAGTAATGTATTCTACACTGAAATTTACAACAAAAGAATTACGATAAAATATTTTGTTTTGTGCAAAAAATATTTATCTTTGTACAGAACATTAAATGAACTATAAATTGTTCTTGAAAATATAAAATAAAAAGCCAAGTATTTCTGATCTATTAGATCCATCATACTATTCATTTAGCTATACATCGTGATTAGTCATTTCTTTTATTTAATCTTTAAACACCAGAGATGAACAATAATAAAACCGAAAGGTCTAGGCTCGACGATTAATCCACAATAGCTTTATTTCATTAATTGGAATCCAAGAACTTCTTTTATCCAATAATTGAGACACATGCATCCTTGAATTTAGTTTACTCTATTTTTATGCTAAACGAATTTTCCTAATTTAATATTTAAATTATGTTACAAAATAGTCGATATAAAACAAAACATTTTTTACCAAACTCTGACAAAGAAATAATGTTTAGTAAATTGTACATTACATGACATTAATTATTCGAATCATGAGCAAAAACGTATAATCAACCAAG
Source organism: Bombus vosnesenskii (assembly GCF_011952255.1). Classification (NCBI taxonomy): domain Eukaryota; kingdom Metazoa; phylum Arthropoda; class Insecta; order Hymenoptera; family Apidae; genus Bombus; species Bombus vosnesenskii. The sequence goes on from NW_022882925.1 coordinate 9,128,263, forward strand.
CCACGAATTATGTAGGAAATTTCATACTTAAGTAAAGCAAATAGCAATCTTCAATCAGTATCGAGATTAATTGAGAAAAACCATACAAAGCAGGATACAAAGAAGGATTTCAACGTATCGTGTTAAAGATCGCTCATTCCTAAATTCAGTTCCTATAAATTCCATTGATCATACACACTTTGTCGTTCCATTAGTTTGAGATATGCAGTAAGAATTTTCTCTGGGCTCAACATTCAGCCAAAATCCATTCTTAGCATAGGCGGTTATCACACCTTCCTCATATTGCAACGGAAGTAACATCTTCGATCCAATCTTGACATTGCACTTGGCGAGAATGTGACACAGCAATACCTTCATCTCTGTTAACGGGAACCGATTGCCGATACAGATTCTGGGACCGAGATCAAACGGCATAAACGTCCCCGAATTTATGATCTTCTTTCTGATAGATTCTCGAGGAATCTATCCGGATCGAATTTCTGTGGATTTTCGTAGTGCTTGGGATCGTGTTGAATCGTGTCAACAGATATCCAGATGTTCATTCCTGCTTTTACGGTGAAAGGTTTTTCACCAGGTAAGGCTGATAGCAGCTCGAAATCTTTCACACATAGTCTATCCAAGAATACGGTAATTGGTTGCAATCTCATCGCTTCGTTGATCATGGCATCGTAAGTCAATTGTCCGTTATTATTTTCCAATGTTTCGTCGATTTCCTCCTGTTTCAAAATCTCTGGATTTTCGGCTAGAAAGTAGAACAGAAAGCTCGTCTGCGTTGCAACGGAATAAGTTCCACCAAAGAATAAGCTAAAAGCGTGATTAACCGTGTTTTTCATGCTCATACCTTTTCCTGGATCATTCTTATCAGTCACATCCATGAATAACTGTAGAATGTCTGACCGACAAGTGCCATTGCGTTTCCTCTCCTCGACCGTGTTGATAACTTGTTCGGTGAAAAATTTTGCTATATGCTTCTCCAGAAATCGAAGGTGGAGAAGCTTAGTCAGGCAGGGTAGGTTCCTTTGCGTTAGCATTCTCATAGCTTTCCTCAATGTTGTGAATTTCCGACGGTGTCGACAGATACGCCGTAGACGCAGGTAGCGATTACGTCATTAGTATATTTAGTCAACAGATGCTCCATTTCTATTTCGCCCTCGTCTTCTGTCACTTTCGACAAGTACATAGTCCGCGTATCTGATCGCACATCCAGATATTAGATTAAATATGTCCTTAATCTTATTGGAAGTAAACGTTGGCGACAACATGCTTCTCTGCTCTTTCCATCGCTCGCCGTTTCGGCAAAGATAGGATCCATATCCTTATCGACGAAGTTACGATGATTGGTAAAGTGATCGAAATTCTTCATGGTGATGGACTTGATCAAATCGAGGTTACGAAGTACTATGATAGGCGTGAGTGACTCGTATATGCCGACGTATTTCGCTTCGGGATGAAGTTGGTAGATTTCCAGAATGGTGTCTTGCAAGGTGGTCCGTCTGGCGCAAAAGTATCCCATATTTGCAAACAATGGCAACGGTGAAATGTGTAGGATTCCATGTGTTACGTCCGGTGACTCTTTACGTTCGAGGCAGCCAGCAGCTGTGCACATAGAATTAAACGGATCGCAATAATCTTAAGGAACTGTCATAAAATGAGGCTTTCTGATTTACCATTAAGACCGTTAAGTGGCATAAAACATCTTTAAGTCAAGAGATTCCTTATTGCGTCATCAGGTAAAAATTGGGGAAACGTGGGTTTTCCCATGGTTCGAAGGATTCCATCCTCACGCGAGCAGTGGTGGGGCGATCACCACCGAGTAAAAGTTTTCCTTTGCAACAGCATCGTCACCGGACTTCACTGGTTCATCATCTTTATAACAGTCAACATCTCTTTACCGGATTTCCTTCAATCCTTCAATCATTGACCTACTTAACTTATACCTTACACACCAGCGTAACTATCTTTTCTACAAAGTTGTTGGAGATATATACTATCTTTGAACTGTTAATCAAGCATTATACTCATTAAGCTATCTCTATTATCCTAATCGAAATAGGGGGTCGATCAGTTCGTGGTGTCGATTGTCTAAACTCTCCGTGAACAGTCGAAAAAACACCATGCTTCTTAAATAAATTATGATTTTTCGTGGCGAAATAGTAGGTAGCGACAGGTATCGCTACCAAAGACAGACCAAAGGACAAATACTCCATTCTGAATATTAAATTAAAGCCATTGTTGGAATTTTCACTTTCGACACGATATCTTGCACAGCGTCCGCTTAGTAAGATGACTGATTGTCCAACGATTTATCGCGTAGCTTTATAAGTACATACATATAGAAGGGAACGTGTCTGTGTCCCAATATGCAGGGGCATTTCAAGCATGTTCTATTCCCTAACTTTTAAACGTTACTTCTTAAACCAAGCGTGACTCGGCAAAAGCTAGGCTATCACTCCACGTTTCCTTATAGTTATTTCGACTGATACTCATTTTTGTTTTGTTATGTCGACCGATTGATAATTTGGTTAACTTATCTGATTGCCTTTAGATCAATTCTCGGACGATACTGCACGCCATTTGCCGTCTTATCTGAAATAACGATATTTCATAATGCAAACATAGTAATCAGAGACTACTTAATGTGGCCTTACATTTTCATACGAATTAATTGAATGTTAGCGAATCGATTAATTATAAAGTTACAGTCTAAACAAAATCATCGTTCACGGGCGACATCATTCTGTCGACGAAACATTGACATAAATTCCTATGTGAATAATTGGAATAGATTGAGGCAGAGCAAAGATCGAGTCGGGAATGTAAAAATTCAAATCTTTTATAACAGATGTGAGATGTTCGGTACATCAATAGATTATATGGACGGATAAACGGATAACCTACTCGGAAAAAGGTGTTAGTTCTAATGACTAAACGGAACTAATCGATAAGATTATTCGATAAGATATTTCAATATCATATGAATATTTTCATACAATTGTTCGATGATGTCATACAGTATGAAAGAAACATAAAACATAAACAAAACAGCCGTCCGTCCTTTAGTCGTTGTTAACGCGTGAGTCTTACTTACGTACTGACATAGATACATAAATAAGCATTCCTTATTAGATTAAATTCATTGTTAATAGTTGGACACTATCATTCCATTACCGTGAACTGTTAATTCTGAATCAAAAATTTCGATCGATTTTTGTTATGAAAATAATTGCTGTCCATTCGTTATTCCATTAATTAAAATGTCACACATGTTGCACCGTGATTCGCAAAGAAACTAATTCTTTGTTTAACCAATTTTAGGTAATAAATTAGTATACGGAATAATTCATCTAACTCGACCGTTTTAAGTTATTTATATGTCGTTACTTATACGAAACATCAACCTTAAGTCTTTCTTTGATGGAATTTTTTGGAATCCGCATGTAACAGATAAAGATAAAGAAAGGTATACATGCTTAATTTCGTTTTTGATTCAAATATAAGAAACTTTGTAAAGTATGCCTGTTGTGGTATTCTATAGAAAAAAATGAAACTTCCTTTTTTGTAAAATGAAGTATATACAAACATAGTAATATCAACCTTTCCGGTATCGTTTCTAAAGTTTTAATTTAAAAAAGTTAAACACAACTCTATGCGACTATATTAGGATGCAGAAATATTATCATGATAATGACGAGCTGTAAATGTTCCGCTTAATTTAGAAGTAACTACATGATTTTGTTTGTCGCCTGACGTAGCGTTGTAAGTATTTACTAATGGATAGATTTATCGTTCAGATAGAAATTGCGTTGAATACAACCTAATATTTACTACAGAATGATGCAGCGCTTTCGGTGTTACGTGCCAAAGTTATCGCTGATGAGAAACAGATACGGGAAACGATAGTTTGTCAATTTTTTTAACCGTTTAATAATAATGAAGTAAATAATAATAATAACAACAAATGTTATTAACGGGAAAACACCTTTCTAATGTAGCAAAATATTAGAAGCATAGCAAGATAAACAATCAAATTCTTACGCATAAGTTTAACAAAATAAGTTTCACAAAATTTTACGCAATGCAAGAGTACAACATGACAATCAATATACAATACATAATATCAGTGTCGCACAAAAATAGAAGATATTGCATTATTTCACAAACGGATTTTTCTTACACTTTGATGGCGAATCATAAAGGAAGTCGAGTTGGTCGATGTATTTATTAATTCTGCAGATTCTGTTGATGATATCGTTACCGAATGTCGATTGGCGAATAGGCGTATGAAATAATATCGAATGCTGAAGACATAGGAGGGAATGTTAAAGTTAATACGTATTGTAAGATCAGGACAGTTAATTCTGTTGTTCCAAATATTGCGTAATAATGATAATTCGTTAACAGTCCTACGCTGTTCTACTTACAATATATTCAATTGAGACAGTAATCGCTGAATTATCATGATCGTTATATGGCATCAGGTCGCCCCTCTTATACGCAAGGAACCTGAGAAAATGATGTTGGATATTTTCCGGAAGTTAACAGGATTTCTCAATGCTTGGCGTCCATATTGCCGGCGCGTATTCGAGATGAGATAGCACCAGAGTAACGTACGATACTACAAGTGTAATTACGTGTAACAAGTGTAATTTAATACGTTCTTGCGTTTTACAGTATGAGATTATCTCGAGTAATTGATTTTTCAAACTCTGACGTGTGAACTATATTTCGCAAGCTGTACATTACATGATATTAATCGTTTAATGATGTGAACGTATGATAAACGTATGATAAACGAAATAATCATTTTAAAGGTTTACAATTTTCTACACAAGGAAATTAAAGGTTATTTTACTTCATATTCCATTTGTACAAATTCCATTGGCACCTCCGTTAACCTGGGCAAAGCGATAAGAACTTTTCCTTGGCTCAATGATCAACCAGAATCCATTTTTCGCAGTGGCGCTTATCACACCTTTCTCGAATTCTAACGGAGTTGTCGTTTTCGGTCCGATCTTGACATTGCACTTGGCAAGAAGGTGACATAGCAATACCTTCATCTCTGTGAGTGCAAACCGGTTTCCGATGCACATTCTGGGCCCAAGGCCAAATGGCATATACGTGTCCGAGTTCATAATCTTCTTACCATTTTTAAAAAATCTGTCTGGATCGAAATTCAAAGAATTTTCGTAGTACTTAGGATCGTGATGAATCGCTTTCACAGGAATCCAAACGTTCATTCCTTTCTTGATCGTGAAAGGTTTGTCACCGGGCAACGCAGGTGGCAGTTCGAAATCTTCAGCACATAGCCTGTCCATGAATATAGCTACCGGATGCAGTCGCAAGGATTCATTCATCACGGCATCTAGATACTTCATCTCGTTTAGAGCATCGTAGGTTAATTGGCCGTTGTTGTTTTCCAATGCTTCGTCGATTTCTTGCTGTAATCTTTCTTGAACATCTGGATTCTCGGCTAACAGGTGCGTCGCTATGCAAATTTGCGCGGAGACAGTTTCAAACCCGCCGAAAAAAAAGCTGAAAGCGTGAGAGGCCATACTTTCCACGCTCATACCTTTTCCTAGCTCCTTCTTCTTGTTAGTCTCTAGCAATAGCTGTATGACGTCCGATCTATAAGTGCCAGTCTTTTCTCTAGCTTCGACCGTGTCTGTCACGATATCAGAGAAAAATTTCGCGATATAGCTTTCTACGTATTTAAATTGCAACAGTTTCGCTAGCCAAGGGGCGTTTTTGTGCATCAGCATTGTTAGAGATTTTTTGAAAGTTACTAAGGTTGTACCTATTTTACCGTATACGTAAAACACGTTATTTGGATCTTTTATTGTGTCCACGGAGACACCGTACACACAGGTGGCGATCACGTCGTTTGTATATTTACTCAGAAGGCTCTTCATCTCCATTTCACGCTCGTTCTCCGGCAGTTTCGTTAAATGGTCCACGAATTTGACCGCGCAATCGGTCATCAGTTTGTACATGCCTTTTATCTTGCTAGAAGTAAACGTGGGAGACAACATATTTCTATGCTCCTTCCATTGGTCACCTGCCAGAGAAAATAACATTCCTCCTAACAAAGGGTCCACTTCCTCGTACACTAACGGACGATGGTCCGGAAATTGTTCGACGTTCTTTATAGTGACAGCTTTAATCAGTTCCGGATCGCGGAGCATTAGAACAGGCGTCAGAAATTCGTAGAAGCCAACATATTTCGCTTCAGGATGTAATTGATAAATTTTGAGAATAAAATCGTACATGGTGCACTGTCGTCTAAGGAAGGGACCCATATTTCCAAACAGTGGCGTTGGTGGAATATGCAGAATTCCATGCTTCTTGAATAAATTATGATTTCTCGTGGTAAAATAGTAAATAACGACGAGTACTGCTGCCACTATGGACAAAGCGATCGGTAGATACTCCATGGTAAAGTAGTTGGTGTAGGTGCCAGAGTTTAGCGATGACACGATGTGCGCTGTGTTCTCTTACCAAGAAGACTAAGAATCGGCCTATGCGTAGAGTTCCTATGTAGGGGAATTCGTGTCTGCATATCAGGATTCAGGAGCGTCTCGACGTTGTGAAACTCCCTTGCGTTTGATTTCATCGCTTTCCTTCCACTTTTATCAGTTTTACCGGTTTTATCAGTTGGATAACTAGTTCAACATGTTCGGCATAGATGGCAATTAATGATTACATATTTGGAAAAAGATGGGTCGATGGAATTTAGGCCGTGAAATTTTAATTAAACATACCCGGAGCATAGCTTTCAAGGAAAAGAAATCGGTCGTTCTAAAATTTTTAATAACCAATCTTCGATATAATATTCGTTAATAAGTACTTACGATCATCTTCTGTCCGTCTGACAATACATTTATTTTGTAGTTGTAGAGCTAATTGGTTTTTGTTATTAAAATACTTTTCCCATTGAAGTTTTCAAACAGTCAAGTATACAAATAAAAATAAATGTTTGCGAGCCGATTATGGGGGTTGCAGAGCGGCTTTTTGCACAAGGAAAATATTCAATACTTTGACCTTATGACATGTTATGATCTTGACGAAGTCGGTGAGATTGGTTATTCTAAATAACCACAATCATTCGCGTAGTTCGCTTATCGTTGTCTGACGCTGAGGAAGATAATACGTATACAATTTTTCTTGATAAATAATTCCACTGATTGTGATGCAACATAAATTGCGTCGTGATCCTAAAAGAAACTGGTTTATTTACTTAACGAATTAATGAAGATAATTCGTCCAATTGCAGCACTTTAAAGTATTTGTTAATTGTTTCTTATACATATAAAACATTACTTCGGAAGGAAATTGTACGAAAAAACACCCTACACGATATAACAATTCGTTGTTTACTATTTTGTTTGTTTACCGGCTCACGGAGATTATCTCGTGTTTTTAATTGAATATGTTATATTAGACTTGCCAGTGCAATTTCCGCTGTGTAATTGTTATGGTACACGGGGTCTAGAATCGAAAATTTTCTTGTGTTCTGGTTACTGTATTATGTTATGTTACTATTTCTAGGAACGCTTTTTTCGTATAAAAGACAATTTAGAACAATTTAGACAATTTACTACAATTTACGGTGTAATTTAAGACGATAAAGCAAGTCTTGTTATATAACGAACATTCTGAAATATCGTCACGAAATGATAGTCGATGCAGTCTAGTACTAGTTTGGTTATTTCGATATCACAGAAAAATTAATTTTTTTACGTTTTCAGATAACATTATTCAAATATATATTTCGTAAATGTAATGTAAGAAGTTATGTAACGTAAAGATTACAGAAGACTATGTAAATGTTATTATGTTATTTTACACTACATTGAAAGAAATTTTACTTCATGCTCGGAGCGCATAAAGCAATATGTATTCAATTTTGTATAAATCGATCATCTACCATATATTTCGTTTCAACGCGCATGCAAAGTATCCTTACGTATTTCGTTGTATTATTATTTTTAATATTCTTCGTATTTCTTTTTATTCTTACTTCGGTAACGATATATCTCAAATATTTTTCTTTCAAATGTTAACCGATTCGATTCATTACCGAACCTTTTGTCGAAAATTATAATATTCGAATAATCCAATTTGTAGAGAAATAACAATTGTTAACGATAGTTTCGATCATTGGACGAATAGGACCGCTACAATGTGTCTATATTTTAATGGTTTTCAATTTCCTTTTTTCCTTGAGTCGATCGTCGAAATTAGCCAACAGTGAATTGCGCTCGAAGTAGACGGCCGCGGGTTATTTGGATGTCTCTCTTGAGCGGCACGGAACGTCGCGTCGCCTCAGATCCAGGATATTGCGAACGATGGGATCAACGTACGGAAACAAAGCCGGCCACTTAGCGGCAAATTAGCGATAGCTCCGGACGCCACTGTCGCTCTTCATTACACCAGCACCCTTGCACACCCTTGGCATCCAGCACCGACCGAGCATCTCGAGCATCTTCCCCTATACTTCCAGCGCTAACCCTCTTAACATCCTGCAGACAATGCAACCGCCTATCTTCCTCACTACATCTCGACCAATTAAATCTCCGCTATGACGAAAAATCCGTCTCCAATCACCGGTAATCGCTTAATTATTCCATGCCTCGACTAGTCATTCTCTTCCTCCTGTTTCTCCTCCTTTTTCTTCTTTTCTCCTTCTTCCTCTACATTTTTTCTTTCTTAAATATATTCCGTATGTGGCGAAAGAACATTTCCAACATTATCTTAAACAAAACATATACCGTATGAGATATGCGAATGAATAGGGTTTGCGTCGCATACGCACTACGATATACTTTTTCAACTCGATGAAGGATCTGAAACGTTCAAACGGACATTTCATACGTCAGAAATAATTGGTACTTGAAAAAGAAAACTTTGGAGTATCTTAAACAAGTTACTAGATGATCATAGAAAACGGAACGAAGTCATGGTCGCGATCGGCGTCGCGTATTTTGCATCGATATCTCTGCGATTTATTTCCAATTTCCGAGAGCTTGCACCGCCATGGCTTTCCTGCCCGCGGAAATTGAAGGAAACCGAAGAAGAAAAAGGGCGGAGGGATTCGTGCTCGAAGCGTACCACTCCTACCCGAAAGTGGGATGATGGCTGGCCAGAAGGCTGGTAAAGAGTAGGGAGACTCGTGTATCAGACTCCATTGTTAAAGCTTATTGAGAATATGCCAATAGTCTGGAATTCAATTTGACTTGCGAATCACGAACACCGTTTAATATACAGCAGACAAGGAGGTGGCGGAAACCGTATGGCTGCTTGTTTGGTAGATGACAAACCGGGCAAAACACAAACAGATGCATGAAGGAAGTTGCTTGCACGCGGAATGCTAATTCGATATTAATCTCAATGATAGCCTCATGAATACTCGGTCAAGGTGAACTTGATAATTTTAATTGATTTGTCGCGTTGTTTACCTGCTCTTTCAGAATATTTAGAATTTCGAACTTTTTCATTTAACAAAACTGCTATTGATATTCTCGGTAGTATTTCACATACGAGTTGAAACTTTCAAATTCCACTCGTTAGAAAATCATCGATTATCACGAATATACTTAATGCGATATCATACTTTTATCTCTGTTTTATGATGTAATACCTTTATAAAGTTCGTCGTTAATAGAGGATATCTTTTGAAATGGCGAAGATTCTTCGGATAGGAAAGTAAAGTACAATTACCCTCATCGTAGGTGTTATTACGATTTTTATAATTTTATTCTTTAAATATATTCTTTAAAAAATGTAGAATTCCAACAACAACAAATTCAATTCAAGATTACGCGTAACGAATTTGTGCAATGATTACTACTGGAATGGTTATTGTTGGAATAAGAATCTGATGTTTTTCTAAGAGAATTTATCTTCTGTTTTTATTCACTCCTTGTCGTAATTAGATTAGAATAGATTTTCATGCAGACTGCATCGAATTACTGGCATTAGCATCGTCTTTAAAGAAGTATTGCGCGTTTTCTAATGGACAGCGTAGCGATTATGTAGTCGAACTAACTGATGAAACGTCTTTCAGATTTTATGCAAGAAATTAAAAGGTAAAAGGAATCTATTATTGAATAACTTGTAAGTAGTACGTGTCTGTGCATCGTATCGACAAATAACGAATACTAAAGCCGTGTAATTTATTCGGTACGATCTTCCAGGCGAAGGAAAAATAACTATGTACATACTTATTATTAGCTGAATCGAGTCTATCATCGAGAAAAAACTCTTGCGGAGATGAAAGGACTCGCGATATTTCTGATATTTTTTTCTTATATAAATCGAAATTTACTATTAAATTTTAATAAAATCTTCATAATCTAGGACGTCTGGGATAAATATAGAAAGAAGTAAGTGTTTATATCAAGAAATTAATAATATCTCGTAAATAATATCATTAATTATTTTGATGATTAAAAAATTATGCAACCGACTAACGTCTTTCATTTCTATCGAATAATATTATTAGGAGGAAAATGTTATTAAAAAAGCTAGTCGATATACGAAGACGAAGGAGAAATTAGCGCACGCGAACGAAAGAGGTACGATGCGACAAAGTCGGGTTCGTTCAAATTTGTTCCTACTCCGATGCCGTCATTAGTTGAGCTGAAGCGAAACATCCCTCGGGGAAATATACCTTAATAATAACTTAAGAGCGATCCTCTTTCTTTCTCTCTTCTTTCCCCCTTCTTCCAGTTTCTCTTTTTAACGTTTATCCCAACTAGCTTCTCACCTTTCGTTTCTTTCGTCTGCTAGTAAGTGCCTTCTCCATTTTCTTCCCTTTTTTATTAAATTCTTTCTCAACTTTCGACGGCTGTAACGTATTATTTACATTTCCGATAATTTTTACGGTATACGGTAATTTATGATGTAACACGATATATTAATTTTGTGGAAAATATGTGAGACGTAGTAAACGATAAGTTGATATTTCTTTCCCTTTCTGAACAAAATTCACCGTGCAGTTTTTTTCCCTCGGAATGATAATAAGATGATCGGCCTTGTCGCAGAAAGTGGAGCAGTTACGCAATTACGTAGCTAAGCATTCGAGAGCAAGTTAGAAATACAATATATATAATAATATTTTATGGAAATATTTTATGGCAACGCGTGAGTTGATTATTAATTTAGTTTTATTTTAATTTTTTTTTATTTCAACGTGAGTTCTGACCAATTTAAAACATTTCGAGAGAAACTATTTCGATTAATCGAAATTCATACAATACAGTTGCTTTTTTTAGAGGCATCGTAAATGTAAGTTTTATTAGTATTTGGAGAAGCTTGATATGCTTCTGTAATTTATAAACTATATTACATTATATTTTCTTATCGTGTTAAAATTGGCGATTATCGCTAAACATAATTATACAGCAAAAAATATAGGCACTAGATCGAATGAAAATAATTCTAGCGATTTAATGGCTAAATATCATTTTTGAACGACTGGATATGATTGCTAAAACTTGTAGCAATTTTTCGTTTATTTAATGCTCCTTAAAAAAGAGGGAAAACATCTAAAACGTCTCGTTTGTGGAAGACTGACTTTCAATTTTCACGAATAGTCGCCAGGAGACGCAAGCATCTACTCTTTCCTTTCTTGTTTTTTACTTGGAAATTAAAAGCAGCTGGATGCTGCCTCGTTCCGAGCCCGGAATTCCCGAGAGCAAAGTTTCTCAACAAAGGCTGGATTTCTTTCCTCGCTGTTCGCTTCTTAAACGCTGACATAATGTACGAGCTAAGTCCCTTGAATCACCCAAGAGATCAGGACATCCCGGTTTCATTGGCGGAACGTTCCTAAAATGAGAACGTAAATCCATACCATGCTGAAAAGCGATAATACGTCTTGTTTTTCAATACGTATTCCGAACGAAGATTTACAACCAATGAATTCATTTCTGTTGAGACAAAGATATTGTTCTCTAGGTATCTCTTCAAAATCTTCACTTTCTTGCTTATCGACCACAACGCTTATTAGCACTTTAACGCGAATTAACGACTCTGAGTATCCAGCCGGTTCGATCGACAGCAGCCAAAATTTGTTGTTTCATCCTGAAAGGCTAATTTCACGTTTGCACCGGGCTAGTAGTCACGAAAGGCCAGCCAGACGAAACTTGAAAGTTTTGCGCACACCTAAATGGGAAAGAGAAATAACTTTGACTGAATTGAAGGCGACAAATTTGAGAAAGAGACACAGAGAGAGAAAGTAATCCTTTAATGATCCTGGACACACGAGTCGTAGAGAGAAAAGCTTCGCCTCCTATCGAAGACAGAAGAGGAAAGAAGAAAGGAGAAGGAAGGAAGAAGAAAGAGGAAAAAGGAAAGAGAAATGAGGAAAGAGGAAAGATGAAAGAGGAAGGAGAAAGAGGAGAAGGTGGCTGGCTCGGTCTGCAGGCATCTGCATAACAAAACGCGCAATTAATAAAGTTCCCGGTGTGGAGGGCGACCACAAAAGAGCATTTCGTCCTTTCACCGTGCTCCTGCAACCTTCCATCGCCTTCCTTTCTGTCCCGCCGTCCTTTCCCCCTTTTCGTCTTCACCCCTTCGCCGAAACGAAAATCGCATGGGTAGGGACAGAACGTAGGTTGGCGGAGACAGAGGGGATCGTGGAAACAGGCAGACACCTAGCTCCGGGTTAAATAAGTCAGGCTTTGTAAGGAATCCTCCGTGAAACTTGGAAATCTTTGCTACGCGAAACTGTTGGCTACGTATTTTTAATATTTTACCGGATACCGGCTTTTCTGCGTTGTTTCCACTCGCTGGATTCGCGGAAGTGGGTTTATTTTCCAAGCTTTTCGGCAACTTTCAGCGAGATCGGGCCGCATCGACGATGATTTTTTCGTGAGGAATGGAGGATTAAATGTAGGATAGTAAGAGCTTTGAAACTAACAACAGATCTTTCTGAATTTTATTAAGAGATTGTTACCAATTCACAAATCTGATTTTCGCGGATTCTACCCAAAGTATGATGCTACCGATCGAGTTAGAGGAGCGAGTAGAGCAATAGCGGAATAGGCAGCAGCCGTGCAAGAGGACATTTTCACACTGCATCGGCTCTAACCGGGGCTTTCTTTTCATTTAAAGCCCAAGCAAACTTTCGAATGAAAATTCGCTTGGGGGTGTCTGAATTCAATTGCTTGTGCTACCGACCGCTCCCGTCCTCCCTTTCTACATTCTTTCTCTCTCTTTCCCTTTCTGCGAGTCGTCGCGTCGTGTCGGTGCAATCCGAAAGTTTTCCCGCGCAAAATGCGAGTCGCATTATTTATCAAACGGGCGAGGAAGCAGCCGGCATCGGGCCGAGATTTTAACATTGGCTGCTATCATGCAGTTGCCTCCTACGGTAAACAGTTTTCAGTCTTCGGTTGGCCAAAAGTCTGGCTAGTTAATATTTCAGACGACTTCGAGCTAACTTCATGCATACTTATGTCGCGACGCGTGACTTCACCCGCAACCAGGATACCACGCTCCCCGATCCACTCAGCTAGATTTCCGCGCTAGATTTTCCAATCACCGAATTTTACACCGATTCCTCCCGTTAGCTACGATTTCTCGATACAAAATCGTTCGCAAATAATCTCCCCGCGAGATTATTTTTACCAGTTACGGCGAACTGATTTTATTAACGTGGAACAGAGTCCTCTACGCTATTTTTCGACAGTTTCGTTTTCGCACTCCCGCACAATGTAATTCTTGTCCGTCGAACGTTACGTTCCACAATTTCTCGCTTGCTTTTTTTCTAAAATTCCCTTTCTGGCATCGATATATTCAATACACCTTCGCGGTGTAAATTCCGCAAGGGAAAGCGCTATTCAAAAGTGAACAACGACAATAACAACATAGGAGCATTGCACAAAGGTGACAAAGTTTGAAAATTGTATACGCACTCTTTCGGTATCGAAGTTTAAAAATTGTGGTACACACGCTATCAGTAGGGGAAAATAGAATAGTTCGGTAAACTTATTTCGTAGAATTAAACAATACCTTCATCAAAGCGATTAATTCCTTCGTGCACCGTTCCAGCTGCGTTCTTCATTAATTAAACGCATCGGTCGATGCGATTTTTGTGCCTCAACGTAAAACACTCGGGCAAAAAAAATGCACGCATCATATAATAAAAGAGAAATAATGGCCGCCTTTGGAAGCAATTATTACGGACTTGCAGAATTTTTTGCAGAAAAGGAAACATCGATAAATACGCGCGGATGTAGTCTAACGTCTTTTACAGACGTTAATAAAGAAAATGTCTTCTTTGTGAAGCTATCGAAGGGTATAAAATGGAAGAAACGTTTGTTCGTGGTGATTTCTTCCGGTAATAAACACGACAGTTTTTGCTTCCTTCTTCCTACTCTTTTGCAGAACTGATTAATTCTTGAATATTCAGATATCGTAGACCGTATGCAATAAGTATTTTGTGATTATACAAGGTTCTACTATCTTGTTCCGTTATTAATTGCTTCCGACTGAAACAAAGGCCACGTAAATATAACTCGGAATTGTTTTACGCGAGATAATAGAAATAAGACAATCTAGATGTTGGCAATAAGTTGAAAGATTTCTGCTGTTTTTTAAGGGACAATTGTTCTTTATAGATATCGCGTCCGTTATTTTCTTATCATCGTGTTTCCTTGGCAGCTTCAGAGGATGCGTAATTCTACGGAATTTTATCTGCATCCCTTTCTACGACGATTCTATAAAAAAATGCACCATCATTGTGCAAACGTAAATCATCTGTATTGCGTAGGCGTAACCTTTCGAACTTGATCGTAAGATTTTACACGTACTTTCGAATTAACCGAAAGAATTTATCTAATGAAGTAGGAAAATATATGAAATATTCTTCATTTTTCTCTTTCTTTTCCTTTTAAATGGGTCGTCGTATCGGTTTCGTAGAAAAGTCAGTTTTCCAAGAAATCGATTTCTGATAGGTAGTTTGTTTGTAAAAAGGTAAAAAATGTTTTTTTAAAATGTGGGCAAATACGATCTATTCCTACATTTCTAGGTAGATATACAGTTTGGTAGTCGATCTCGGTGCTTATAAAAGAACATTCGCACGCGGTTGCAAACACGCGCGATCACGCGCATACAGGGCAACGTTTCAACCGGAAAACTGACAGGGTGCCGTGATCGATCGGCTCATCAAACATCATGCCATATTGTTGACTGAATCCCTTTTGCGGGGCTGCGAAGCTGGACGAGCTGAAGCGAGAAGAAGAACCAAGAGGAAGGAAAAGAGCCAGCTAGAGTGTCTATTTTTATTACGTGGTTTAACCTGACGGCGATTGCGCGAACCGGAGACTGATGGCGTTTTTATATACACCTGCGAAGAGATAAGGGAAACTACGAAAAGATCGTGTATCCGCCGGAAATTAATATGGATCCCCGTCCCCTTCTCCTCTCTTTCTCCGAGAACTTTTTGGAAAACAGGTAAGGGCGTTGCTCGCGCAAATATCCAGTCGTTCGGAAAATTCATAGACTTTTTGACAATTGATTTGTTCCATCCTATCCTACATGTTATATATTTTATAAGAATCAAAGAGAATCGTCGTAACAATTGTTTAATTAACTATAAATATATTTCGTATTTTCCTTTTACCTAATTTATTCGGTTGTGTAGCGAAAGAGTGATCAATTGCAAGTTCGAACAATAGGAGATTGATGAAGGGCCCGTTTGATTTTGCGGTTTATCCATCATCTAACATCGATGCACTAAGCGTTCAAAATAGAAAAGGTGGAGATTTAAGGGAACTCTTGGTATCTTTTCGGTTAAGCGGGATCGATACTTTCAATGGCAGAAAAAAAACAATCTTTTCCCGTAAATATAAATTACGTATAAACGCGATCAAAATCTTCCGTACTGTAAATCAAATATTATGAACGATAATCTGTGAACTAACTTTTTATTTTGATAAACTGTTTGTTTACAGAAGATTAAAACTGCCGTAAACATTACGCTTCTCCTTGTTATTTTTTCCCAAATAAGAAAATTCAAATAATGAAGAACGTAATATTTTCATAAGTTCTTGGAGTTAATCAGAGTGATTTTAGAGAATTTTTCTTGCTCCCCGTCGGTGTACGTACGATTTTTGTTGGCGTGTTTCCGCGATGCAGCCAGGAATAAAATAATAAATTATTGAAGCTATGTTATGTCGCGTCCTTGGTCGTTGGAGGTAAACAGTCTCCGGTCGCGGAAATTGAACAATTTTTCTGCATTTTGTTTACCAGTTGCTATTCTCCTTCCGTTCTTTCTTTCTGCTAGCCTAGCTTCGAGTCATTTGCATTGTTAACAAGCACGTTATATGCACCCTGTTCGCGTACCAAGTAAATATGCCCTGATTAGAAAATGCAAGTCATTCTCTCTTTCGTAGTTTGAAAATCGTAACTTCTATGTATATGTATATATAGAGAATAATGGTATTTCACTGATTTATCGTAATATGCGCATGGAAGTGTAAATATTTCTGGAAATAACGGAGCATAAATCAATCCGGTAAACGCGTCTCTGGGAGATACGATACAACGCGCGCATCTCGTATGATGACAATCAGAGGATTTTTTAAGCGACGATAGTGAAAAAAACTGTAGAAACACGAGAGCGTTGCGCGTTTGCATCCTGTTGAAAAACTTTGTATTTCGGTAAAATGTTCGATATAATACATATTTCTCTGGCGATATGCGGTCCATCCCCGTCAACGAAGGCCCTATCTGGTCGCATCAAATATTACGGCTCGTGTAAACACTGCAGGGTGGTAATTAAAGCCAGGTCCTTCTCGAATTATAAACATCAAACCAGGGTAAATTCGCCGTAGGTGAAAACCCAGCTAGCGCATTTCCCAAATTCGCTTACACGAATGTGCACTGTGTGTCATCCTTTGGCTATTACAAAATTCCCATCAAAATTAGCTACAGTGTCGCAAAGATATTATCCCATCAATTCAAACACCTTAAAAAATTTTGATCTTATCGCATACATTATACGTATATCAATATATATACAGAAAAAAATTTATTTTGGTAAATGCGATTATACGCACGAATTCGGAGAAAATTTCAATGATGAAAGTAAATATGTGTTTTTATCGTTGTTTGTTATCTATCTCGCGTTTCGGTTGTAAATACATACGCGACTTAAGTGAACTCAGTCGTGACACGTGATGAATTTGTAGTGTTGCAATATTATCAAAAATTTATCCAATTAATTTACACAGTTTTAAATAGTTTTTAATTTATTTCGTAGTATTACGGAATCTCTTTCGGCAATCTATCTAAGCATTCCCAAGGTTATTGGACTGAACCAATTTCGATACGTATTTATATTTGAAAATTCTAAACAATTGTGACGCAAACATTTGTTGTAAAAGAAACTTAGCAAGTAAGTATTTAGGATTAAATTGTACAAGCTCATTTCGAACTCCAGTCCAAGCACCCATAGAATTCGAGAATCTATGTACTTATAAACACTAATTACTGATACACATAGTACTTGGAAAGTATGTACATAATACGCACGCAATATCGTAGACTTGATTCGAGACAAAATAGCCGTCTACAATTTTGAAGTGGTTTCTTTAAGTATAGGAAATGAAACATTGTCTCTTAGCAAGTAAAATTTTTCTATTAAGACCGACTTGGATTCCCGTTAAACTTGACTCCATCGTTAGTATCCATGTTCCAATGATTTGTTAACTTACTTTTTCTCAATAATGCCAGAAGAAGAAGAAGAAGAAGAAGAAGAAGAAGAAGAAGAAGAAGAAGAAGCAGAAGAAGAAGAAGAAGAAGAAGAAGAAGGAGAAACGAGGAGGCACGCTGTCAAGCTCATTGCCAAGATCCATTTATTCATTGCCTTCAATTCCATCCATCATCTTCCTAACCCGATGTTTGAACAATTGGCTTGGTCAATCTGCCGTCTCCGAGAGCCATTAAGTAGGATTACTATTCGTACTACATATACATACTACACACTATCGATTCGGTGCCCCTCTAGAGATATCTCTCAGTATAGGTTGCGTAACGTCACACTACTTATTTGCAAGAGTTTCTTGTGCGTCACGCTCGTTGCCATGAAAAGGAAGTTCAAGGCTTAATTTGACAAGATGTGACAAACGACGCCAGTCCAGAAAGGGTAAAAATGCTCGGTACAGTCGGCTAGAAGATTGGTATTACATATTTATAGGAGACTCAGCATTGCCTGCTAAAAAATGTCCCGCCATTTCGCACCGACTTCAACTTATTCGTCATTTCTCTTTGTCGACCACTTTGCCGCGCACCCTTGAAAAATGATTGTACTGTCAAAAACGCCGTCTACCGCGCCCGTCACCTGCGTCTCGACTCATAATTCTCCTTTATAAGGAAAATTATCATCACTTGTGCTCCACTCCAATTCCACTCTCATTTTCTATATCGAATAACCAAATTGAACTCGCGGTAATTTTGTAATACCAATTTCACCATCCGATTGATATTTAACGACCTGCGATTATTCCGCAAGCCCGTCCCTTCGCACTTCCCTCTGAAAGAAGCCATAAATTACGTATTATCGATTCGCGATAACTTAAAATAGTAACATGTACTAATACGTGCTATAAACAGATCAGAATAATTAATACACTTGGATACTTCATTTTCTCTTTTTTCTTTGAAAGATTTTTTCAAGTTATCTTCCCACTATTATCGGTACTTGTTCTTTACCAGAAATTACGAATAATCTATACATAGTGCACCGTTAATTGTATTAATAATGTTAATTAATACTATTAATCGCACCATGAATTATAGCGAAATATCTGCAAAATTGAATAATTACGTTACACTGCATTTGCAGCAAAGCATGATATATGCTACAATATTAAATTAGTCGATAATAATATTCTTTGCAAACTTTCCATCAAATTCATCTTAAAATATTCTAATTTTTACGTCTAATTTAGAAATCGTTTATTCAGGCGATTTACATGCTATTTCGTGAAATAGAAATTAATTATTATACCGTTAACGAAGCCTCGTAGATCAGAGGTGTGTTAAAGTTCACCACAAATTCACGAACTCTACTTACAGATGAGATACCTTTTTGCCACGAAGGCAACAGGTTGCATACCGAGAGCAGAGATCACGAACTTGCTAAAGGTCGAGCTCCGTGACATAAGTTCACAAATTGTCTTCATTTGCTTACAAAACGTCGGAGGCAAGTTCAAAAAAATCGCCTGAATTTGCAGGCTGGAATCTTGGAAAGTATAATGATCGATGCTAGAAAAATTTTCTTGTGAATTTTATTAAGAATTGTTCAATGTTCGTTAATCTAGATATATTTGAATATCTGATATGAAATAATATGTATATTAATAATACGAAAGTGAAAAAAATGCGAATGGTTTTGGTCTGGAATTAGCGGTGGAAGTTGACATTTTAAGATGAAAAAGAAAATATAAAAATATTCAAACTATTTCAGACATAAAGTTTTGGTAAAAAAATTTTAATAGATCGCTGATAAGAATTAACGAAGGATTAATTGATTGTTCAAACGAAAAGACGAGTAGCCATTGGAGCCACGTTTGGCCAATAAGTAAAACTATTTGAATAAACAACGGTCTTATAGAGGACGTTGGTCGAGTTCATAATGATATAGCAAATTTTTTACGAAACAAATATAATATCGAAGAAACGCTGACTCACTCAAGATAAGACCGCTTCCTCGCTCTGACGTTAAACGAAGTAAAAAGACGCACGTGTGACATGGAAGAGATTATGAAACGAAATTTTTAAACGCAACACATATACAGGATGGTTGGTAACTGGTGGTACAAGCGGAAAGGGGGTGATTCTACGCGAAAAAAGAAGTCGAAAATATAGAATAACAATTTTTTTCTTTTAAGTTTTTTTTTTTTTTAATTTTTCCATCGAGACAACGATCTACAGTAAGATCCGTTATAACGAGACGTGATAAAGTGCACGCGTACCGAGCGAAAATTCAAAGTCGATTTTCTCGAAAACAAAGCCTCAAACGAAAAATTTTTATTCTATATTTTCGATTTCTTTTTTCGCGTAGAATCACCCCCTTTCCGCTTGTACTACCAGTTGCCAACCACCCTGTATACACATAATTATCTGTACTCTGTAGAGTACCATAAAGTTGAAGATTCATGGATTTGAGCAAAATATGTTACATATTTGTACATAAAGAATTCCATTTGCTTTCCGAAGGGTCACCCTGTATATACGAACAACCATAGCCGATAAGTTTGCAGTTTGCTTATTTTATTTATTTACAAATTCTAGCTAAGATGTAATATACCAGTTATACACGAGTAAGATAAACAAGACGTTGAAAACTATTTTCCCCTTTCTCTCTTTGAAGTTATTTAAAACAGACTATTTTTCTGGGACTAAAAATGAGAAATTTATCGGCAGGTATCTTATGAACGTGTCAATTAATTTGTTTAACAGTGCAGCGGTATCGCGCGATTCGACGAATCTGCGATTCGCCTTAGCATTTTCATAGGAGGAGTACAGGGCGAAGCAGCTTATTAACAAAGTTAAATTAAGCAAAGTTTCTGACTCTGATTACCTATGGCCCGCGTCACACGGGCCGGTTTTAGTTTGCTCGACAAGCTTGTTTCTCGCTGGTCAGATAAGCCGGCCAGCTTCACCGTATTATTTCCAAAAGTTTTATGGAATCGGTTTTTACTTATGCCGTCTATCGACGAATAAATATTTAAACGATCAACAGGACAGAATGATATCTCTGCCCCAGCAGTGGTATAATTCTGACGATATCGTATAGGCATAATTGCCAATCGAGCATGTTCCAATGAAAAATGGCTTCGATCACGTTGAACGCCGCGGGCACGCGACAGTTCATTCATTGACTACTGTATGTATTTAATCAAGCCGAATCGAATCGGTTCATACGAATTAAGCGATAAATAATATGGTAGAATGTTGCGTAGTCGCTCAATTCGTTGGAACGTATATGTTTATTCCGTCAACCGGTGAAAAACGGACGGTCTTACACGATTAATGAATTTTAATGAGACTCGACGTTTGCCAATTCGCTTATTTTCATACAAGTAATTTATGCGAGTATCAACTCTATCGCCAAGTTGCTTCATACATCTATTTTCTTTGTGATCCGCATGATTCCCAATAATCTGTGAATTATTACAACTACTATACAACTATACGCCAAACTACAAATTATAGAACGCAGATAGATCTTTTGTATTTCTTTTGTTTTAGTTAATCTGATCGCATGCGAATGATCTTTCGTTTTACGTCATTGTACTTGTTAATTTAATCTACTTTTATCATTGATTTGAAAATTAGGTTTATGAAATTAACATTTCAAGCTAAAGATATGGAGTTTTTAGGAATTAAACTCAACGATCGATCGATCATTCGATCGTCTTGAGAATGAATAAATTTCGAAAAGAATTATTGACAGAAATTACATTATACGTAATTTATCAAGGTTCGGATGCTGTAAAAAATATTAATTAATATAACTGAAATCTGGCTGAATTTTTTTGTGCTTTTATAGCTCGAGGATACTGATTAGTCATTAAACACCAATATCCAATAAAATAAGAGATCGGATTATTTTCAATCGACAATTACGTAAACAGCCGAACGAATTTGTGTTAGAACGTTCTAACGTGCCGTTTTCCATCAAAGATATCGGTAGCCCCGTAAGGGGATCAGGCAACGTGAACTATGAGCTCTATGCGTTAGTACTTCGTCGTAATACCGTAAATTGATGACTACTGCATTTGTGTCCATCGGGATGCCGTGTATAAACCAAATCCCCCGGGGAGTTGATGGCAAGCCAAAGAGAATTTCATTACCGGCCAACGAATTAGAATGCGATTTGTATGCATACGCAAATGTTAAACTTCCTCCTTTTTCCTTTCTGTTGTATTTGTAACCGAATTCGTGGCGTGCATTTCACAACGATAAAATCGCTAATTTACAAATTTGTCAACTTTTGCACAGAAAATATTTATATTAGTTTTAACAATTCTCACATGAATGAATCATATGGTTTCGCTTAATTTTTTTTTTGTCTCAAGTATCAGATGTTTTAAAAAGCCAAATATTGTATTTTCTAAAGACCTGAGGATTGAAAAATTCTGGCCGTGCATTGGTAGTCGTTTGGATATCCGTTTTCATATTGTATATGTGTGTGTGTGTGTGTGTGTGTATATATATATATATATAATTCGAGCTGTGTATTTTTACTATTCTGCCTATGTTATCGTTAGTTTCATCAGAACCTGTCGATACAGAATCTTGTATGTGGAATACTTAGTTTAAAAAAAATTCGTTTAAAGACATATTTACGTCGAAAATAAATTACACGGTCTATTTACAGAACCATGTTGTGAATTATGCAGCTATATTAACATGCGCAATAAATAACGTTAACATATGTAATAGATGGCAGCATGCACACATACATACATTCAAATACATATATATGTGACAATTTGACATAAAGTTTACTTATATAAGTATAACAAATTGTCTTTCCTTAAAATATAGTCATTTAATCGTCTTAACAAATGCTATCTTGAAAAAGATATCTCTATTTAACGTTTTGTTTGAAAAAATACATTTACGTGCCGCAACTAAAACTTACCACTTCGACGGATTTCCCCGAACTAGGGTTAATTTGCCGAGAAACCAAATCTTCCTGTACATCCTCGATTAATTTTCATAACTATAAATCAGTCTTATTTCGTCATTCGATGTTCCCATCACGGAAGGTCCATCGAGATTCGCAAAAACAAATAGTTCGACAAGCTTATCAATACTTCTGATTTATATGTGAGAACAAAAAGTGGAGGAAGAATAAGAAACGTTCGCGGTGCTAATTTGCGTAAATCGCAAGAAGCGTACGTTGCGGTAACTATACTCTAGCGCCGACACAAAGGACAGAGGCGAAAGGCGGAGCGACCAAGAAGAGACCGCGGTC
This sequence comes from Bombus vosnesenskii, assembly GCF_011952255.1. NCBI lineage: Eukaryota > Metazoa > Arthropoda > Insecta > Hymenoptera > Apidae > Bombus > Bombus vosnesenskii. The sequence goes on from NW_022882925.1 coordinate 9,151,256, forward strand.
GACCGAGGAAGCCGAGATCTTTATGGTAGCAATAAAGCCAACGTTGCTGGCTTCCAGTTACAAATGACTACTGGTAGCTGAAAACTATTGCCTGTGGCGTACATGTACTCCCTACCTATTCAAGGCCCGTAACCCTGCGCACACCCTTGCATTCTCGTTCTCTCTGTTCCCCGTATAGACGCTGACCCCACGAGCCAGTTCCCGCGGCTGGTTAGCTACGTGAAATAGGACCTATCGTAAATCCTCGTAACGCCTAACTAGTTAGTTAACTCCCCCACCATGTAGCGCCTCGACTTTCTTTATGCCGCCACCATCGTGTCCGATGTAAGGATTACCTTGGTTAATAATTGTTATTAAGCAACTGCCACGTTACTACGTGATCGCTTGTTCGGATTTTTCTGTTCTCTGTCGTGTCGAGGGTGGACAAAGAAAATATGTTTCCACGGTGGCGTGAGGAATGCACTTTGGAAGACCATAAGCAAAAGAGGATGGTTGATAGGTTTCGTTCGATTTCGTAGTTTATGTCCTTTGATCTAAGAATACTCGCTAAAATAATCGCAGTAATCTTTTAACAAAATCATTTTACGGCTGTTATATTGAAAATTGACTGCCTGAAAAGAGTACGAATGTATAAGTGATTAACGTACGGCAACTTAATAACTATTAATATGTCGGAATGAGTTTGGCGAAACTTCTAAAATGTTTATAAATAGGGTCTGAAAAGTTTCCATCAGTCTTCCTTAATATTCAAAGTTGATACGCGAACTTCAGATCTCGTGGCGAGTTTCAAAGCTAATTTACCGTAACAAAGCTACGCCGTTGTTTTATAACCGACATTTATCATCGTATATCTTACGATAAATAATTAAGAACATCACAACGAATCTGATCGATCACTATACCGAACCTACCCTCTTGCTATGTTTCCTACTATGCGTTATATTTCCGAATTATCTGTAGAATCTCATTTGTACGTATATACATAGCATCGTAACAACTTTGTTTATCCATCGCATATACGTGTTTTATTGTCCCTACAAATCGTTAATTTTTACCAAATTGTATTACGATTATTTTTTTTACCGAATCAATATAATTAATATTATATTTATCGATTCATCTATAACCCATAGGATTCTGCTATCCAAGATTATATAGTTTAGCAATTATTCCATTCTCTGTACAATATTTCCAAATTCATTGATTAAAATTTTAAATAGAAGGTGCATGAACTTGGAGAATACCTTTTTTATATTTTATAATTTGCAGTGTGTAAACAATTTTGCAACGAATGAGAAATTAAAAAATTAAAATCACCGTGTAAAACGATAAAAGTCAGGAGCGGATACGTAATCCTAAATGTATCAAAGAACATTTCACGGGGTTGAATATTTATCGTAGCGTAAAAATGTGCTCGACTTGGTGAAATTATTAAACAAAATGTCGCTGCAGTCTCTTCCATCGGTCCTCACATTTTAGAAACTATTATAATCTGTCGGTGAAATCCTCGTGCGCAAATCTCTTTGCCTTTATAATCGCGTTCCATCGTATGAGAGTTAAGCCAGCGCGAAAAATTCGTACAGGCCGATCGAAAAACTGCATCTAAACGCATCTACGTTATGGAAATTTGACGCCGACCTCGTTTGTTCGATAATTTCTTACAAAAAACTGCTTTAATCAACATCAAAATTATGGAAGGTATTAAATGTTGATGATAATTTCTCCTATTGTATCATACAAAAACAATTCATATATAGATATGAATGATATGAATGTATAATCTCATTATTGGCAAGAATCAGGTTGTCTATTTATATTGATATCGTATATTTTTTAAATACATGTATGTGTGGCGCATGACGCATGTACACACTACATACTACGTAGCTTACTTGATAATTAAAGAAACAATCCAATTCTGATAAGTGAACTTTTTCTCATTTGTATACGCATCGCAATCTTTACCATTTCTATCCTTCTCTAAATGCTAAATTCTCGCAGCACGATAAAATAACTTGCGAACCACTTAGTTCGAAACAAACACGATTGCTTTTTCAGCACGGAAGAATCATCAACTCAAGCGTAATTAATAAGAATCGACGCAGCGTGTGAGCGAGTGACGTATGCGCGTTTAATAAATACGAAATGGAATTCGCTGCAGGTTGTAAGTAAACTTTGAATAGCAGCGTGTATGTTCTGTAAAAGGCGTACAGGTAACAGAGCTGGTTTTAGTCACGGAGAGAGATAGTCGTTGGTCTGGTGAAAAGCGAGGCGCCGCATATTAATCATGGTATTAACACTCGAACGTTGGCAAAAGCTTAAACTAGCGTGGTTGACACCGTTGAAAGGTGTCACACATCGTCCTCCTTGGCAACTCTGCGTGCTTGGTCCCTTTCTATATATACACGTATACGTGTATTATCCTGTTGAACGATAAGCGAATAGAGATACAGGCATCGTGAAGAGAAGAGAAAAAAGGGGGGGGGGGGGGGCTGAGCCAGGATGCTAGGAGTGGGACTGCAAACTGAAACTGGGTGCGAAAATTAATTGCCAGGAACGCTTCGTTCCATCCACTTTTGCCAAACTACCCTTCACTCTTAATTACTAACCACCCTTCGGCCTGCTCGGCCAGAATCCCTGTCGCTTTTCCAGCCGACCGCTAACTGGTGGGAAAAATCAAAATCAACGCCGTTGAGCGAAAGATATATAAAACGGTAGAATGATCAGATATCACGGTTTGCTTAATTTTCCAGCGTATCGGCTAAAAAACAGGGCCGGCAGCGACGTCTCCGACCAGAGTCGGACAATGTTTCGGTCAATTTTGCTGGACGATCGTTGCTAAATGTCCGTGGTTAAATTTTAGCGGAAATTTCCACGACCCCTTTTCATACCATAAGCTTTTTTTACAAATTTAAAATTCGCGAGAAGTAGGTAGCTCATGGGTTTTCCTAAGAGTAATATTTTGCGTTTTAAGAAACATGCTCCCTCCTATAGTGCTCTACGATACTACTTTAACTCTTTCAACGTAATGAATTCATACATTTATTTCAATATTGTATTTGTTCTTACGACAAAAGATTTCAACGTCTCTATACTTAAAATTTGCACGAATATTAACTTTAGCTTTCCTTTTAAAATGACAAGATTATCATCGAAGAAAAATAACACCGTGTTATTAAAAATTATCCCGACTACTTAAAACTTTTGTAAAGTTGAAAAAGAAGTTAATTCGTTATAGGTAATCGATAGTTTGTTATACCTTGCTCGGTATCCCGATGGAAACGTGATGCGAGCGAAGCGCAGTAACAGGATACGGTAATGCTGCTATTATTCTTGTAGTTGAAGAAAATAAAAGGGAAGTACGAAGGATAAATAAACGAAATAGCGATATACAATTTTCGAATATTTCCATCTCGTACGAGCCACAATGGCGAGATTGCAAAGAAGCAATCATCGATTCGATATGCAATGCATAAGGAAAAAGGGTATGCGCCTGTGCAATTGCTGTACTGTGTACAATGGCCGAAGAAGAAATTGCGCGGACGCAAAATGTAGATATAATACAATCTCTGTTACTTGCTTTCTGTAACATACTAATGCGATACAGGAAATGGAACGAAATCGCGACGAAAATTACCTCGATAGTGAATTGCACGCAAAATTATTAATAACGACAATAACGATGTTATATACATACATACGTTAAATTTGTTCGATAAACAAAGAAGAGCAAATAATTTATAAATACCTTGTAATTTTGAGAAACGGCAATAATAATTCTAAATTGTAACTTCCGATGTCTCAAATTCAGAAAAGAGTAGATATTTTAATCGACGAGAGAATCATCGATACGGTCGAAACTAACGAGAAACTTATCGCATCGTGGAATAACGACATCAAGAGCTCTGATCGAACATGAAGGAAAGCGAGAAGAGTCGGGTCAGAAGCACGCGATTGCATAAAAGCGTCTATCGATTTGAAACACAAGATTTCGAGAACAAGAGGAACGAGGAAGGGGGAGAAGAACAAGCGGAAGTAGAAGAGAAAGAAAAATAAAAGACACGAAAGAGGATGGAGGTGATGGACAGTAGAGGTGTCGTTGTGTCGAACAAATCCGTGGAACAAGAGGAAGGCGATGTAATAAAGCGAGTCGTGAGCGAAACACGCCCCGAAGGCTACAGCTACCCTTAGAGTTACAATCTTCTTCGATTTCAAGAGGTCGACAGATCAAGCTGCTTACGCAATACCCGTTGTATCCTTATAATAAGAACAAGTATGACCCTCCAAGTCCGAATAACCGTCGACTACGATTCTTACATCTTTTCCTGATTCTTGTTGTTCCCCACCCTCACCTCGCTCCGCAACGCACAACAAATTCCTCAGACAGAGAATGTATCACGCACTATTTTCTATTTTTTATATTTATATAAACCATTATAAAACGTTATATAAACGTTTATAACCACATTTTTCTTTGTATATAACTAAATTGTATTTGATTGTAATTAAGTATTGACACGCAATCGACATTAAAAATGATTGCACGCAACCATTTATAGAAATTATAAGGTAAAAATATCATTCCTTTCCCTTCGAAAGGTAGGAAAAATCTTTTCAATGAAAGAAAAATTGACAAATGAGTGAAAATTAAAGTTGAGGTGAAATAAGTGCGAAATAAGACTGAGAGCTTTTTCCGATATTCGTAACCTGTGATCAATCCTAAATAACAGAATAAATAAAATAAAGAATTATTAACAGTTGCAACGATAAAAAAATGGCAATTCAAGAGCTTAACAGTTACAATCGAAAAATTCAAAAAAATCAAAATAATAGCAGATTGGGCAGATCGAACCATCTGTGTAGTACTATTAATACGAAAACAGCAAGTTTATCATCGATATCTACAAAAAAAACCTGTAAGCGTAACAATGATTTCACGAATAAATATAAACATAAAACAGAATCAATATGTGTACAGGAAGCACAGAATCAATGTGTCAACCGAAAAAATGAAGACTTGATCCGGATTCCGAATGGATAAAACTAAAAAGCAATGAACACGTGGCGATACGTCCTGTTGAAATCAGATATAAAATTTCGTTTCACTAACGTTCGAAAAATCTGAAAATCACCGAAAGCTAGGTGCCACTCGATCGGAGGGTTGAAAAGTATTTTAGCCTTTATCAGAGTCTTGTTTATAAGTGTTGTTCGACGTAAAGGACAGATAATGTATTTTTGTGAAGGGAGACGCGAATGATATTGAATTTTCCTCGGGCCAAAGTATACCGTCGAAACGCATGGCAATTTCCAAGTAGAGGAAGAAAGCGATGGCTTTTATGCAATGTCGAACGGCGCTCTGTTAAGTGCATAACGGTACGAAACGCATCGAGAAGGAACAACGCAGTCTGTTCGGCTAAATGGGCCTCTCGACGAGACCGGTGGACGGGCAAATGACCCGTTTCGTAACAAGCCTGTAATTGTGTTTGTTCATTGAAATTATGTCTTTACTTGGTCGAGCGGTGTTCCTCGTGTGGTTGATTACGTGTTACGCGGCAAATTCATGCTCTGTCATACTTCTCTGGTTATACGATCAAACAACCATTAGTTTAAAATATTCATTTCTCTATCTTTCCTATTCTGTGATGGAAATTGTAGCTACCTTTGTGAGATCACAGGGAAAAATACGATAAGAACATTTTTTAAATATCATTTAATAGCGAAAAATGAGATGGTGCGATAATTGTTCGTAAAATGCAACCAAATAGATGTAAATACTTTATTACACTGCAATTTTTCTAGATTTTCCAGACGAGGATATTGTATCATTACGTCTTATGAAAATGTAAAGTGTACGGAATCGACGTGAGGCGCTTTTATTCCTATCACATACGATACTTTGACCGATAAAAATTTGCCGACTTTCAACGACCAAGCACGACCTCTGCATTTCTGTCTGATTGTGAGAAATAGGAGATCTCTGAATAGAAATCGCGACTGATTGACTAAGGAATCGTCCAAATTCTATAGCACGGAAAGCATCTACTATCACGCTCCACAATGTCTGTCTGTTGTTTCGGAGAGACGTGGAGCACGCGCGCCATTACTTTTATGAGACGAAAGAACACCTCTTCTCAAAAAATTTACTTCTTTCATAAAGAATAGTACGCACCGACAAAAAAAAAAAAAAAAAAAGAAAGAAAAGGAAAAGAAAATTAGCTGACAATAAAGGGACGATCGGCGAAACATCGTCGATTCTCGGTTTAGAAAACGTTGAAAAAGGAATAAGGAAATTGAAAGAGAAACGTTTGCGAGTGATTAGAGATTGGCGAGTCTGCCAGCTGAAAAGAATGGAAGAGTGGAAGAAGGAAAGAATGACTATGTATCGTTCCAGATGCAATTGGGTTATTAATTAAGGACATAAGCTGCCGCGGGAGTAGTTCGTGGGCATCTCGAGGATCTCTTTCATCGAGTTTTAATGCTCGCGGAAAGTAGCGGGTAAGAGGAGAAATATTCGAGCGAGGAAAGGAAGGGAACCTAAGAATCGCTGCCATCATGCTGATGTTGTTAGGGATAGACTTTTAATTTCACGGATCCTTAATTATTACCAAGGCTAGTTTTTAAGGGAGAACCCGGTTCGGCCGATATCAATCTGCAACGTAACTTTGTGTCTGTAATTGAAAAAAGCTTGGGAACTCTCGTTCCACTGCCAAGGGAAAAAAGAAACAACCAGCCAGTTCTATCAAACCAGTCGTTTGCCGTAAATAAAATTCCGTTAAACAAAGTTCGCTGCTGCTGTTCTTGCGCTTATTTCCTGCCTCCTTTCATCCTTTTTGTAGCTTTTTTTGCAGTTTCTTTCTATTCTTCTATAAACTCATTGATTTACCAATTTCTTTATTGCAAACGCCTAACGATCGTTGTACTCTTAGTGGAGTACAATCTCTCTTCCTTCTCGACACGTATATGTAACGCAACCAAGTAATTGCGGATTTTGTCAATACCACCTAATGACAAAATCCGCAATCACTTAGTTGCCAATCCAATACATACAGGGCGGTTGGCGACTATTGACTAATTCTACGTGTTAAGATGAGTCAAAAGAAGGAATACAATTTTTTTATATGACACTCCGTTTCCGAAAAAAAGATTTTAAAACTTGCAAAAATATATTTAAACTTGGCTAATTATAGACTGAACAGGAGCGAATAGCGAACAAAAGGTTAAACTACATGTGAAAATAAGTAAAAAATGTAGAATAAAGTTTCTTTACACGATGCTTTGTTTTCGAGAAAAATAATTTTGGAAATGTATCGTATAATGCGTATGCACTAGACCATTTCTTAATTAAACATATTTTAACTTTGTTCTATTCAAAGTGAGGCTTTAAATGCAAAAATTTTATTTCATGTCTATGACTTATTTTCACATCAAAAATCGCGTCCCAGTTGATTATCCACGAGTCGTGCGACACTCTGTATACTGTGTACACGCATGCGCGCACACACACACACACACACACACACACACAATTGCACATAATATAATTAATATGAGAAATTTGAAGAAAAATGGTAAGGATCGCCCGCTGTCAGTTTTCTGGGAGTCTTCAGCGAAGATGGATGATTTTGGGGAATGTTTTTGGTGTTTTTCAAATATTTATCGGCGAGCGAATTATTTAAATATTGTTTAAAAAGCACAGGGACTTTATTTTATTTTTTATATCGTTTTTCAGTTTCTGTTCTATTGAATATAAGTGGCTGTATTTTATTTTAGTAATGATAAGAAAGATAGAATTAATTTCTATTATTATTTAGTTACACTATTACTTTAAAGATAACAAAGTTAGATATTGTCTTTAATTAAATTCTAATTTTGTATGAATATAAATTTAGGGACATTACTTATTGTAATAAAAATAATGCATTAGTGATTTTATTTAAAATAGGAATTATTATTGATAAATTGACTTTACAAATTTATATTTATTGTGTAGTAATTTTTATACAATTTTTGTATTTCTATATATTTATATATGAAAATTCTTCTTACATAAATTTAATTCGAGTTGACTTTGTAGAATATATTATTAATAATTATTTTTGGATATTTTTTGTTACAGAAATCTTATCATGTCGTACATAGCAGTTCCAACGAAAGCAACATCGAACTTTACGACATTTCCTCACCAAAATTACAAAAATATTACGATTAAACAAAATTTCAGTGAATTACTTAATAGTACATTGATTGTTAATTCATTTGCCATTTAAGGATACTTTGTGTGCTGCGCTAAAATTTAGTATATTGTACGTTACGAAAAGTTAAGATATAGAAACATGTACATTTATTGTATGAATTGTATGTATTACAAAATGATTTCAATAAACCGACAATAAATTGAAAACTCTGTACTATTTATTTAAAAACCTATTCCAGATCACATCAATATTCTTCTAATACAAAATTGCAATTTCTCATGCCGCATCTTCCCATGTTATCTTCTTCTAATCCAAGATGAAGATTTTCATCACTATTTCTTCCATTTTATTTATTGTTTGCTTCTTTTATAATCCTATTTTGTACGTATATGGATGGAAGGAAGGACAGAAAGATGAGGAATGAATAAAAAGCAAAACGGAAAAGGAGACGGGGAGAAAGATACGGGAAGAAAGATGTGAAAGTGATGGGGAAGAAATATAAGAAAAAAGGAGAAGGAAAGAAAGACATGGGAAGAAAAAATGCAATGGAAATGAATATAAAGGAAAGAAGGGAACCGAGAGTAATATAGAAGGAATATACAATAAGAAGTGTAGAACTATTACGTAATTTTGGTTTTTGCTACTTTCAAGTTTAACTTTAAGGAAGAACGAAGGAAATAAAGGAAAAGATGGGAAGAGGAAATTATCGGATTTATTATTTACCTTTAGTCCTGCTGATTTTAAGGTTCAGGCAGGAGTGGAAAGGAAGGAAAGGAACGAAAGAGACAATCCTTGAATGTATCGTAATTTCATCATTCTAAATTTATCTTTGTTTGTGCTGATTCCAAAATTCCAGCAAGTTTGTGGGGAAGAAAGGAAAGGCAGGAATGTAAAAGCCCTTAAATATACTATATGTATGTGACGCTGTGTTAAAATATAAGGAAGAACGATAAGATTTATACAATTTCACAATTTATATGAAGTAATTTTTATGAAATATAAAGTAAGCCAAAATTCAAATCGCAATTATTAATGTTCGTCTAAAAGTTATCCAATCATAAAAATTTCAATTCGTAAGTTAGAAATTTTCTATCTATCTAGTATCAAATCTTGGTAGAAGTTTCATCCTTCAACCGCGTGGAGTTCAGAGCGAAGTTTCATCAGGGTCGGCGGATACCCTTTGCGGGCAAACATGATAAATTTTGGTCCCGGTATCCGTAATACGTGCTCCGATGACAGCGTCGTTGATTCAGGCGCATATGTGCGCGTGAAAACGATATTTCACAGGCAGTTTGATGAGCTTCGCACATTAAGCCGGGGGTAAGTAATTATCGACTGAGCAATGACCAGAATGGCCGGGCTGGGCCACTCCCTTCTGGGGTGTCCCAGTGCGTGTCACCGCATTAACCACCCCTATACGAACATCGTTCTCATCAAAGTTCAAACGCTGGATATCTCCGATATGTCATTGTAACCTCTGCACGGCTTAATTAACGAGACACGGGGAAAACACGCGCATCAAAAATCCGGCCATTTTTTCCTGTATTTCGTTTTCCCTTCCCAGAGAGATTCATCTCGATGATTCGTCATCGACGATAGAGGTGCTTCTGTCGAACGTGAATTCATAGATGACATAGGTATTGATAAAATTACATACATTTATAGGTTTTTAAGATTCGAAATTAAATCGATCAATTAATTACATGAAAATTTCTTACGGCCTAATTCGATTGGAAAATTGGAATACGCGAATGATTTGTTAGAATACCTTGTCATACCGACGTAATGCATGTTTTATTTAACGGAAATGCGTGTTCGATTTTCGATGGCGTACGAATTGTTGGGAACGAAGGTAAGGAAATAGCAATCTCCAGCTATTCCGGGAGGAATATCGTTCCCATGTTCACGAGCAACGTCTCCTCTTCCTTCGATTCACCTTTTCGATATCAAACTATCGCGAGTCCAGGAAAGAGAGAACTGCAGTTTAGATGCCAAGTGCAGCAAGTGTATTGCGCTGTACACTCTTCAACTAATGAGAAACTATTGCAGAACGTGATTGCAAAGTTTCACTCCCCCTCACCCTGGAGAATCATTTAAAGTGCCGTATTCTTTCTGCAGATCCTTCGGATACGCCATTCGCTTATTCGAACATTCGTTTATTCCACTTTTCTTTCTTTCATTCTGTCTTGTTGTATTTCTTTTCTTTTCTTTCCTTTCTTTTATTCAAACACGAATTCGATAAAGAGATACAAAGTTACGAATATCCCGAATCCGAGCTTACTTATAGATACGGATCTCTTACAAAATGTTCTCATTTTCAACGTAAAACGAGTGTATCTACATTTGAAATGTGAAATGGCCGGTTGTTAAATCATAGTTGATCGAATCAAGTTACATTACCTTGGTAGTTACTTCGGAGAGATATTTTGGTTAATTAAATCCACAAGCTTCGTTTACTGTTAACGATTTTAATTAGTGCAATTCTCAGGTATGCGAATATGGAGAATAATAAAAATCCCACGGTGCAGTTCTGCATGTACAACTTTTAACAGCACGTCTGATTTAATATACATATTGGTTTGAAAATACGTATTCCGCTCTCAAGTTTTTAGCAGCTTCATTGTCAAGGCGTTCCTATGTGTCTTTCGATAATACATCCTCCTGGTAAAAAAGTATGAAACTTTAAAATAAAATAAAAGAAATTTCGCTTTAAGCGCCTCTTCAATGGCGTCTTCGACATGCTTGTTATTGTATACAATAACGACATAAATTTCGGAAATTTATATGCATGTTACGTAATATATTAATCTAAACAGTGGTTTGTTGCAACTTTGTAAATAGATAAAATTCAAGTTATCGTTGATATTTTTAGTAATTTTTAGAGTGCAAATCCACGTTGATACGTATTAGAATCCTTGTCGACTACTTTTTTTCACAGGAATAATTTATGACCTCATTGTATCTCTTCGAAGATACATCCTTTTCAATATCAAATTCGCGGTCGCCGGTTACTCTTTCCCTCGATAATGCCCCACTTTCTTCTGGCATTAATATTTATACCGAATACATTACATGCTTTTCATTCTTTAGAACCCGAGACATTCTTCTTCCAATCATTACACGTAGACGCGTAATCGAAGATCAGGAGGCGGATAATGATTCCCGAACAAAGACTACATCCGACTTGTTTTGCCGATTTCGTTGATAACTTCGTTAAACTGTGAGGGAAGAGAAGCCCTTTCCCCCTCGTGACTCGCAATCAGTCGACTCTCATCGGCGTTCAGATCTTCCTCTCGAATTACCACCGAGGACTGTCGAGACTGGCACAGTCAATAGATCTACCTTCGTCTCACCTTCCGGAGAAAAGGAACAACCTGTTTCCGGGTGGGGCAATCGGAAATCCACCAACTCCGAATCGAGAGTCGAGAGTACCTTGGTCTTCCGAAATAATCCTTTGGCTAACGATATCATTCCACTATAAATTTCAACCAAATCTTTTATATTATCGATATCATTGAAGGAATGTTTGATCTCCTATTAATCGAGAAAAAAGTGAGGTGAATCATTCGCATGAGTATAACACTTCGTTTCATTAGATTTCAATCTTACCCAGTAATTATTTTATTTAAGAAACTCGTCGAATCCCGCCGGAAAATAGGAAGAAGTTTTAACTTGGCTCCGCTCCACTAGAAGAAAACCGATAATCGCTTAATGACAAGTATTTTCCCGCGAGCTTGAAACCATAAATCATAACATAACATCAGCCACGCAAGCTATCCAAAAACTGTCATTTGTATCGCGAACGAAGATCTGCGATATTAGTTCTCGTTGGTAGACGCAACAAACGGGTGGCTTGGGTGCGTAAAGAAGGGTGGAGGATGTCGTACCTTGGTTGCCTTTATTATTTTATTCCATGGCTTCTCCCCGGCAAAGAAAGAAAGAAACCGCGCTCCTTTCGAAGACAAAGGCAAAGGGAGAAGACGGAAAAAAAAGATATATATATATATATATATATATATATATATATATCTTTATATATATATATATATATAAAAGATATGTATATAGATATGTATATATATATATATAGAGAGAGAGAGAGAGAGAGAGAGACAGACAGACAGACAGACAGACAGACGGACTGAAAGAGAGAGACAGAAAGAGAGAAGATAATGTAAGAGAAAAAGCTGGAAGAAGGGAGAAGGCACGTTGCGTGCAGGGTTGATGAAAGAGGAGCCAAGTATTATGAAAGTATTTTCCTAACCGACTGGCAAAGCCCCGAAGACATTTATTCCGCGAAAAATGAAGTAAAATAAATGTAATGTAAAGAGCAAACTGGCTCTGGTACCAAAGAGGGCGTTGGTCTACCCTCCTTCGACCCCTCTGAGCCTTCTTCTAGGACTTCCTCGCGGTTTCTCGAGGAGGAGAAAGGAAGGAAGAAGGAAGGTAGAAAGATCTAGATCCGATACGAGAGAGCAGGAAGAAAAAAAGAAGAGATAAAGTATGGAGGAGAACGAAAAGGGAGTCGAAGTGTAAAAGGTCGATGATGGAGATACCTCCAACAAGCTGTTCTATCTTTTCAACGTCTGTTCTTTGCCTGGAGGGACTCTTTTTTCTTCAATGTCGCCCCTTCTTTATACTTCTTTCAATATGTTCTTTTACCGAATCTCTCCGCGTCTCCTGACCCCCTCCCCTCCCCCACGTCCTTTCGTCCCAGTCGCCCACCGTTTTCCTCGTACGTTAAAGCTCCACTTTTCAACTTGACATCTTTAATTCTTTTTTTTGACATAATCGTCTTAGAAGGGGAACGCAACCATCTGAGAAACGCTCCGCGACACGTCGCGGAATTTCCTTTTCCTCCACCTCTTAACCGTCTGCCTTTACGGACTACCAATGTCTGCGAAACGATTTCTATCCCGCCCAGGGAACGATGGCAAAGCGCTCGAAATTATCGAGTCGACGTGTTTCCTGGATTATACCGCAATTACGTCGTGATCCGACGATAAATTCTTCTTGGTTTGTAAGTGGTGGTCGCGGAAGGGCGACGATCGAATAATAATAAGAGTATAATCGACTTCTTCGAAATCAATTTGCCTTATGATACAAATGAATTATTGCCGAGTGTTATGGTTAAGATAATAGATATACCATTAGAAAATTAAACGTCAAATAATTAAATTGTACACAAAGTATTAAATTTCGAAGCAGGAAAGCAACAACGAATTATGTGAGCTGAGTAAAAGCTCGTAACGGAATTCAAGACCTTTGCAGGCGTCCTACAATGGTTCATAGACATAGTTATTTAGATCCTCTAAACGAAGAACAAGGCGGAATGAAATCCTCTTCAGGAAAAGGAACTTCAAATATTTGATTTCGAGTTTCCTATTGTATCCCGCATTCCTTGATCCGATTTCAACACTTTTAATCCACGACAGTCTCTATAGTTATAAATATTTAAGTCTCTCTGGTGCAATATTAATAGGGTCGACGGTAATTTCCTGCGGGAATTTTCGCGACTGAAATTTCGCGAACTTTTAAACCGAAATTATTGTTAGCGAAGAAAACGTTTGTTCTTTTATCTTTGCCTATTGTTTAAAGTTACATCAACCACCGAAAAATAACAAGGCAGTCGAACCTATTCGTGAAAACTGTTCCTTTATTCGCTGATCAGGAAACTGTAGGAAAACTATCGATTTAATTGACATCAAGATTATCAATTTCCGAAGCTTTAATATATATCGAGTAAGTGCTTCTTTCCGAGATCTACGTATGCCATATTTATGCCAAAAAGAAGAACCGTAGAAATAATGTATACTGTAGACGATGTACCGAACATCGGTTACACATTAAAGATTAACTGATTCAGTTTGAACTCGTTGAAATGCGGCGAGACATTGGTAAGGCGGTTGCACGACTATTGGTTCCCGTGTTGGTGAGAGGTGGAATGGCGAAACGAAGACGCCATCCGGAAATCGACGAGAAGATAGGTAAGGAAGATATTTACCAGCGTCTCCTCTTACAACCTAGGCAAACTTCAATTCCCCTTTTCCGCGTCTTCGCAACCCCCATTCTGCGTATTTGCAATCGGTTACTCGATGCTTAACCCGATGAGAGAAGTAAACCACGAAGAAAAGGGCTAGGCAGGGAGGGGGGACAGTAGATGGGAGATGCAAGACTGCCGTGTCGTAATTTAAGGTGAACGCATCTTGCGACTGGAAAAGCGAGCCGAAAGTGAGTGTGTGAGTGTGTGTGTGTGAGAGAGAGAGAGAGAAAGAGAGACGAGGGAAAAGTGAAATGTTTTCTGAATTTCTAGCATGAAAACTGCAATATGAGGCAGGGTTAGAAGCTATTAAGACCCCTCCCACCTCCGGTAGATCAAAATTCCCTGTTTCGATGACTCTCTGGGAAGCACGAACGGTGATTCACAAGAGAAAAAGGTTAAATTACGAATGTTAAGTAAACAGATTTCTTTCGTTGTCATTCTATAGTAGAATTTTCTATAAGTATTTTCAAGGCTATAAATAATTTATTAGAGTGCGTAGAACGTAAAACGATTGAACGGACGAGTACGATCGCAAAAGTAAAGCTGAAACGCGAGAATCCAGGCTACGAAACGCACACCGAAAGGGATGGGAATAGGAGAAGAAAGCAGACAAATGGAGATAAAAAATCGGAATTAGAGAGAATTGCATGGATTTTCCGGAGTAATAAACGCGACCGGATTCAACTTCGATTTAATCTGCCTCGATCGCGATTTATTTTTGTGCAGATGCGCACAATTAACGCAACTTCTACATCAATTCATGATACCAACCGACCGATAAACAAGCAACAAGGGGCAGTTTATTCTTTTTTCACTCTTCTCTTTTTTGGTTTCCCTCATTCACTCTTTTCGTCTGCTCGAACAATTGTTCGTAATAAACATCCTACACTCGTCCCTGGTTGAAACGCACTCGATAATTGGACACGTTTAAATCCGATACGTGCTCAGTTTCATTTTTTTTCTCTTTTCGATTTTCCATCATCGCGATAATACTTGTCCAGCAGCTTTTTACAACGCAACAGTTTCTCTTCCCTCTCCTCTCTCTTTCTTTTTCTCTCTTTTTCTCCTTGCCACACCGCATTGTTTAACGAGGCGGAAACTGTGGTGCGAAACGCTCGGAAAATCTACGCGTAAAACAGGCAAAACGAATTAACATGAACGATCGTTCGGAAATTGGGCTATTTCTTATGGACTTCGTCGAGAATTTCGAGCAACAGAGTGAATCGATAACACCGAAGGACAAACCGAATGCTTTCGAATACATAGTTGTAATAAAAAATCATGCTCGTATATGACCCAGTATACTTCTTTTAATTCACATAATGTTCGAACGGTTTCTAGAAGTGTAGCAAGAAAGAAAAGACAGCTGGCCTGTGCGGCGTAATTGCTTCTTCGAGTTCCATTAATGTATTCAAAGGCTGATCAAATCGTACCAATATCTGTAAACCTACTTGGGAATTTCACGGGGCCTCCTTTCCTTATAAATATTCAAATTGATAGGAACCCCTTTCACGAATGGGAAAATCGTGCGCTTGAATTTTTGAAACGTAATAGAGGTGAAATTTAACAGCCTCGTTTATTTAAATGAGCGCCGCTGCGCTCGTGGGGAGACTTTCATTGTAGTCATGCGCCATTTGTGAATAACAATTTAATAACAAGAATGCCAGCTTTTGTTACTTCTTTTTTTTAATGTGGCGAATATGGCAATTAACTTTTTATCATTCAAAGTAACAATAGTGTTTGTCGTTTTATTTTTAGTTCACTCTCAACAATAACGGCCGATGTTTTTATTTTTAACAGAAAATACATTGACGTAATAACGGTATTGTGTATTTTAAAGTTTCCATTAAATCATGCACACGAATATTTTCGACATTGCTCTTTGAAAGTTGAACGATTCTATAATATCGACTGTTAAAAGTCGAATTCTTTGTCATTTATAAATGTGGTCTTGAATAGAATATTTTAGGTAAAAGCGAAACAAATAAATTCTTAACGCAAAAGTAAGTGAAAATAAAATTTATTCGTCTAGGTATATACATACGATAATTCGCAACATTATTTAAACAATGATGAAAAGTTTACCAAATGCGAAGTTGATCGATTGGGCTTCCGAAAGACTCAAATATTAAACATAAAATGTAATTGTATGTAATATTAAATGTAAAATATTTGTTTGGTATTTTGACACTCCAAAGAAACTTCATAGAGAAAATATACCGATTTGGTAGAATTTCGTCCAAGATTCCGAATACTATTTAAATAACAAATTTTGACAGGCACAACTGCTGTTTCAAATCATTTGCTCGACGAGCCATTCATATTACACGCCTGACGATTTAATATTATGATCATATTGTTTATTAATTCGTCGATGTACATCAGTACTACACAAGTAATTGCATCAATTTTCCACTAAACGATATTACGCGTTTCAAGCGATATAATTATTTTCCCCGTAATAATTATGAAATTACACGTGAACAATAAACAACGGAAACGGCCTGAGTGTCACTCACAAGTAAGAATGCTACAATGAAAATTATTTAACGGCTTATGAATATAATTGAAAGTATTCCCTCTGTAAACGCGAAAAACGATCGCTGTATAGGGTATGATGAACAAAAGGAACGAAAGCTTATGTGCGAGATGCAACGAAATATTGTAGTCAATCACAAACAAAAGCGACAGATAGAAGCTGGAATTCCTTAGATATCAAATAAGATTTAATACAGCGTAACTTCTATTGTTGCATTGGATTTATTAATGGGAAAAGCATTTTCGTTAATATTAATATAATTGTAGTAGAATTGACAGAGAATTCTTGATTTACAAAAATCCAAAGATTCTACAGAGTAAACTAATTTTCTTTAACAAAAAGAACTCGGTGGGAAATAAACTGAATGTTACTCGATAGCGTTGTTATTGCTTTTGATACGTATTCGTTTCTATCTTCCATCTAAAAAAATAAAAGAAAAAAGCGGAGAAGGAAAAAATCGTTAAACGTACTCGTTTTCGTCAATTTGGAAAAATATGACCGCCCGGAAGCAACTATCGTAAAAGTTAAAACGATTTCACGTCTATCACACGACGATTCATCTGAAATCCATTAAATAACATCAAATAATATCTCGATATATTTTTTATACTATTTCTAAGAAAAACATATTCATGGTGAAACATTTTGCATATTTTTGTCTTGCAATTCTCTCCAGATAATTTATTACATTTAATTTTAAGTTGCTGCAAATGTTACTTTTGAATAGAGTACATAGCGATTCGAAACTTTTGGCGCTAGTAAAAAATCAAAGAGAAAAATCACTGTTATCGGTAGATCTGCCACGCGTTCTGCGACCTACGTGCTTCCGCAGTTCCTAGTTACCTCAAGAAGCTGCGTGGTAAATTACAATCTGCCTGAAGGGATCGACGATGGTACAAGCCTGTTGCGGTGTGTTTGCAATACCCGTCAACCCTTTCACATTATGCCTAACCCCCGTACACCCGTTCAGTTCAAACATCCAAAGAAGAAGCAACGGATACGGGCTAGAGGAAGAACAGAGAGAGAGAGAGAGAGAGAGAGAGAAAGGGGAATGGAAGGGCAGATTTCGGGAGCAATAGGGGAAACAAACGAGTCGGAAGAATAAAGCGATATCGAACGTATCGTTGCGGTGAACTTCGAATCGAAGTTTCGGTAAAATCGCTTACTGCGGTGAAACAATCGTTTCATGGCTTACCGAATATCACGATCCAGTCAATCTATTCGGATCTTCGCAACTTGCGACAAACAGGGATCTTGCGTTCTTTTCGACTGTACCAAACGGAAAGCATTTCGATCAGCTTAAAGGTCGATGAATTTTTCATTTTAATCACCTAAAGTCCCCGACGAGATTTATAGCCTCATTTACGCTGCACAGTTTGGTTATTTTGTGGCTAGATACGCGTGATTACATATGCGTAGGTATGATTTTAAGTCATACCTATTATCTATCTTTAAACATCTGCTTTGCGGTCGCGCACATCTTGTCATTAATCGTACAAAACTTAAACAGCGTCTGGCTAATTATCTCTAACGATTTTTAAACAATACGTCGCCGCTGGTACACGTATTAACGCTAAATGATTATAGGATTTGCACTAGTACTCACTATTTTTATAGCACGTGCTGTGTCTCGATACGTTCGATGGTTACATCGATGAGCTTAACTGCGACATCGTCGCTCGTGAAATTATTTTCACGACCAGCAACCGCGTGTTTGCTTTCCAATCGAGCCGTGTAGAATAAATGTTTGAACGGAAATTTCACAAACAAGTTTCGCGCGAGCACCGAGGAACCACATGGTGTTGTTTCGAATTTAGTTTTACAGAGATTTCGTGCTGGCTTACGATGTCGCAATAATATCGCGAATAAATCCTCGTCGTAGTACAAAGAGCACGACTGGCAAAGCCCTCGGACGCTGTTTTCTGTTTGCATTAAACAACAACCGAAACGGCCGGCTGATCGAGCTGAAAAAGGTTGCACGCGATGATGTCTGCTTGACGCCGCGACGCGACGTGCCAATTGACTTTTCCGTTAGACGCGTCGCATGGCCAATTTTATATCAAGGCATAAATCAAACAAATAACGCGACAGCATATGCCTTGTATAATGGTTATCGTCCATTTCGATCGGGCTTCTAAATCGCTGTTATATTTGCTCCAGTTTCGAAATTACTGAGATACTTGATTTTCAGAATAAGCAGAAACTAAATAAATAACGTGTTTAAAGGCAAGAAATCTATTAACGAAGAAATTATTACGTCCAAGAGATTGTTAATCGGACCAACGAGTTAATTCATTTTTTTGCGATTAACGGTCCAACGAGCTTCCAATTAATTATTAAAAAAATAGTAAGCGGACCGCAACAAATCTACGTAAACTTTTAGAGGATCTCGTGGCATGCTCGATGATTCTCGAATCTGATCCTATGAAAAAATCATGACCAGCGTTCCTAGTAAAATCTCCGATTTATCGAGCAGCGATTACGCCCGAGGCATTTGTTTCGCAGCAGGTCTGTCTGAAATAAGAGAGAGGGGGAACAAGGTGGCGGCTGTCAACCCTTGAGCAATTTTAAATGCAAATTAAAGTATTGGTCCTGTTGGCCGCCGCCTGCTCCGGTTACAGGGTGAACAGCAGTGGTAGCAAGTTGCCTAGCCTGTACGATGCATTTGCATATTAAGTGGCCGCGACCCAATAACACCCCCATACCGTTCAACTCCCGTGGAGCTTCACGGAATTTCACGAACTTCGTTCGCCTCCCTTCTGCGTCACAGCTCCGGGATATCCCGTCGTCGCGTCGTATCGTTTCCACGATATCAGGCAGAAATAAAAATCGATCGAATAATAATAATAAGTCACCGCTATGGCGAGTATCGAATCCGGGAAAGTTTCTTAGACGATAAATCTGAACAAATTCATGAAAAAATTTCATTACAAATATCTGTCGCATAAGGTACAGAATATAACGTCATTATCGTCAAAGGAATCGTTCCTGCAACTTTGATTTAGTATTAAACTTGGTTACACGTTCCAACTACAAACCAACGATAAAAGAACCGATGGATGTTCCTCGATTCCTCGATTCTAGACGCTAAATCCTAAGTACGTATCTTTCAGAAATAGAATGAATTCAGTGTTAATTATTGACCACATAATTCGTCGTCGTTCTCATTGATCCCACTAACAAACCAGATTGAAAATCTGTATTCTGCAATTACAGGTCTATTTCAAAAATTTCTCCAAGCGGAAACAATCATAGTGAGGCCATTCTGGTTCGTTTAAAAAGCGAACTCTCCTCCTCCTTGCCACTTCTTCGCGAAGAAAGTCCCCTGCGGAGACGATCCTTCTTTAATTAAAACAAGATCCAAATTAATTCCCATCAAAAACAGAGAGCGCGCCGCTTTGATGCTCCTCGCTACAGGGATTATCTTTGTCCCAAGGGTAACTTTCTTGGTTTTGCCACCAAAGGAGGAAGACAAAAAACTGAAGAAGGAAGGGACGCGTAAGAGGATGGCTGGAAGTAGGAGAAACACGACGTAAAACGAGGAAGAGGACGAGGCAAAAGAATCCAGAACATTTTACACTGCCTCGGGGCAAGTTTCGTCGCTTACGCAAAATAAACTTCGACGAATGGCCTTGAGTCCCCCCCCCCCCTCTCTCTCTCTCCCTCCCTCCCTCCCACCCTCTCTACGAAAGGTAAACCTTCCCGTACGCGTATAAGAGAGCTAAAGGGAAAACGAAAGAAACTGACAGCAACAGAAGCAATTGAGGAAGGGGAAGAAGAATAGGTAGAAGAAGAATAAGAAAGTAAAGGAGAGTTAGATGGAAAGGGTGAGAGAGGAGAGGGTTGGGGCAAAAATGGCCTAGTACCAGAAGGGGGTAAAAAAAGGGTCTCTTGCGGTACATTTGGGTTTTATTGAATATAACGCGTGGTGAAACCCCAACTGGCTTTGCAAGAGTATCGTACTTCCCTTTGTCACCGTTTCGACTCCCACTTTCACCCTCTTTATCCTTTTCTCTTTCTCTCTTTCATTCTGAGTCTTACTTCTCCCTCACCCTCTTGCTTTCTGTCCGTACAGACACTATGGTTATTACGCTATACTGGTTTATGGCATTTTTGCGCGCTTACCTTTACCCCCTGGCTCTGTCGAATCCATGGTACGTTCCTCGACGCGTTCCTTTCGTTCGCACAGTTTCTCGCGCGCAGAGGTTAATGGCCCCGAACAAGAATCTAAAACGTGTATCTACGAGCGGAGGTTGAAAATCGAAAGGACGAAGGAGAGAGAGAAAGAGAGAGAGAGAGAAAGAGAGAGAGGACGTCACGACAGACATCCTCTATGTGTCTCGTTATCAAACTCCGTAGCATTTCGCCAGCCCTTTATCGTGTTCTGCTTTCTACCGAAAAGTTTCATCGTGAAAGTATCGCAAGTTTTGAAATTCTAGGGATGGAATGAAATTTCGTACAAGTCTTAAGGTTGTTCGCTAAGGCTATTGAGGGTATTGCAATGATTATTGTAATTTGTAAGACTAAAGTTGAAATTCTTTTTCATTAGTTATCTCTCATAGCGAAGGAGTCAAAGAACCGAATTATACAATTTTGACCGAAATTTCAAGAAACCACAAAATGCCCTAGCCCGAAAGCAATTACGAATCGATACATGCGTAAAAAAGACCACTTTTAGTTTCCAACATTTTTTTAGCGCAAGGAGGAAACCAATCGCAAACTCGTCTCGGTAACAATAACATTAGAGCAGCGGCTGAAAATTAATATCCCGTCGAAGTAGTTCAAAACCATTTCATGGTCCATGTACGGCAACAGAAAACTTGAAATAATAATGCGAGAGAGGAAGGGAGAGAGAGAGTCAGAGAGGGAGAGGGAGAAATAGCGTAGACCCAAGTACTTTTCCATTCTCTTATTTCTGCTTTTATATTCCGTCCAGCCACGTTTCTCCCAACGGCACCTTATTATTCATGCGCCTTTAAACGGTCCCGCATGGCAGGGCTGTTGGAGAAATGCTAAACGGCTTCATCGACCATGGACGATGAAATTTTATTGGCTTCATCAGTGGCATAGATGAACGAAATTAAGCACAAACAGCAACCGAGGAACGTGAGATCGTCGGCGATAGCAACGTGGAAATAGCACTGGTTTCGTCGTTCGTTACTTGGCAAGCACACACACGCCGCCCTCGTACGTTTCGCGCCATGTGGTCCAACAGGCTTTTGTTCGCATACGTTTAGAATATAAATAACACATGAAACTGCACGCTGTACATGCTGCTTTTACAAACGTGCGTCCTGCTTTTACAAGGCATCGCGACGCATCGTTGTCGCATCTATGACCGATTTACGCTCTTCCCCTTTTCTTCTTTGATTCTCTTCTCTCTCTCTCACACACACACACACACACACACACACACACCCTCTCTCTCTCTCTCCCCCTCTCTCTCCGTTAATTCCAACTGTTTTACTTTTTCAACGATTCAATGATGTTGATCTTATTCCATGTGGGTATTTAGATGAAAAAAGTATCTAACGCACACCTGGTTTTGGTTTCGTTTTTCCATATTTGGTAAAAGTAATGAAAATTTAATTTATAATTTGAAAATAACCAACACTGTTTCCCCTTAATAAATAATCTCATGCTTCTAACTTTTTCACAAATTGTCAGAATATGTTACTAATTGAATATTCCTCGTTGTATTCACAAAAATTCACGAACCGAGCATTAATAACTACGTGGTGGAAAGTTGTCGAAATTTCAAGAAACTTCGGTTTATTACACAGTACAACTTACACATTACACATTACACATTACAAATTACACATTACTAACAGTACAAGCGTATCCCAATTTGTTCATCTCTGTGACTGAAACAAAAGTAAGTAGTTAAGTGGGAATATTCGTTCGAATTTAGAATAGAAGGCGAACGAACGATGCCAAACATCAACCAATATAGAATTATTTCCTTCGTTTCTTTTTTAAGCCACTTTCCTTACTTTTTTCAACTCGAAAATAATTCGAAAGAGATAGCTTATCGATATCCTAAGACACCTACGCAAGAAATGTTGTCAAACCAATTCATTTCATTGGGTCGACGTCATTCTTCCAGGTTGCACGAACTTCTTTTACGTATCGCGCGAGACTTCCACTGTGCTGTTTGTGTCATAGAGGCGAGCAGTCGAACGTCGTATCATGTCGGTAACGAGAGAAGATCCCCTCGTTTGCTCCTCCGCTCTACCCTTTCCGTTGTTTCCCGGGGGCGAGCTTGAAATTCTTCTCGTTTTGCGTGTGAGAGCAATGCGAATGAAAAAAAAGAAGAGAACGGAAGAGAAGAGAGAAGGGAAAACAGGAAACAGATAGACGCGGGAAAGGGGGAAACATCTGCAGATCGCGTCGAAGAGGGTGGAAACTGTACGCAAAACCGTATAGTATAACGGTATCAGGTTTGTGAGACGGTCAGATCAGAATACATTGCAAAATGCAACCAACCCCTCTAACGTAGACACCGTGACATGCCGTTGCATTTCAAGCTGAAAGGGTAATTGACGTTTCGGTTGAATTCCAATACGGCCAGTTCCAGTTTCTCCTTTTTTTCAATCCCATGTATTTTTTCTTTCTTCTTTTTTGAATTTCGCGATCGCTGACTGATGGACGGAATCGAATGCATCCCTGATGTTGTAGATTATGCAACGATCGAGCGTTACCTGCATAACCGTGTGCCGTGCAACCTGCCGTTAATTAATTTATGACGCGGCTGTTACATTCATGCCTGAATACTCCGATAATTTTGTAACTCCGATAGTTTTGTAAGTTAATCTTTGGTACTTATTTTCCTTTTTCGGCTTGTTCGGATTGTCGACCAGGAGGAAAAAATACCAAATTATTTTTCAAATATATAAAGATATAATTATTTTTTTGCGTATCCTAAGCTTTATGGTTGTTTACATTGTGATAGCTAATTCATTATTTCAGCGAATTCATTATTGAAGCGATTAATTATTTAACTGTAGAATAGTTTATATTTACATTTAATTAAATGAATAAAATGAAATAATCTATGTAGCCATAAATCGGATTGCAAGAGAAACTTCAATTTCAGAATCTTTAAATTCTCTATTGTTTAGGCAAAGTTTGATATGATATATATAATAATAATGATATATTAATTCCACTTTTAGAAAAATTACCATTTTGTTTCTTGATGAAAGATAAATATTTTTCACTATATATATAATAATATATAATATAATATATATATAATACATAATAATATATATGATATATATAATAATAATGATATATTAATTCCACTTTTAGAAAGATTACCATTTTGTTTCTTGATGAAAGATAAATATTTTTCACTATTATTACAAGATAATTTGACGTAGTTGTTTAGCGTCCGGTTCAACGTTATTCATTTATAAAAGCAGCGGCAAGTCAGATTTTCAGCGTGAAGATGGAATAGCGATGAGGAAACAAGACCGTTGTGTCCATGTTCTTCAATGCGGCTGGATCAAATAAAGGAAGTTACACGCGAACGTATGGCATAACAGTATCGAGTTTTTCTACTGTCTGGATCAGAATGCAGCCTTGGCTGAGCACTACGTGTAGTTTGGCGTCTGCACATACCTGAATCACTATATGCCAGTGGAAAAACTATGTGCAATAGTCGGACAGAGTTTCTCAACCTTCGTCATACCCTTACAAATATTTTGCGACTAAAATTTGCCATAATTGTTCGCAATCGTTTTATCAGGTGTTTATGATATTATCTCGATTTCGATGTGCTTAAAATTTGGAAAAGACAAATGGAAGAGAAAATTCCTTCTATATTATTGGCAACGCAACGCTCATTGTCAAAGAACCAAATAAAATAACACCAATAGTAAAAATATTATTCAAACGATCGCAAATTCTTATAATTCCTTGCACTTTCGTTTTCTTTCGATTAGAAAAACTGTGGGAAAAATTAATCGGTAGAAGAACATGGAGAATAATGTCAATCATGAAAATATCACATCGAGAAACAGCTGGACCATTCCGTGAATTATTTCACGTGGATGGAAAGCTCGAGGGTGGAAAACCTGGAGACTAACAAATGCGAAACGAAGCAAGATCCATCGTCGGGCAGACGGCACGTGATAACCACTGATCGCTGGACAGCCAAACAATAAAGGCTTTCGTACAAAGCCCAACGGCATTCCTATTCATTCACAGATGCAGCAAAGTCCTTTGGACAATGCTGAAGCTCGCCAATCCTACACACTCGCCTGGCTCGATATTAAAATACTTGAGCATATTCTTGACGAGTCGCGCTTAGGCGCCGAAAAGCTCAAGGCGCCCATGTCTTCAAAGAACACGTCAGCTTCCAGGGAAGAATCCTTTTGCTACTGATACAAGAAATTCCACGAATTCTGCGCGAACGTTGTCGCAAGATGTTCGCTGTTTCCTGATCGACTCCTCTCTGATACATCTCGCTTGCCTTACCCTTATCATCTGTGAAATCTGCTTATACGCTTCCAACTCGCGATTCTTGTCCGCCAAACAAGTTTATAGATGCTTCGAAAGTTGCATCTAGGAATGCAAGGCGTTTCTTGACAATCTTGACAAGTATCTCCGACGCTTTGTATGTACTGCTTTGTAGTAGGTTTAAAAGAATCTCGCGAAAGTTTCTCTCGTGTTTTCTTTGGATATCGCGACATCGATTCGCTTTACGCGAGAATTCATCGATATTTCTGCTACGTTTTCTATGCTCCTAGCGAAAATACTTGACAAAATTTTTCAGAATGTCTTTTTGCCACTTAGAAAAAGAGACATTTTTTTTATCATTTATTAAGCCTAATTTGTTCCGACGCAAGAAAATATTTTCACGACATGCAAAACATCTCGCCCAAGTGCTTTTCCGATATGTATGCTTATTATGTGAAGGATGTATGTTAAAAAAGTTCGTTAAAAAAGCGAACCTCTGAAAAAGAGACCTTGTACCAAGGGAATGTACCATGCTTTTCAATAAATCGAATAAAACTCTGATAACGGACCCGGTCATTACATTCCCTTTACAACAGTTTTCTATTTCCAAATTTTTGTTTCTCCTTTCGAATCAATTTCTCGTAGTTTATACAACAGTCAGTTGTTGCAGAAAAATTGCCAGAGACATGCGCACAAAACTTGTTTTATTATACTATTCGTTACAAATATTCCATTTAGAAATTAACCGAGAAGATCGCTCATTTTACGTGGACAATTTTATACAGGCGTCGAAAATATCAATCGTTATTCGAACGAAGTTAAACAATTACGTCACGATCCAAACCAGAATCAAAAAGCAATGTCGAAACAAGATTAGCATCTTATTTGTTGTCTTGACTTCCAATTGTTCGTGGATTGTTTAATGCTGGAGGTCAGGAAGTCAAGATATCAGTCTTGGATGCCCGCGAACAAGCACGATATATATATTTTAATTCGTATTGGGAACGCACAGGTTGCTCGCGGTATGGGTATAATCAGTATCGTGAGCCTACACACAGCTTGGTGTCGGCCCTGGAACCCCTTATATCCCATGGGGACGTTGTCCTTGTCTTTTTCCTCGATTTCTCGAGAAAATTCAAAGGCAGCTATCAAGGTTCATACACGTACATACGCGTACAACATGTGGATGTATGAGTGAGAGAGTGCAAAAACAGACGAAACGCCAAAAAGACACTCGGCACCATTACAGAGGGTGACGATCGTATAACGGCGTTCCTCTGAATAATTGAAGTTCGATCCTCGCTTCTCAAGAATATTAATGGAAGCAGCCTTCCCTTGCCCCGTTACCAACCTCTCTCTCACTCTGTTCACCCTCTTAGATCGAAACTCGCCCCACCTGTATATTTTACGTCTTCGTTTTGTGAAAATCGGCTGGGCTGGTAGCGCTGGTTATTGCCAGCTTGGTATATAATTTATGGAGAAATAAGTATACGCTGATTTTCATTTTCTCAATAGCCTTATAAGTATAAATACCGGATAAAACACTATTGCCACAGATCAACTTTTCCTTTTATCTAAATTATCTTTCAATATCTATAAAATACCTCGTTTATTTATCTAATTCTTTTGCAGCGTAAATAGTCCGTTAACTGGAATAGATTCGTTCGTAAGTTTGTGGCGACTTTTAATTCCGAATATTTTTGTTAGTGCCGCCAACGCTTTAACACTTTGCGAATTGGAGACTCCGGCTTTCATTTTCCAACCGTTGGCGTCGGGAGACGCGAATTCGCGTCTTAGATACTTCATGCGGTATCCTATAAAAATGTTAACTACTGTTAAATAAAACAGTAAAAAGAAGTAATGGATGCAATAAACGAAATGTTGTGAGTGTTTTTACATTACATGCTTGAATAATACGAAACCGTTATCAACATATTATATATAATATTGATTGCCCGGAAAGTTCGTTCCGACTTTTTAAGGAATTTAATAAAATAATAAATTTTGTTTAATATCTCTCCATCGAAGTTTTTCACCAAAAACCTGAGGGGTTCTGGAAGTATGGAATATTCAAGTTGCGTGAAAGGTTGTGAAACAAAAAAAAAAATGGTGTGAAAGGAAGGTTGTGGAACAAAATAGCATCTATATAAATTCAATATATACATATCGAATCGAAATGAAAATCGGAATGAACTTTCCGAGCGACCGTTTGAATCTTTTCAATCACTCCAAAAATACGCGGGAATTCAGGCTATATGCTTGTCAGAAACACGCATCATGTTACCGATTTCGCACTTGTAGCCAAAACAGAACCTGGACATAACTGTTCTTGGAGTTATAGTTGTAGTTAGCCACCCATCTTTGTGCATAGTGTGCAGTGCACTGTATACACATGTGAAGCTAGAAGTATTATTTTCAAGGAGTCAATTGATTTCAGACAAGCAATCAAAACAAACGATACAAATTTTAATCAATGCAAAATTTTCTCTTCGGACAATTATTATTATATATCAGTTTTATGTTATCTTACTTTAGTTACATATATTATTTATCGGTACTGTTTGTTGTGTATTGTTGTTATTATTATTAAAACTTACTGAATTTCAACACAGTGCTGCTATTATTACGCTATTGACATCGTAATACTTTTCTTAACGTCATAGTCCTGGTTTAATTTTTCCAGCTAGTGACATTGTTTTCTCACGTTTGGCTTAGATGTGTCCATTAATATCGCCAGCGAGCTGCCTTTTGTACAAAATTCATTAACAATGCAAACTTGTATCTTAAACACGAACATTGTCGGGTAAAAAGCACAAATCCCGATTATTATCCGCACATCAATAGATATATTAATCGGGTGTTTGCACCTGCACGGCCAGCAGATATTAACTTCATTATACCCTTCTTTCGTTGTCTTCAATTTCCATTTACTCGATAGCTAATTATAACTCCCTTCTTGCTGGGTTTTGACACTCTCATTAGCATCGAGGCCGCCGCCCTTCCTCCCTAACTTCATCTAAAGATGAGATTGCCGGAAGAAGTGAATGGTCATTATCGAACAACTGATAAATCAATTTGCATTCAATCTCCATCGGCAGATTTAAGCGATCTTGCTTGCTGAGATTTTGTTCAACCATGTATGAAAATTGTCTAACCCGTTTTGAAAAGTTTGATCGATAAACCATTGATTAGAAACCTCGAAAATCAAACGTCTAATTTCGATAATTAAATGCTCACTGTCTCTCTCTTAATAACAGTAAAGCGTAGAACGAAACACGGGTAGTATAGTTTGTAGCATATTTTATAGGATATTTTAAAAAAATTTCGATTATCGAAACTCGAATGGACGCATGGAAGAAAAGTCAAGAGACAGTAAAATGTGCGAGAGACAAGAGAAGCTGTTGGTCCGAGGGAAAATTATCGGTTGAGAAGACAGGACACGAGGGTGGCATCGAGAAGGATATTAGGGGACCTGGAGATCCGGAGGAAAGGGTCGAATGTACACCAGGAGGACCAGTTCCATTGCAGACATAACCGCACTTTGCTACATTAGCTTTTATGTTAGTACATTCGACCATGCGGCTTACCTTCCTCTTAGTAACGTCCATCTCTGCGTTAGGCGCACGTATATATACATTTCGTTCAGAACGTTTCTAGTTGTAAACGTCCAGTAGTAGTAACCATCATCGTTTCACAATGTTCACGGTACGACCATTACTTGCAAGGCAGCCGTTGTTTTAAGTCTTATCTAACGACTTCCTGATGGGAGAACCTCAACTGGCTTACACACTCGTTACCCACCGCTGACCTTCATCGAGAAAGTCTATTCTTTCCGCTTCGTACCTTTGCTTCTTAATGCTCTCGATGAATTTCAGGATATCGGGTTAAACGAAATTCCACGACAATTCCTATCTAAAATTCGGAGAATCAAATAAGATCGTTCATTCAGAAGAATGAGAATTTTGTAAAAACTTTGCAGTATTTGAAACGATGCTTTGGATATAACAATAATCGTGTTAACAACGAACATCGTAAGCAATCGAGAAGGTTAGAAATTTCCGAGTGAAGAAATCTGTGAAGAAGTATAACAATGATAATAGAATACTTAATTACCACATATATAACGATGTAATATAAACGTTAAATACATATGTATGTACAATAGAAAAGCGTAGGTCGTAAAAATGGAATTAAAATACCCGCTGTGAACTAATTTAATCAACTGAAACTTCTGGCTTGTTTCAATCTCTTTTTAAACAAAAATTGCCCCTTCTGTTTGAGGTAAAGAAATGTACCGAGTGTGAACGATACACGAAAAATCGTAACGGACATTGGTTTTAACATTCAACCCTTTAGCGATCGAGGAACATCGCGAAACACCTCCAGTCTTAACAATTTCTGAGAACGTTCGATCCACAATGAATAGTCCAACCAGACACAAACCGTCCCGGAACAATCCCCTAGCAGACGCATTCAATAAAATCCAATTTGACGGTGGCTCGTGCTCTCACCAGCAAAATTAGGAGCGTGTGTACGCGGTTTGGCCTCGGAATATACGGAAGCCACCCTTGGGCCAGCAATTCAGGACATTCCTGCAAATAATTTCGGGTCACCCACAGTCCAGAACGTCCACCACCGTCGGCAATACAAGTGAGAAGCTGATTTCCGCTGGAATGAAATGGTAAAAGTGGGACTTATGAAGAATTCTCTCTTTTTGTTGTGCATTGTGAGAAAGGAACTAAATGAAGACTGTAACGTAAAGAAAAATCTAGATAATATATAATTATACCTGGCTTAATTATTAATAAAGAGAGGCGACCGCTGAATCAAAACACTGCTTTACCGAATTTCCACAAAACTGAAATTAGCAAAATTTTTAGGATAACTAGAAATATCCGGAAGCGTTATTAAGCGATAGAAAATGTGACACTTTTATTAACGAAATGAAAAGTTAAACAATGCATCCGGTAAAGGATAAAATATTTCATAAAATGGGGGAAAGCGATATCGAGGATTTGTTAAAACTTACTCGACGATGGAATGTCCGCTGCTTAATGCAGGATATTTTATCGTGTCCACTGTGTAAACTTACAATGCAGTTTCGCCGAGTATTCGGTGGAAACGGAGTGGTCGCGTAATTAAAGGAAATTTTACAGAGCTTCCGAATGTTTTATTTTTCTATACTTTCTTTATTTCACGGGTATCATCGGAATGTAATTACGTTTCCATGCTCTCTCTACCGGTATTAATTCCAGAAATTTTTACTCAAGCGTACAGCTTAATTAAATCCAATTTAAAATTGCTTGTAACTGAAGGACTGTATTCGTTGCGTAAAAAGATCACACGTTTCCTATCGAAGTAATTACGCCTGTACTAAGGAAAAAACAAAAATACTTTTACTTGCATGGAAAAGACCACTTGAACGTACAAACAAATCACAAGTCATTGGCTCACGAGTAACGTCGCCTCGTTTTTCGAGTTATACAAATAGTTCTTTTTTTTTTTAATTACGACTCAATCTGATAGAAAATATATCTGGTAGAATAGTTGCTATTCATATTCCTAGCGATCGTAACCTTCCAAAGTATCGTAAATATACATATTTTCCTATTTAGTTATATAGAAACCATGCCAAGAATTACTTTGGACACTCAGTTCGATGAATGGTTTTTCCTTTGATGAGCTTTAACGAAGCCCTTTGCTCGATGCAAAACGAGCTTGCTAGGCAAACCGAGGGTGTTGTTTCGGTAACGCTACCACGGCCTATAATACAACACGAGCACAACCTCGACGAGTATATTCGAGAGCACGAGGGATAATTAAGGTTCGGGACAACCTACGCGGCTTTTGTACTCGGTCGAGGTGCGTTCGGTCCTGGAGAGAGTTGCTGGTTCGGGAGAATAGAAGGTTCCTCGACCGGGTGAGAATAGGAGGGGGCTGGTTGCATCTTGATTTAATGTACCAACGAAATTATAGCAGACTTCTGCCGTTAATTAAGCAATCTCCGAAAGATTCTAGCGAAGCTATCTTTCCTTCTATCCTCCCTTACGCGTGCCTTTTTTCAACCAATTTCCTCCCTTCCTTTCTTATTCGCTCTCCTTTCTCCTTTTTGAAAACACTTCGCGTAAGCTACTTGCATCGAATTTTCTACCATTATGAGTTTTGTCTCCTTCCCTCCTTTCATTTTCCCCTTCCAACCCCCTTATTTTTTGTTATTTACTGTCCTTTTTTTCCGTTTCGAAAACACCTCGTGCAAGCTGTCCTCCTCCTTCCCTGCACGAATGTCGCTACTTCTAAAACAGCGTTTTCGCTCGCTTAATTCGTCCCTCCTCTTTCGCTTTTCGTCTCTTCAGCCACCACCCCACCCAGTTCCACGCCCCTCCAACAACGACTTTTACGTCACTGCCATTCCAGTCTCTCCCATTCCACAATTCGCGTTAGTCGTCTCCGTCTCGCTCGAGTTCGTTTTCCTACCCACCTCCACTGGCACGAAATTACACGCGAGTAATTTATAATTTAGACGCCGAGGAGCTGCTAGAAGACGACGACGAAGACGAAGACGAAGGCAAGGACGGCGACGGGGTCGATGTCACGACAGGAGGAGTAGGAGACACGTGTGTGGCCACACTTGTCAGTTTCGGTTAATGTTTTCGACTTTCCGTCGGTTATTTTCTCAGATTTTCTGGCTCGCGAGGTACTAGGATAAGGAGACTGACTTCGGGTATAGACGGATGGTGATTTTATCCATTCTATTTTGGAAATCGATGTTCGCGCAACATCTTCCTACAAATTGTTTCCATACCGTGTTCAAAAAATAAAATTGCAAATCGGCCTGGAATTATTTCAAGTTTTAATCACCTGAAAAAATGTATTCTTCTTAATGTCACACGTGATTCAAGGATAATAATTCCTTCTCGCAGAGTGTCGAACATGGCGCGACCGAATGTAATTCCAAACTTTAAATTGAGAAGCAAACTTCCTCGTGGCGTTGGAAACGCAAGATGTAACGGTGGCACAACCGATGGGACGCGAAAAATCACCTCAATTTCGACTGCGCGCGGAAATTCGCGTCAACTCGCTCTTTATGGATTAACGTGCAACTTCGTCATTATTCTGATTGCTTACGTTAAGCTCGTTAGCCTTCGATGCACGCCGTCACAGCCAACTCTCATAGTAATTTACTCTCTAAGTTGTTACGTACACAATAATCTTCCATTCGGGCCCGACCGACCAGAGTTACTGACACAGTTTATCTTATTTATAAAGTTAGCGATTATTCCAATAAATATTTCATTAAATTACTATTTTATCGAATTTGGGATATTGGAATATATATTGGATTAGAATTATCGTAGATTTAATCTACGATCGATTAAAAGCTAATTAATCCTTCCTTTTACAAGAACGAAACAACGATACTAATATCATACATTTTCTGCTCACATTCCCTTAAACGTTACCTACTTTTAAGAAATATACCTGTCGTTCTATATATGTATACAACTCTATTTGAATTTTCACCCACGTTATCTGAATTTCAAAAACACGAAACAACTTTAGCTGTATTGACAAAAGATAAAACTTGTAAATTGCTCTCTTCGAAGCACCGTTCAAGCGTCATAAGTTATTAATGTTAAACTCTAACTATTCTTAATATTGCTTGCAACGCACGCTGTAATACTCTAAACGAAATTATTTTGCTGTTCTCTAAATACAAACAATCTGTATAAATTCAACAGAAATTCCTCTAATGAAAGAGAATTGTTAACGCGTCGATACATCTTTTTATCACACTGACAGAAGTAAAATTGAATAAAGTCAGGGAAAATCAAGGCAATCGCCGAGAATCGACGTATAAAAAGAAGCATAAATTTTAAACATAAGTGATCATTTTCTATGGATTTCTAAGTAATGGGAGGCTGTAGTTTAACGAAACTGTTTTGCTCCAACTCAATAGAATACGAGGAAACAGGATGAGATTCCAAAAAGCGAGGAAACATCTAGTGCAACGAAAATTGCATCAGGACTCCTCTGCCCTCAGCAAGCTCTTTACCTTCGGAAAAATATACAGACTGGACCAACCTATATGCAGATACTTTCATATATAGGGTGTGTGTCAGTGAAACTGTACGTATTTAAAACTTAGAAATGAGCTTTCTAAGACGTTACACAAAACAACATCAATCCCGTTTATACACAACGAATCTCATTTCAACACATCACCTTTAACTCGATACAGTATCAAATATCAAGAAACAAACTTCATATTATTTTTCTGCTTCCGATCTACGAAAAAACACATAATTTCAAAGAATCGTATAATTTCGAAATATTTCCAGATTTATAGCGATAGGAATTTCAAGTAGCATTTCTGAAAAAATTAAGATTAAAGTGGATATGTTTAATTCAAAGACTCGAAAAAATGTTTGACTGAAAAAGTCCGAAAAATTCTATGACACCAAAAGCCTTAGAATTAAAAATAGGAAAATAGGAAAGAGTAGGAAATTTATCTTTGTTTTGATGGTGTTCCTGTACGTAACACCCTATAGAGATACACAATCTCAAACGTAGTCGTGCCGGCGCACGTGCGCCCACCTATGCGACCTATAAAATATTCAAAATCCATACTCGGGTATTTACAGGGACGGCTGAGCCCGTATGTCGTAACGTTGCTGGGGTTTATTATATTTTAGACGTGTCTTTTCCCGCTCACCCCACGGGAAGAAAGTCTCACGACAAAGAGAAGACTAGGGGGAAAAAGGAAGAGACAAATCGAATCGAACGTAGAGAGAAATACACTTGATCGAGCCAAGAAAGATCCTGTTTCAAAAACAATCTTCCATTTTAACTGTTCTCCTCCATTTCGGTAAAACAATTTCTATTTTTAACTTCTTTTTTTCGTGTTTTCTTAGTTGTAGCATTTAGATGGCTTGATTGCTTTATTTCGTTGATTTTTAATCAAGACCACGAAAACAATTCTTTATACGCAGAGTTTTCCTTATTTGTTTTTTATTAAAAAAAGATTTCTTTTAAGTAAATAAGTATACATTCTTCTTTAATCACGGAAATGAAGGAAGGGCAAAACAAACGATGGCAAAAGCAAAGCTATCGATTTCTATCAAGCTATCGATCAAAACTATCGAATGCTATCGATTAAAATTTCCATATACGATATGGTAACTTAATAATAAAGCAAAATCATCGGGGGAAGATAATTATTCAAACGAGATGAATGGGTGAGTCAGAACAGATCCCCCAGAAAGGATATGCAAAAGAATGCAGAGAGACAAAAAGATGTAGGGAGACAAAGTGGAAAAAGAGCAAATCGCCAATGGAAGGGGAAGAGAGTCAGAACGAAGGGGTAGACACCATTTTTCAGTCTAGCATCCATGAATCTGAAATTGAGTGGATCAGCCATCTGCGACACTGTTTCCTCTTACCAGATAGATCCGTATGCGCATACAACGAATGGTTCTTTAGTAGATGCTAAATTGCATATGCAGTCACCTTTCTATAATTTTCCTTCTTTCCTCTATCTCACCAAACCACTATGTTTGATACGAAACGGAGAATAGTAAAATAACACCCATGTTTCATGTTCCAAAATAGACTTTTATTTAATATTAAATAAGAATTATTTAAAATTAAACAAATTGAAAAGATGTATTTCTGAATTTACAGATACATCATTTCTATTGTAATTAATTTCAGTTAAAAATAATTAGGCAAAATAAAATCTGGAACGGAAGGACTGAGAGGGAGGGGAAGCGTACTTATATACGGCAGATATTTAATTTACAACTAGAAATAAAAGAAATCTACACAAAAGGAATTGAAGTTTCATTAAATATTATAGCAACTTAATTACAATGTTGAATATTTGACTAGTAGAGGTAACGAAAGAATTTCAAACGATTCTAACTGTTTCCAAGATATGTTAAATTCATTATTCAATGAGCAGAGGTATAAGTTCTTACGCGACTATACGACGTTTCATTTAGCAGGTGAGACTTTCCACGCTTAGACACCAGGCTCACACGCTGTTCTTTTTATGGCTACTTGTTTACGAGCGGCACGTATTAAAAATAAATCCTGAAACACGTAGCAAAGTATGCAAGAAGGAAGAAGTCTTGCCACTGTTAGGCAATTGTGTCACATCGTTTAAAGAAAGCCGTATAAAAACACTAGTTGTTTTCTTTCAGCGACGGAAAGGAAGAACACGTTGTAAAATTCAACGTTAGAAACGTAGAAACGAAATCTCTTATTATCTGGTTCTTAAGAAACTTGATATTTCTCCGAACGTTTGAATTATTGAAGCATCAAAAGCGTCAAAATTTTCCTTCGTATAGGGAAAAAAAACGTTGAATCGAAATGTGAAACCTGTCTCAAAGAACAATCGACAAGCTCAGTGAAAAACTAGTATACGTCACACATATATTCTAAATTGATTTAATTTGAAATGTTAAACTTACAGGAATTAATTTACAGGAATCAACGTTCAAAGTAAAATTGTAATAGAAGGTGTTTTAGAAAATGAATTTTACAACTTTAATTTTGTAAAATTTAATAATAATTGTCATTTGTCATGTATTTCATTTGGTAATTAAAACACGCGCCTTTCTTCGATCTGATACTTCTAAATTGGTGGCTGGAAAACAAAAATGATGTACCTGAAGAAACTCAAAGAAATTCGCACACACGTATACACGTATCCAACTTGGATCCCATCAGAAGGCAATAACATAGAGAGAACACGCGCTTTGGAATTTGTCGCCGAGTTTCGGCCGGGTCACTTTTCGTCTTTTTCTTCTTCTTTAATATCGTTGACTTGCCAAGGGAGCTAGAAAATATATTCTAGTTTTCTACTTTTCTATTCCGCGTTTCCTTTACCCTTTCTTTTCTTTATTTCTATCTTGTTCCTTTCTCATTCCTTTCATGTCAACTTCCTTCCCTACTTTCTTAGTCTTTTCCAACGTGCAGCGCTAAAACTTATATTTCTTCCTTATTCTGACTTGTTTCATCGTTCCACGCGAAGGGAACTCCACGGTCACCTTTTTTTCAGGCCAGCTAGATATGTGCGCGAATATGCGCGGAAGAGAAAATCTCAGTACTCTACTGTGCTCCTTTTGTGGGAACAGCTCCGATAGCGTGCGGAAATTCAAGGAATGTTTCACGGTGCGTTCGCCTCTTCGTTCGAAGGAAACTGTCGCTCTGCTTTAAAGATAAATTTCATCGACTCGAATACACAGTGTTCTCCCGCGAAAATGGACTATGACTTCAAAAATATATGTTCTATATTCCGCTCGAATTTTGCTTAAATTTCTTTGAGACGATATCGTTGTAACTTTGTAATTTTTCTCCGTGTAACAAGAACATAAGAATGAATTCAATTTCCGCTGAAAGTATAGGCTTATTTTATAGACGCTATTTATCAAAATCTTAGAATGAATTTAGACCTATACTGATATTTTAGAATTTAAATGTTTAATATGGGTAGCTTTACTCGATGATAAAACTGTTTTATAACCCTACCTTTCCCTACCACCGAGTAGACGTTCATAAACCACTTTTCCTCGGTAAAGCATTAACAAAGACCAGCACGCGTTCGGTTTAATAAACCTGGCAATATTACGGTCCGGAAAAATTAATGAATCAATCAGAATACCCAGGAACGTTGAACGATCTCCTCGGGCGAGCCGAATGAACACCGGAAGAAGTATTTTGAATATATTTGGACCGCAGTGTCGACAGGAAGATAAGTATTCCCTCGGCTCTGTTCTAACATCCTCCGTCCAACGGCAACCAAAATCCATGGAAGCGCGATAAAGTAATTGCGGTACAAAGTATGAAATATGCAGAAGGCCATACGAGGCGAGGGCGAGCCACACCAGGGGGAGGAAGATGAAAATGAAGACGCTGACGAAGAGCAAGTGGAAGTAGCAGAAGAAAGATAAGACAAGGGTTGCCTGGCCGGCGCGCTATGCCGCGGCGGAAGCGACGAGCCGAGGGTTCCCGCGAATTATAAGTTTTAATTACTGGAAGATGAGCAGATGGATTACTTCGTACCTTTTCTTCCCCTTCAACTCTTTTTTAACGGATTGCCCTGGCTTGGCTACCAGTTAGGACGAATAGTTTTGCAGCGGTCTACGAGAAAAGACAGAATTCTCTAAAGAACTTTGAAACGCGTTACAGCCAATAATTACATCAACGAAGAACAGTGAAATTTACTTTGTTCGAGCGAGGAAAAATTTACGAATCTATGATGATATTTACGATGATATGAGAAAAAAGTGATAATCGAAGAAAAAATAAAAATTCTTCTTTTTGCACGTAGAAGCCTTTAAGTTCCCTTATTTAAGTCCAGTTCTCTACTACGAAAGCAACAAGGATAACAAAATGCTTGGAAAATCTATTATATATTTCATTGGTCCAACTCGAAAGCTTATGCTCGAGGCCAGTAAAAATCGATCAGATTCTAGGCAACGTCGCGTTCGCTATAATTTATCATCTTGGAACTGCCTGCCATTTTGCGTAATTGAGGAACCGATGGCGGATGAAGACTTCGGCGCGAGAAATTGGCCGTTCGTGAAATTGATTGCCGAATGGATCAGCTGTGCGAAGGCATGGACTTTAACTATTCAAGAGTGCTGGCATTTTCGTAGCACTTTGCTGTCAGTTTTAGTCCCGTTTTCTTCGCAAGTTTCTTCGATGGGAACGAATCTTGCTAATTTTTCAAGAAAAATTACCGCGCTATATTCTTTCCAGTAATATTCTCATTTATTAACTAAGTAAATACTAGCGCTACGAAAACTAATCGATTCACTTGGACTCATCCCAACGAATAGATAAAAATGAAATGATCATCGTTCGCAATTATTTTTTACCTCAATACGTGTTCTTCTCTGTTTTGTTTCAAATAAACAGATTGGATTTTAAAACACGTAGGCGAATTTTAACGGCCAGCTATTTAATTAGAAGCGATCACTCAAAAATGGTTTTATCGCCGAAAAAGAATTACGTAATATTCGTTCTCATTAGTACTAAAATATCAAGAATGATTTCACGGGCATAACGTCTTTGAAATCTGGATGATGCTTTAAACGCGTTCTTACATAACGCACAAGCCGCTTACATATTCATCGTGTTTCATAAATGTCTAAGGTGTCTTAACGCAACATCTTGTTAATGCGTAATATCCCCTTTTCTGTTAAATCAACACTTCGCAATGGTAGGCGAACAATTGCATAACGATCTGATACAACGTATCAAAAAAAAAAAAAAAAAACGAACTATGTGTATTTCTAATTCCAGTCTGACCAGTCGTGGCGTATACTTCTGATTCGTATTGTTACATACGAATATTCGCTTGGCTTATTTTTATCTAACGACAAGGCAATTTTTCTTTTTAGTAACTATGTGAAAAGTATGTATTTCTTAGTTACGAAACACATGTAGTAGTGTAATATTTAAAATTATGTCAAAGTATAAGTGTTGTAATAAAATGAGTTTTGCAACTGAAATTTGATAACATGTAATTGCCATTTCAGTACCTAATTTAGAGTAGATTATTTTCCTTAATATTTTTTTTCTGCAAATTTATAGATTTATTATATTATCGTGGGCATTTAATCTTCTTCCGTTAGATCCTCCGATCGTTTAACACTGCGATTCGAATGCTCCCTGGAAACTGAGCAATTTAAAAGTATATAAAATAGCAAAGGTCGAAGATGTTGACCAAGTTTCTCTGAAAATTGGACGATTTTGGACCTTCGACGATAACGTACGTATAACTAACGGGAGAAATTTTTCAGCTCCGTCGAATAGGAATTCACGATAGAATTCCTGGTCGGTGGACCAGGCCAGGTGGACCACGACAGAAGCGATGCTGATTGGTGTAATAGTACGGTGGAAATGGGTTTGATGGACCGGTGCTGGGTGCTGTGACGATCGTCACAGTGGCACATCGATGAAACGGCACTCTTCGACCGCCTCTCTCCGCTTATGTAACACATCCAGGCTCAAGTCTCTGTGTGTGCAAAAGAGGCCGCGGATGCTCCAGTGCCACTCTTTGATGCATACGGTAACACAAAGAATCTCCACTCTGTGTGCGTGTTTCAACGTTATACGAAGTCAGTTTCGACTAAAAACATCGTATTTCTTACTTCAACATCGCCCTGGTTATTCCTATCGAGTTAAACGTGGTTTAGATTTTTTCCAAGTTCGTTCACGATTTTTTCATAAATTTATTTTCGATACAATTTGGTTTACAGATTACCACAGAATATTTATTATACAAAGTGCGACCAAAAGTATAGCCGATGTACCGTCGACGTTACGCCGCCCCACCTTAAAGTACCATGTACGAGAAAAGTTAAATACGCATAATAATTTGTTTATATGAATTTCGACCCAGTGAAAAAATCTAATTTCATGAGATAGATGATTTCATTCAAACAAAGTACAATGATTTAAAGGGTACAGCTAGTATGACTACGTTACCGTATGAAATTTCTGCGGCAAATATGCACCGATGAACATATAAATGCATGTATATAGTATGTATGTAATCGTAAATCTATGTAACATGCGGCTAGCCCTTCGTCACTCTATTCCATACTCTCGAATACATGGCCTGCTCACCGCGAACCATCGCCTACATCAACATTCGTTCGACGTGTACTAAAGGGGCCATGGTTCAGATCATTCCTCGAAATTGCTCATCTAACGGACACGTAACTCATCAATCAATATTTCCTCGTTGCTCATGACTTATCACGTGGAAAACCAATGGGCGACTGCGTACAAGATTTTTAAATCCTCAACTAAATTAATCAAACACCCTTTTCGCCCCTGTTCCAGTTGGTTCACTGTGATCTAAAGATTATCAAGTAGAGGGGAATGAAATAGCTATTCCAAGTTACCTCCATTAATAGAATATGGCAATAAAACAAATTTTCGATTTCATCCTTTAATGAATATTTTTTAACACATTACTAGTAAAAAAATGATTTTTCCGTACCAAAGTTTAATCCTTGGAAGGTGGCGACTAATCCGACTGGTTCAATGAGCCTCTTTTTTTAAAGAGCTTCTCAATTACAAAAATTGGTGATCATAAGCTATCGAAAACAACATACATAAATGGAAATTTTCTTGTAAAATGCAATGTGCTAGTTGCTTACTAGGCTAATACCATCCTAATTATCGCAAGATATTTATAATTCATCAAATATCAATGACTTTGTCCAATTAATACAACCTTTATATGCATAAATCATAAATCACGATAATTGCTCGCGTTATCAATGCAGGATCGAAGCTTGCGATATCGAAATAAAAAGAAAGGAAAAGATATATGAATGCAGTCGGTTGCAATGGGATTGAAACTGTATCGCAACATATATGTATATGCCAGCAGCTACTGTAGCCGTGTACATATTATAGCAGCACGTATTTCACCGATATGGGCCAATGTACACTATCGGCAATGTTGATCCTCCTATTATTCGACCGGCGAATGGCTAACGACGATTAACGGAATGTTTAGGGCATTAATCCCTGGCATTAATATTTTCCCCCTCCCTTGTGCCTCATCTATGTCCTTTATGCATCGAAAACTTGCGCATGCCGGTATATTAATGCGATATGTGTGCGTTCACCATCAGTTCTACGAAACCACCAAATATTACTTCTCGATTACAAAATTGACTAGTCGACAGTAAAAATGTTTGAATGTCGATAGTCTGCAGAAAAAATCTTCGATTTACCAGGAAAACGAAAGCGTCAGATTTAATCCTTTGAAACACGAAAACAACGGAAAATAATATATCGAGTGTATAATACACATGTATTATATAATTAATGAATTATAGAAACCGTTTTGAAATATTCGTTCCATTTTCGATGATGTATCAAAGGTATACATAGATACTAATAATAAAAATTCAAAGATCGTCACACACATTCCGTTGGTTATAGAAGTCGAT
Source organism: Bombus vosnesenskii (assembly GCF_011952255.1). Taxonomy (NCBI): domain Eukaryota; kingdom Metazoa; phylum Arthropoda; class Insecta; order Hymenoptera; family Apidae; genus Bombus; species Bombus vosnesenskii. The sequence goes on from NW_022882925.1 coordinate 9,192,485, forward strand.
AAAAAAGTAATTAGTCGCTTGGAATGGTATTATTAATTACACTTTATATCAACTTAAAGCGTAAAAGTTATCACTTTCGTGAAATATTCGTACCGATCATTGAGGTATCGATAGGTATATTGCCTATCTTTGCAATTTAATCGCAAATTCAACAATAGAAGTATCTCCGACGATGTTGTTTTTATGATGATTGTGTCAGTATACGGTGGATTGGATAAGTAGAGAATAGTAAACGACAAAATTAATTTCCAAAAACAGGATAACAGCAGGATAACAAAATTGGCGGATAAAAGGTATGTACATCGTCTGATATCCGTGGCGGATATAAAGAGGAGAGAAAACGAGATCGAAAGTAGGATTAATAGCTGAGCAAATTCGCGCTGCTTGATAAGCGAAACTAACACGAATTGAGAAAGTTTTTCCGGCGGAATGGCAGTGGGCGTTCGCGAAAGGTTCGCGTGTAAAGTCACGATAAATCGTGCGAAGACATTGATAGCAGACAGCCAGCTCTGGATATTGCGCATTTACACAACGACGATATACGGGGTGGGTCAAAAGCAGAGTGATATCAAAGTCAGATGTTTCTTTCGAGACGAGTATAAACGAGTATAAAAAAGAGGAATCGTTGATATCTCGATCGAAATAATTCACTAGAAATTATCGCCCTAACTACGAAAGGTTTCGATTATTAGTCGTTTCAAATCTACATTGACGAACGAGAGAAAATTTTAAAAATAAACGATTCAAAGGCTATAATCTTACATGGTAACTTTACAAAATGGAATTATACTCAGTACGGACGATAAACAGATGTACTATATGTATAATCTAGAATAGATATTCGTTGGCAATATAGTAAAAGATATTCATTATTAGTACAAAATTTATTAATTCTCGTACAGACGAGTAACAATTTGAATCTTCTTTTAGCCGCCATTATATATACTGCGTAAGTATTATGTTAAATTATAATGTATAAAGTATTATACATATACATTTTGATCATATTTTGGTAAGGTAGAATATACGCGAATCTTATCTCTATATTGTAACAATGTCCATATTCGACATCGAAATTGCTTCAGTTGCAGGATTAACATGGATTACGTTTGATAGTGTTATTAATACTGCATAAGAGATCTTTGAACCATTATATTACTCGTTACGATATCATTATGTTATTATCTAATATCAATTTTAATTAATATCTATGACATATCTACAACCTACAAATAAAAAGCTTGAAAAAAGGAAGATCGATGTAAACTATGTAACAATCATAAAAGATAAGATACATTTGTAAATATTTCGAGAAACGTTTCCCCATGTAACCTACAGTTATTATCTCGTAAGGAGCGAAAGGAAGGCCTGGCAGTAAAACAGAATCAAATCTCAAGTAATAAATATTTCGCAAGTGGCAATACGCAGTAGGTTATTTTCTATCCATTACGGCGATCAAGAAATATTTTACGTAGACATTTTCAGAGAACTCACCGACGAGCAGCACATTGAAAACCCATTCTCGCCAAGCTATCGTCGATGCGAACCTGTCTTCGATCTTGTTCTTCGGCTACACGTCGAAAGGATTTCTGCAACAGCAAGAGAACAGAAATCTTGATACGAGAACGATATATAACCATGTAATAATATACCCGATCGTGAGTTTCCTCGTTCGTTCGTCGTCGTCGTCGTCGCCATCGTCGTGCGACGTTGCCTTAGTTTTATCGTGCAGCCTCGCTCATATCGCGGTAATATCTTGCCCGGTAAATGAAAAAGTTATTGTTTTCCATTCTACCTCCGTCCCAGCCCTTTCAGTTGCTTCTGGGCCGTCCGAACTTCTTAACCGAACAAGCAGACAAAAACTTTGCCGATGTTTTGCTTCGTGGAAGCATTCCTTTTGCCCGTGAAATACATATTACAAGCAAAACGCCAAATGTTTTTAAGAGAACAATATCTTGTATCATAGTCGCTACGTCGGCAGTGAAAATATTAAACGAGGACTATCTCTTTTTTGATAGACTAAATGGTTTAACTTTCATTTTACGAAAAATATTAACACTACGCGATTAAATATGTTAATATAAGTCCTTTTGTCAATAAATTCGTTAGCCCTAACGGTAACTAGTTTCTCACCGTCGCGTCGCGTCGCGCTGAGAAAAGCGAGTCCTTCCTAAATATTTTCAAACTGTTTGATTACAAATTACTGAAATATGTATGGGCGAACTCGACGAAGACCCAGAAGATAATTCCTCGTTGAGGAAAAAGGACAGCCTCTATATCATTGTTTCATTCGATTCGGGTGTCTTTATCATAGAGGCCAGAGTCAGTTTGGCGAAGGCTTGACAGGCTTGAACCCCTATGATTGATATCTATCCCTTCCTCTTCTCTACGCCTCTCTGTACAACCGCCCTCCTTTGGAGTAAACTACTACGCTGCATGTCCCCTTTTCGATTATATCGTCCCTCCTCCATATACGCGCACAGGGTACACAGACACATGGGTACGCAGACACTGTTGGGAGGCTTTCGCGTTCTCGTGTTCGAGCTAGTCCACCGCCACCGCCGTCACCGGTCGATACGGCTATTATGAAAATTGAAAATAAAGGCACTTTTGCACCCACGCGTAGACGGATTCAATCGACCGCCTTTTTACTCCTTCGATGGGAGGGAGGCCAGTCCGAGTCTTGTTAATTATTTCTTCCAGCTACTGGTCGCGTGTACCATTCTGGACACGGACCGTCTTCGTTGTTCGCGGGGATATTCTTTCTTCCAACGTGATACCAGATCGTAATATCCTTTGTCGCAGCCCGCTACCAGGTTATTACCTTTGTTTCTCTTTCGTACGAAACTCCAAGAAGAGTACGATATTAAATGTGACTTTCAAGGAGATTGGCTGACGTTCGACTGTCAGACGTTTGCAAAAAATCTATTCCATGTGTTTAAAGGCAATTGATTTCCTTCCCATTCTCACCTATAAAATTATTATCGTCGCTGCTCCGTCCACATCACAAGCAAAAATATACGAAATATACAAAATAAAGTATTCGTTATAACAATTAGGAGATGAAGGAAATCCCTATCTACGTACAATCATAAGATTCATAAGAACATGAATTTACACAAATGAAATGATTAAATATAAACTGGTGAATAAATGATTCAAACGCAACGTATATGCAAAACATAAAAAATGAAAAAGAAGAAAGAGAAAAAAACTTTCCGTTACCGTCATTCAGCTCAAAAATACATCCCAATCGATTTTCTTGGCTGCAAACGTAAAGGGATTATAATCGAAAAATATTTTAGCCGGAAATGGTTACGACCTCGATAAAATATCGAACAGTGTCACTAAAACAACCAATAAAATACAACGATAATGACGCAGGAGACGAACTAGGCTCGTCGGAATCCTGTTGCTGGTTTCCAGAACGCAATAACCCATCTTTCAAGAACACGCAGTAGCAGGCACACACGTGAAACGGATGCAGACCGATCGTAAGTAGAGACGGCGTACCATTCGTGCAAACAGCGGGGTGAATCATACATATTGGACAATATTGGAAACCATATTGTGAGACGAGCTTCGTACACACGTTCCTTCCGCGCCAACCACGATACAGCTACGGTTTATTTATTGATGTACATACATATGCGTGTACTTACACTTTCGCGTGTGCGCGACCGCGGGAGTGTTCAATTTAGCGATTTTGTCACGGCTCATTTCTGCTCGTTGGAAGGGCATATGGAAGGGATTCGAAGAACAAACACCGACCGAGATAAAATAGGAGTACGTTTTTTCTAGAAATAAATTGATAAAGAAAGGATAAGATTCGGTTGAACGTGTATACTCTGCGGTAGAGTGGACAGGTGGATGTTCGATTCACCAGGGTATATGTAATGTGGTTGAAAGAAAACAGATGAGATGAAAAATCGTTTCAATTTTTCTTTTCGAATTTGATTCAACAATCAAACCATAGAAATAATATTCTACTCCCCTTTGATATATTCTGAAATTTTATTGATATCTGATCGATAAGATAACTCTACCAAGCTTCCTCTGTGTCTAAAATTGAAAAAATCACGAATGAATTTTTAGATCTACCTAATATTAAGGTGAATCGCTTTAAGATTAAAAAATTTTTGGTTACCACATTAATGACACAGCGTTCTCTCGTTTATCACGCTTCGTGCAAGTGACGTGGCGTTGCTACGTGAAAGCGAAACGAAGAAGCGAACAAAATAAATCGAAGAAAATATTTTTAAACGGTCAACATAGAGAGCGACAGCTACAGCCGTCGGTTACGCGACGGCTACGTCTCGGCACAATGACAGGTTTAATTACCGTTCCTAGTCATGGATACGCGAATTTCTCAACCGTTCTCCAGTTATTGATTTTAAATGCCGTTCAATGCTTTCGCTTACAAACGCAACATTCATTCTACAGGGAAACATTTAGAAGAATCTCAAACGATACCTATAGAAAAAGCAAATTTTATTCGATCACGTCTCGAAAAAAATTTCGACAAAAATAATCGTATTAAAAAATATTGGTTTAATCGAATTTTTTAATTAGTTGTAAACGCTCTTATCGCGGTCTGACTAAATTTTCAACTAAAATCCGATAATCGAAAAGTCAATCTTCCATCGAAAATTTACCCACAACTTAAACTGACGAGTTATCGATTATTCAAAAAATTAGCGATCAAATGGGTGCGAACGTAAATCACGGCGCAGCTTCCGAAGCGTAAAACTCGAGCATACACCTGCTCGTCGGTTTCACCTGCACTGTGACGGTAAGAACAAGTTGTTCATCCTCCAAGTAGTCTTCAGGGGTGATTTACGAGTCCGTCGCGAGTTTTGGAATTTAGAAAATGCATTTAATCTAAGTGTAAGGAACGACGATGGCGCGCGTCACCTTTTCACTGGAGTAGGGGGCATACCGAAGAGGAATTGAAATTGCAAACCGGCCAGAGAGACGGCAGCCATTTCAGGTTAATTCTATTAATTAAATCTCCTTTGTTCTGTACCAGGTATACAGGGTGATTCTGAAATCGTGATACAACTGGAAAGGAGGTGATTTCTCGGGCAATGGTAGATACAAGATATATTGTAATATAAAATTTGTTCGTACGAAGCTTCGTCTTCAAGAAAATCGATGTTAAACATTCGTCGATCAAGCGTTCAAGTACTAACGGTCTACTTGTTCCTTTTGTTATTTACTTAATTACTTTCCTATTTCCGGAAGCAACACGATTTCAAAATCACCCTGTACAGCGAACAGACAATCTCAACCGGCAATATAATAATTTAAGTGATATTCGTTGGGCAGGGAATTCGATACGCGATTCGATTCTTTTGCAATCAGCTAAACGATGATACGGTTAAGCGCTGTGTCGCATGGAAACAGCTTTGTGATCCACATTCCGGCATCGATTCCCGGACAAGCAATCCGCGTGTCTGATAAGAGCGCATCTTTTTTACCTACCACTCACCGAACAAAGAGAATGTCGTCACCATGTAACTCTCTACTTCGCTCGAATTGCAATTAAGTGAAGAGAGTAAATGGAAAAAGCTGGTCGAGGAAAACGGTAAGCAGGTCGAGGATCACTTTTCTAATAAAATCCATCATCCGAAATGGTTTGCGTGAAATGGTTTGGTCCTTGATCCATTCAACTATGTTTTAACAATTCGATCAAACAATTTTTATCTACGATCTCAATAATTTCGTTTTAACAACGTATGATCGTATCGTGCGTCCTTTGCCTTATTAAGGAGGCAATTGCTGTTTGATTTCTTCGCTTCTTAAAACATTATGAAATATTTCACTACCAACGAATGGTCCCTATATACGGCCTATATACGACTTCCAGTAGAAATGGCCCTGATCATCCGATTATTTATGAAACCGGGGAAAAAATCAAGGTTCTTGAGATTTCTCTGATATCGGTACATACATACATACATTCACGGCGAATAAAATTCGAGACGACGATGAGTTGCAGGTTGACAGTGTGATTGTGGAGGGTGCATGATGCCAACTTAAAGACAGCGAAAATACGTCGTATAACCCGGCCGCTATGAATTTTAGTGGGAGGCATTATAAAATATCCGTCAGTCTGGCTGTCATAAACGTTAAACGCAACGTAATGCCAGCATTAAAAAGACCACCGAACCGTATGTTGGTGGCTGGCGCTGTTCCGTTAGTGGCACCGTTAAAGAAACCAAGGCTTTCACTCTTCTTCCTTTTCGCCTCTTTCTTTTTCTTGTGGCTTTTATTATCTTTTGGGCCCTAACCGTCTGATTTGACCAATAATTTGACGAAACATCGAGCGTTTCGTAAGAGTGAGATCGATCGACGCGACGGACGTTACGTTAGAGATTGAACGTCGATGTGTAGAAATGGCTAACGCGACGTGATTAGCACGATAAATGATTCAATTTTGTGCTATTCAAATGCTTTCTTCAGTTTAAACGTCACGCTTTTCACAATCGCAACGACGTTGCTCCCAAGGAAATACCCGCTATGACGCGAAAACGTGCGTCTCCGTTTCATCGTACAGGGTTCTAATGTTATACGAGCCCCGTGAAAGGTGGCCATTAAAGAAAAACCGAAGAAACGGAAGGGTAGAGGTAGAAGGAAACGACGTTCCTGCGTCGCATCGCACGTTTACCAAGCGAATTAAATGCACCGGCGCGGTTTATCGCCGGAGAAGAAACGTTAAGTAGAAACGGATACGGTTTCGATTTTACCATTCCTACGACGAAGTATGCACGCGTCTGCAGTTACATCGATTTAATTTCATCATGGAGAAAGCCAAGCAATCGGCCGACTCATCAGTCATCTCCAATGCTAGTCTTTGAGACATCAATCGCAGCAGAACGTTAAGCGATAAATCGGAGACAATTTTTCCTTTCCAAAAAGAATCCGAGCTGTTTAATTCCTCGCCAATATCTTGTACGATTTATCGAGTTTATGAGAAAGTGATTGCAATTTCTTAGATGTGAATGTAAATCTATGTTATTTAATAAATTTGTTATTTTCTTCGCAAACCCATATTTTACCAAGATTTCGCAAACAAAAGAGAAAACAAAGAAAATAAGAGGATAAAACGAAAAAAAAAATTGGAAAGGAAGAAAAAATTCGTGGGAATTTATGAGGACTCGAGATAACATGGTTGTAATTGCATTGGTTGCGCGAATCTAACGTTAGAAGAGAACGTCAAGCGTCGATAGAGTGAACGCGAAAAGGTACGAAGAAGTAGCTTCAAAGGAACAGAGACTTTATTAAGTCCCAAAAGAACAGAGTAATTCGATTTGATTTCCAAAGGCGTTTCTGCATTTCTAGCTCGATATCGAGAGTAGCTTCGGCGGCGAGGCAATTACTTTTTCTCACGCCTTTCCCGCAACCCGTAAGGTAGAACCTTGAGAAGAAGCGTGCTTAATACTTAAGGAACCATACGTAGTATGTAACGCCACGACGGGCACACCTTTAACTTTAATCGTGGAAAGTTACGATCGCAAAGGGAGTTGTTCACATCAAACAGAATCGCGTGCTTCGGAAATCGAATCGAACGACGCGGTTCTTTTGGGGTTTAATAAAGTCCTCACCCTTTTGAGGAGATCTCGTTTCCCTCTCCTTTGGTCCCTTCTTCTACTCACTCGTTCGACTGGTAGCCAGTTTCCTTCTGATACGTCATGGAATGTTCGGCATTGAGAGATTCGCAGAAATCCCCCGGGCGAGTCGGGCGAGAAAATAAGTTGGACATATAATTTGAGACGCTGAAGGAAAATAAGCAACAGCGGAACTTCATCCCCGGCAGCGTCAAAAGGCAAAGAAAGCCGAGGACGAAGCTGGCGGAGCGGAGATGAAAGAAGACCCTACCTTCGTCATGGCCACGCAACACCAAGGGATGCTACGAAGAAACAGATTGCAGGCAGATAGAAGGAAGCAAGGGTTAAGTTAATCCGGTCGCTGGAGCGAACTCGTAAAAAAAGTGGCACGCAACACAACTTGGAGACCGTCGCCGCTCAAGATCCTTAATTAGAACGTAATTCCAATTATTCTTCCTATAGGAGCTAGATGTAATCACATCGTTCCTGCATTTCCTTCGAGGTTGAGAGATCAAATTTTGCGACTCATATCGATTGCTTTTTACTATAATACTTTCTAATGTCAAAGATCGAGTTCCAGTGTTTCCAGGAATATATTACAATGTTATTAAAAATTACCTCGAATAAACGTAGCTGTTAAAAACTGTTTTATTTGCGCTTTTGATGAGAAGCATAGGATAAAACGACGAAAATGATTGTATACCGATACACGCTTTGATTCGTGCTATTTCGAACATTTAAATATGGAGACACGCGGTCTGAAGGCTTCCAGCTGTGATTCTTCTGCCGCTCTATTCACCGCTCTTTTACGTTGCATTTTCGTTGGTTCCCTACGATGCGTTCAGGAAGAACGAAAAACTTTGATGCTTGCGTCGGACAAAGCGGACCACAGCCGTACAAAGTACATTTCCCCAAATAGAGTTCATCTACGTTAATTACCATTACATAAAAATTTCCTTGGCGAGATTGTTTAAAAAATCTATTGAGGGGAAGCACCGTTCCTTTTTAACGCTGTAATGCAACAACTGAAATAATCTCATTCCTCAACAAAGGCGAATATTATCACTCGATGCTCGAGCCAAAAGGGTTCAACGAAGTGAAAAATCTTGCTACTTTCAATTCGTACTGTCCTTTGTTCGAATGAAATAACAATGAAAACGAGCAACGAAAGTGATTTTATAAATAGGCAACTCCCAGGTATTTTAATGGCAGAGTTTTTATGCCAGTGACGAATATACAGAGAGGGGGGGGGGAAGAGAGACAGGCCACTGACACACATATACAGAGACGAATCTTTATGTGCTCATCGGGAACATAAGTGCACGTACACGTGCAATATGCGGGAAGCAACGGCGCAAGCAGCATGAAACTTGGTCTGGGGTCAACCAGACCGAAGGACAATGCTGATTCGCCGTTTCCACGGAACCCTGGAATCCGAGATGTCAGCCAGCTCGTCTAATTCTGAATTTAATAAACACATACCTATCTACGAGGGACGCATTGAGCGCGCAGATGTTTGACCTAGGTATAGGTGCAGCAGCATCACATTGCGTGGACCACCATAAATAATATACACCAAAATGAGACCTAGTATTGTGTGCCAGTTTCCCGACGCGACGCGACGGAACATGCATTAAGAAGATTAACAATAAGAGAAGAGAAACATCGGTAGGACAACTAGATGATGCCATGTGCCGCGCAAACAAGAGTTTTGTTCTCGCAACACACATACATTCATGGACCTTGAAACGAAACAGGTTAATTCGTTAAAAGAAAATAACCTGCTGCTGCTAATCGTGAAGAATTCATTCGTGGGGAAGAACATATTTCACGATGATATTAAAAGTAAAGTAATACTAGCGTGTAATTTCGTCAGCCTTTTTAAATTCGCCTCCCGTAAGAAATTCATAAACTCGGAATTAATTATAGAATCGCTAAATAATAAAATAAAAACTTTTCTTAACGATTCTATAATTAGTTCCGACTTTATGCTGTAAAGCCTGAAAAAAGAAAAAGATTTCGCTCACAACGTTTTAACCAAAAATTGCAACGTGCTGGTGAGCAGTAAATATTTTTATCTTACATGGTACATTATTAATATGGTCGATCTTGCTCGATGGATATTACATTACTTGTTATATTCGAAATCGTAGGTAATACGATTTATCGTCTCTGCGATTAATTATTATTTGTCTCAAACGAATATCCTTACTTCGCTTGATCGCATAAATTTATTACAATACAAAATTAAAAATGAAAAGGCTGTTTCGCGTTGAACACGATAAATACCGAAAATTTCTAATTTTTGTTTCATTAACCGTTCCATTAGTCAAAATTATTTCGTTATTCTTCCTAATAAGATATAAGTATAAACATAAATTGTTCATATTTTATTCAACCCATTTTTTCCGTAAAGTATAATTTTGTCGTACCTACGTTTGCAGCGAGCATTGTATGCAATTTTGCTGCATCATGGCCAAGTTGTGCACCTACACTGAAATTTCCTCGATTATGACTTCTTTCTAGTTTTGTACCAGGCTAGTAAAAAATCACGTTGTGTAAATTATAATTCATTTTAGATGTTTAATAAGAATCGGAACTACGTTTTGAAAAATTATATAAAGAGCACGTACCCTTACTTACCTATATTTGAGAGGTGGTAAGAACAGTAACAAAATGTTGAAAATTTTTGGAACCTTTCGCTCGTGATTTTAGCGTCAATTGTCTTTGTTGTTCGAAAGAATAAAATAAAAGGCCGATTCTTAAGCAGTTGGGGACGATTAATAATTGATGATGGAAAGAACGTTGGACAATTCGTTTCGGTTTGAAACTTTAGTAATTAACTGATATTCTTACGACGAGCAAACGAACGGTTAGAAAACATTAAGAACTGATAAAAGCGTGGGGAAACGAGATTTCTTCGAGAGGAAGGTAAATTAAAATCAACTTAACAAATTAAGCGATTAGCCGCGCGAGAAATTTCCTTTTTCGACAGATGCGAAACGTTGGATCTTGAACAAAATTAAAATCTATTTATAAGAAAATTCCATTCGTTCTAGTCGCAATTTGTAATTCCATGCGTGCAATCGGTTTATGAGATATCTAGAAAATTAACTCTAAAGGTAAACTATTCGCTAGAATAGAGGTGTCCTTACTCTATCTCATAAAGTTAAACCTGTTTTAACAAAAACTTGCTTCTGCCTGGGTAGCAAACGCGCTTTCAATTCCGAGGGTATCGTAGTAGCACGTAAAGAGTAGGACTTTATTCTTATTATTTATCGCGTTGAAGTAAGTTAGTATTGCACGCATTTAGAACCCATCCCTGATTATCATCTACTACTATATTTGCGCGGTATCAAGGTTGCCATAAACTCACCGCGCTAATAATCTTACGCGGCCAGTTTACGCTTCGGCCGCGAACACTTTTCCATGTGTTCCACGGTGAACTTTAACCGTACAAAACTTGCGCCTCAACATGATTCCGATGTAATAGTTGCAAACAAACTAGACGAACTTAAGACTAGCTTTACACAGTTCATAATTTGCTTAAATAAATTCGGCCTGAACTAACTGCAAGAAGAAACGTACAGTCCACGTAAATAGCATTATACGGATATGCGCCAGATGCAAGTACGGAAACTCGTTAGACACTTGAGAAAGGATCTCTAAAAGCGACGGAATAACAGTTGCCGTATTATTCGAATCTCTAAAGAATCGAGGATTTAAACGAATTTGAGACTACAAATACGAAACGAACACGAAAATGATATTCGTTTGTTTCATGGCGTAAAACGACGAATTTGTCGCGTTTAACGTTCCGGTTAACACAGAGGCTCATTCCGCGTGGCAACTATCTCCCGAGAACGTTTAAAACGCAAGGCATTCCGCGTGCGAAGCACCGAAATTGTAGCATACATTCGAAGCAGACTTTACGCAGACTTATACAAATAACGGTTTAACGCTGGAAAGGGTTAATGAAAGCCGTTGGAGAATGACGCGAACGATGTCGTATCTGGGGGAATCCGAGCACGACGGAAACGAGCTTAAGGGAATAAGTAAGACACTACCCCCGTGGGGCCGTGTACGGTGCAAGAAATAAGTAAGGGACAAGCGTGAACGTGGCTACGGAACGTTCAGAGCATGGAACTGGGGGAATTGGAACAGATTTACTTGGATTTCGGGCTTCCTTTCCTGTTCCTAGCTTGACTCACCAGAGCACCAGTGTTTCGTCGTAGAATAGAAAAGAGGGTTGCTTCTTCTATCACGACTTCCTCGTTCCTCAATTATACTCGCACTTCTTTCTCCGTGCTTTCTTCGACGCTTGGTTATAGCCCATCGAATTCACCAATAATTGGATGAATTTCGATCCACGCCGCAAGTTGCTTATGGATTGGAGCGCATCGATCATCCAAACGTCGGGTTCGAACGTTTCAGCGAATTAACTTCCGCGAACTTGTATTTAACCCTGCTACCTTCTTCCAAGGTTCTCCCACCCATCGACCTACAGTTTCTCTAAGAAAAGTTTATAGCTTCGCGGAAAATGAATCTTTCGCGTAAAATTGAAAGGATAAGATTTCATATTTCATTTAATCCATAAACTAAGAAAGACGAGTGAAATCTCGTTGGCAAACGAAATCGTTCCTATTAACCAATTCTGGATATTTTTCTTTTCATAATGTTTCTAGCAATTGCAAGGACGAGAAATTTAAAACCTTTCGTTTTCGTAGATTTAATAATTTTAGCGTGTTAATGTCTATCAAGAGAGACGGAGCTTTTTTCAAAAACGCCCGAGAATCAACAACATATGGAACAGAACTATAAACTTGACTTTATGGCATCACAAAACAAAAGCTCATTGAACTAATGAACGGTGCGTTTCGATTCAATCATCGAAATGAACCGAGCCACTTCTGAGCTCCGCGATACTTCTTAGCCACGGAATAACGCTCGAGTTCCTTCGCTCATAGATAAATTAGACGAGAGGAGAGGACAATCGGATGGTCGTTTAGCCTGGCTGGAACACACCACGTGGATAGACGTTCAACGTCCAACGTCCATTGTAAAGCCTATCTTGCTCTTGGCTTAACGGAGATTTCGCACGAATGTTCAGGAAACCAGACCGCGTTAAAGATCACGGTTGGTTTCGGGAGGAAGATTGTCTTGGTATTGCTGGAAAGAAGTTGGGGAACGAACGTAGGAAAAGTGGAAGAAGAAAGAGGGACAGAGTCGATGCCAAGGGAGCGAAATCGCACGAATCTCACGGATTTTCGGATTTTATGCTTCTTAGGCATCGGTCCGATGCCTAAGCTCGAGCACGAGCTTTCCTTCCTGCTATGCCAACCAACATACACCTTATTCTTTACCTTGTGTCCAGCGCGAGCTCTCTTATCACCGGAAGACCTTTCAGGCTACCGCTCAAAGAAGATTTATGGTGGGCGATGCTTAGTAGAAAGAATGCTAAGCCGAAACTCTGTTACCCGGACTCGGTAACTTGGCAACTAGAAATTTCAAAAGATACTAATAGACACGAGATCGCTTTCTTTCAACGTTGCCAAAGAAGTTGAGATATTTTTATAATATTACGTTTTAACTGATTATTTTAATGGTTAATTATTACATCCATGTGTATGGAATATAAAAAGCCGGAAGGCGAGAAAATGCAAAAACCAATGAGAAGAAAGGAAAAAATAGTCGCACGATGCAGTTGAGAATTCTATCGTACCTAATTATGTAATTTGTAGGGACGACAACTGTAATATCGCTAGTATGACAGCAAGTCTCTCATCGGCAAAGGGAGAGCCACTGGAATCGGCGATGCTATCAGAGAAATTGAAATAATCCCATAAAGGCAGAACTGTGAGCATCCATCGGTCACCCCGATATAATCCTGGCTAATGAATAGCAAACAACGATGTACACTTCTGGGGTAATACGCCGTAACTGTTTCTATGATTAAGGAACTTACTATTACGCTATACAAGCTAACATAAGAAGTGCTGTATATCAAACTAAATTCCGGGAAGGTGGTTTCCTGCAAGCTGTGCAGTCACTGCGTTAAATCGCTGATTATCTTAAGTATCCACGTTATTGATAAAATATATTTTCCTAATTCACCTTTCCCTTTAACATTAAGACAGAACGTACGATCGCTTTTGATTTTAATGAAAATTAGAAAAGAAGCCAGTTGCATGTGTTGAATAATTACGAATTATTTTTATGAGCATATCACAATATTTATTTCGATGGAAATTTTTTTTCACTCGTACGAATGAATGTATAAAAGTATTATACATATATAATGATCGAAACGAATACGAAAATCAGGGCTAATGATAAATATACCGTATGAAGCACCGCTAGCTCTATCAACAGTACATACGCACTTGAGCGATAAATTGTCCGAGTTATATCATATTCTACGGAGAATTCAAACGTGAATCCATGTGCGTGGCGTGGCATACAACACATGCCAAGGGCAACCGCAGGAAAGCACGGGAGGGTAAGAGAAGTTTTGAGAGCACTACGAGGCATAGAAGCTCATCGACGCGTCAAAGTGGGCCTCGCCAATTTCATAGGAAGGTGAGCAAACAGAGGTTCTCAAACTATTCTTATCATTTAGCTTTTCTCAGCTACGTAAGGCAGTTGATAATGTCGGCTCTACTTCCATTTTGCAACGTTAAAACATGAAATCGTCTCTCACCTTAGGGCGACACATTTGTGCCGTTTGCTATTCATGATACGTTAAAATACAAAGCATAAATACTAATTTATGAACATCGAAAGGAGATCGAAAAATGAATGCAAACTGATTGGAAATATTTTCTAAATGGAAGACCAAATTGTAAATGTCTGCCGAAGGGTGCAACGCTAGGTATCGTTGGAGATTATTGATATTCCTCGTAATCAAAAGGTTATATAACTGTTAGATTGCGCGCGTACATTACGCAACAGCATTATTTGCGTACAGCCCTCCTATAAATCTCATTAGCCTTCATTAGCATTCGTCTGTAATCTGCATTAAATGAGCTCAGTCCCCGGTGAAAAACTAGCCAGTCACTGCCAGTGCGATTACCAAATCGCCAGATTTGTTTTTCTATGTTTTATCGCGCAAACAATTTCTCTATCTTCATTAATGGTCATGTGTATTGTTTGCTTAATAAAGAGAAAGTTAATATGACGTTACTATAATTTACATGGAAATTGTACCCTCGTTAAATTAGCTCGGTACGTGAGATATATCAATATATATATATCAAGCAAACGGAATTCGCGTACAATTGCGCGTAATTCTACTGAATTTCAATTGAATTAATACGTAATAACGATAAAAGAGGTTACAGCTTGTGTAACGTCGCGCTCTATCCTAGATATAAAGCTTTTGGAGGAAAGACGATTTGTACGAGATGGAAAAGAAAATTTTCGAAAAGTGTAGAAACGCTGGCGTATTGCTGATCTGCACGGCGCTCTTAAATATATGTATATTATGTCTCTGAATTATAACAAGCGTCCCGAGATTATGCAAATGTTTAATCGCGAAGGAGCCCGCTAATGGGAAGAAATTGCAGCGCTGGCGTCACAGATTAAGTGTCGCCCTCTCAAGGACCAACCGTGCAGAGACAGCGAGAGCAACCTCTCTAAGAACTCCTTCTTCCCTTAACCGCTCAGACCCCTTTCGCTCCGCCTTGCTTGTCGGCTCTGCCGAGATAAGGATTTAATTTTTGGCCACCTTTAATCCTAATTCCGAGTTACTTGGAAAACGGCCACGCTGCACCTCTCGTCGGTTGCTCACCCCTTTCCTCGGTTTTCACCTTAACCACCAACGATCACCAGTTCTACCATAGGATAATCGACATCTTTAACCATTTACTTCTCCCTTTATCGAACACTTTCTTTTCTTTTTTAAATCGAACATAAGCTATAAGTTTTATCGTTAATTTTTTACTGTCAATCGATCCTATAAAATTATACGAATTATAGAATTTTCAAATTACATAATTGTGTCGCGTACGCATCACGATAATGACATGCTATTTTAATTGTCGTCGAATTAACAACAGATTCTCTGGCAGAAAACTGTAATTCCAGTCCTTCGCCGTACAAATAAGCAACGGTTACACGTTAAACAAATAAATGGATATATTTCAATTTTCTATCCCAACAAGAAAGTGTCAAGCATTTTCTCAATCAAATAATACAACAACGAATGGAGAAGGCGAGTGACGCGATGAAAATGCTATGCCCGACTAATTGAAAATGTTTCACCGTCTAAATTAATGCAAATATTATTATTCTTTGTCATCGTTGGCGGTTCGCTTTTTCGGATAATCGCTCGGATGATAATAAGAACCTTTCCTCACGGAGAGGACGTCGTATTTTAATACGTTGTCGACTGGCAACAGACAAAATTTCTTGACGAGGAAAGGGCCCTTTAGTTTTAATCTCGTTACTTAAATTCTATCAAGGGGATAACACCTATTAATTCGTTCCCAGAATGAACTCGTTAAAGAAGCTCAACTTGGTCGTGATATAACTTTGTTAGCCCGGTGTGCGTGAAAACATTCGACCATTCTTTAAACATAGCCCGGAAGTAATCGGGGTAGCAATTGTCACGATAAATGCAGTTATCCAGGCCTCAAAGTCTCAGAAAAGTCGATTCAATTTCTTATCGAAAATACTCTGCACAAAAAATATTTCACCACGCTGGAAATCTTGCAAGCTCAAGATTCGTTTTGCGGATCGTGTAAACTCGATAAATGTTTCTTTATTTCGTAACGTTCGATCGATGTGAAATGTATCTTTGTTAAATACAGTCCTGTAGTCGTAGATAAAAAAAATATGCACATATTTTTATGTGGTCTAAACAAAATATTTTTTACGGAAAGAATGTTCAATTCGTCGAAACCAAATATTTTTTCACGGAGCAACCAACTCTTTCGGAGAAAGTTTTGTTTCCACGAATCATTATTATCAGTTACCTTTCCTGAATCGTTATCATCCTATTAGAGGTTTAACACTTGGAAATGATCTACAATTTATATAAAAAACACAACGATTCTCAAAAATATCCCACAATATCGTCTATAATCACTCCTAATCATATCGAAATCAAATATTCCATATTAATAGCATCGAGGTAATCAGAAAGACGGTAAGTTTCGATTTGAATTTGAGATGTATTATACATGTGTACGTTACATTTTTTATACCTGTACATTATGCAATCTAAATTGCATTTTTCCCCTAATTGAATATTTTCCACTTGGACTATGATCAATTACCTTAGCTCTTTATAATTTTATTATCGATGATCAAAAAAACGTTTGAATCTGAATTAGTGTTTGATCAAAGTTTCTTCCGCAATAGCGATTGATGTGTCGTAAACCCACAAGAGCAAGATCAGACTGCAAACAAGGATTATAGGATTACGAGTCGAATCCCTAAGTCAAGAACGAGGTAACGTCCTCGCATTGCATATGTGCACGCAGCAGATTTATACAGAGTGTGAATAAATTTCAAGGTACCGTAAACAAAAAATCCTCGACGATACTTTCATGCATTTGCGACTTGGAATATCTTAAAAGAAGAAATTGGAATTTTGAAACAGCTATCATTCGATTCGTGAATCGTGTCGGCTTATGCTAATATTAATCCGTGAAACATCTAAATTCGCTATACCGCCAATTCTACTGTGTAATTCCGATAGATTTATTTTTCAAGTTTTTCCAAATTCGGGATTCACTAATTACCTGAACTTATTAAAAATTTTTACCACTTTTGAAATAGATTGAACGCTTCATGCCTCTTAATAGCAACGCGAGAATCCTTTTTAAATATCGCGTAAAAAAAGATGAGAAAAATAATAATTGTGAAGGAACCTCGTTATTGTTCGTTCAAGGAAACGTTTCCACACGGTACGTAGCACTTTTAGCGGATTAATGAACTCTGTACGTGTATTAGCAGAATTTTCATCCTCATTTCGTTATGTTATATCGTAAGGCGAACTCCGTACGGTGGTTCCCTGTGAACGAGCGTTACCCAGTTGTACAAACAATTAAACTAATTGTTAAAGTGATAAATACATATGCGCGGTACAGTATATTCCCTCGGGATCGATATAACCCATGTACACGGGATGTACCTGCGTACGTACTCGACTACACAGCAAACACGATGTTACAAGAGCTCCTCTGAGTGGCACGTGTTGTTCTTACTCGCAACGTGAACGTGAACACACGTAACGCCAAAGAAAGAGATAGCTAGACAAGAACAGAGACATGGAAAAAGCGTCGTGGCAGATTCAAAGGAAACGGTCATCAAAGCTGGCGACTATCCTATCGTAAGAAGATGCACGAACGTACCTCACTCTTTAATTTTCGTATATTCAGATCAAATATATCAGGATATTGAGATGTCGAGGAATCATCACACTCGTTGTGAATGAGTTTACTAACGAGAAAAGAAATGTTTGCGAAGTGACGTGTGACAAACATTAATAATTCCCAATTGGAATATCTTCACGCGCGATACTAATCAAGTACGCCGAGTTTGATCAATGAACTTGCTACCGTGTACCGTCATTCTCACAGAAAATATATACCTCATTACTCTTGGCAACGGTCTCTATCCTCTGCACCAAATTATATATAAATTGAAATGGAAAATATTGCACACACCGACGCCAATGTTTATTCGCCGTGTGCATGTTTAGTTCCGGCGGAAACCATTTTCATCCCTCGATACTCGATGCTTTTGGTGCGACATGGACACGACGTCACGTCGCGTCGATCATTGGTCGATCGAACGGGGAAAAAAGGAGAGATCGTTCGATCGAATGACAGATTCGATCGTCGGAACAATATAAAGTACGATCAAAAAATGTTATCTACGTATCACGTACACGTGCCAACATTCAAATGCAAATATCTTAATAAAAATTCATTTTTTAATTTCAAGCAAATGCACACGACAAAGTTGATTGCGAATAAATTTTTTATCAAATCGAGTATATTCTTCAGAGGCGCGAGGACGGATATGAAATCGATCGAAAAAAAGTTAACGAAACGAAATCTAATTACTAATATCAATCGTAGTCGCCCGAGAATTTTCGACACAAACGCTTTTTGCGTCGATGATAACAATTACGATATTACTCGGGGAGCTTTCGTTCACACTCTCTATCTGCCGTGTTCCGACAATTAATTTTTTAACGAACCAGGTAAATTCCAGCGCAATCCCCGTTGTTAATTCATCGAAATGTTTATTCAACGATCCACGTATACTTTACCGCGAGTTCATAAATACACTATACCCGTGAAATATACCAGTAGTAGTAGATTCGTTGTGTGATTGAAAACACGATTAATCTTTCACGTACACCTATAATACGACAATCTTTTCTTCAATACGAGTCGTAAATAAGATCCTGATATCCTTTTTTCATAGTCATTGCTACCAGCAGCAACTGATTTTCGACAAACACCAAACGCAGAGATCAATTTTCCTCTTTCCGCTTTATTTTCCAGTGCGTGTCTTTCTCTGTAGTTACAAGCTCGAATAAAAGTTTCACTGTATCGTTTACTATAGGATAGATCGATTCGCTAGCATTCACTCCGGTACAAGCCAGTGTATTCGATTACAAAACCAAAGTCTCATTAATGACAGTAAATTCTATGGAAGGAAGTGTTTCGGAGAAATTGTTGGCTGTTACATCGCGGCTCTCGGTGAATCAATGCATAGTAGGTATTAGCAAGAAGGGAATTTTCACACGGGTACGTGCGCCCGTATAGCACGTATAACGCTTCCGTGCGACTGGCCGAGCATTAAATAATATCGCACTCTTCCACGAGCGGAGCTTTGTTGCTAAAGCTGCTTTCTGCTCCCTGCTGTGAAATTGCTTCACGCCTACGTCGATAAGTTCGAAGGGCTTTTTGATATTTTCGTTGCATTGCACGCTCGATGAAACTGCACTCGCTACTGCGTGGCCAATACGCCACCTTTTGCTGCACTTTCATTAACCCGATGCAATCCAGATAAATAACCAACTGGATGCAGGAACATCGACTTCGCGTCGATTAAGTGCCGCTTGATATCACGATAACGACGGCGGTATCCATGAACGATTTATTATTTTTACCTCATAAAAGCTCCCTATATTTTCAATTCTACTAGTTCTTCAACTTTGCTATTATCAGCCAGAAAGTTTCTTTTACGTGAAAAAATATGCCGAAAACAGAAAATTAAAGTTTTTTGTAAGATGAATTTGAGAAACCGAAATTTCAAAATTTGGATAGACACGCACATTCAGTCGGCGACTTATATTTCAAAATTGATTTTCTCGAAAACAACACTTCAACCGAAAACAGTTTCGACTACTTTTTGTATATAGAATAATGTTCTACCTGGTCCATTCGATGACTGTGTATACGGACACACAAATTTTTAAAAAATTATGCAGATAAGGAGACGTCGATTTTCCTGTCGTTATTGGGTTCTGTGTGGGACTCGAACGAAATTTCAGTTTTTCCATTTCTAATTACATATATACGTTCCTTTTTCTCCTATTTCTTTTCATTTCCTATGTTTTTACTGCCAGAAATTATATCGAGGCTTACTCAGTTCACCATCACACCTGTAACTTTCCCACCCTTCAAGCTTGATATCTATCGATTTTCTTTAATCTTTCACAGTCAAAAGTTCGGCGGAAATAGCAAACGCCGATTATCAGGATTTACGTGTGACACTTTCGTTGCGAGCTCATCCAACTGACCTTTAGGGATTAATTTCCTTAAAACGGGTAAACAGACATTTTGCGATAAAAATGTCAGACCATACTACTCATTATTAATACGTAACTATCGCACTAGGATCAACGAAGATTGGAAACACGAGCGTCCTTTCGAGATTTGTCACGCTTGAAAGGTGGTTCGATTTTAACTGGAGGTAAAAAGTCCTTCCCAACTTTCATTTTAGAATTTTCTTACGAGCTAACGTTTCTATTACCAAAGATAAAAATATAAAATTCGTATCAATAAAATCAAAATGAAAGGTGTATGATGAAGTAATACATAATGCAAGAGGGAAAAGAGTCTTTATCTATTTCAGAAAAGATCGTTTAAATTTCAGTAGATGCGGCAAACTTTCTGCAGTGTGTAATACTAAAAATCAATTCCGTCTTTTAGCCAATTATTATTATTAATACCTTCAATTGTAGCGGACTACTAATTATTGCTAGTACAAGTTTACCAAGGATCTCATTTTAACTAAAAGACTGAACCGCAGGAATATATCGCGGTACGTTAATGAAGGCGGAAGAAGGAAGATATCCAAGCTATTCAGGAAGCGAAGCACTCAAGAAAGTTAAGTTTACAATCAGGTACGTTGAGAGGAAAGGTAAACCTACCTTCGTCCTACAAGTTAAAACCACCGGGCATGGCTAATGGCTCCGAGCATCAAATGACACGCGACAAAATAAAATGTCTTTTATAAGGAGGTTCTTATTTCAGAAGACATCACGCACATGGTGTTCCGAAGAAACTTTTTTTAAGGACGTTCCCTGTAATGGAAACCGCAAAATGGAATGGTCCGATTACTATGAGAGTTAAATAACAATTACTTCGCATGAATTTACTCCACTTTCTAATATCAATAATCACTTTTATACTATTTACAAGAAACTTTCCTTTAAATTTGCACCATATAAGGTGTTTCATAGACGTAGATCGAATAATATTATAAAGATAATGAAGAATTTTACCGTACGGTACAATGATATCCGTTATTTTATCAAATTCAGTTGGAATTGCATTTTTTGCGCAACTTATGATAAAATTCGATGAAAAGTGAGGAAATTAACAAAAATATAATGTATTATATATGAACAATGTGCTCCGATTCTCTATCATATTTGAAAAATTACGATCACTAATGACTAAAGAGACTGGTAATGCGTTCAGCAATATTATACAGGGATAAATCATACCGCCCTGGCCTATAATTCCGAAACATTTTATATTGGAATATTTGAAAGATAAAAATAATTTATAGGGGAGAAATGAAACAAACATATTAGAATAACGTAGAAACAGATATTTATCACTCGTGTAGAAGCTCCTTAGAAGTAACTGTCCTTTTTTTTTTTTTTTTTTTTTTTTAGAGAAAAAAAGAGCTAACGTTCAAGTTCGTCGAAGAAACGCAAAAGAAAAAGAAACAGACGAGTGGAACGTGCATAACGTTGAAAACGACAGACTTTGGCAACTTTTCATTCGGTTCCTCTGGTAGATCATTAAATGGGTAAGGAAGAAGTTTCCCCTCTATTGGTGAATGGTGCAAGGTAAAATCGTTGGAAAGTGATGGAACATCCCATCGGGGTTTCGAGACGACTTCTTGACCTTGCAACTCCTCGTCTTCGTCACCATGCTCGTTTCCGCCGATGTGAAATTACCGTGCAAACGCAATTGAAAACGCTCGCGTAAATATGATTCGAGGACCAGGGAATTGGCTAAAGAAACCAGGGGAGCTTCGGAGGTGAAACGGCGGACGAGGATCAACGAAATCCTATAGCGAACTGAAATTCAACGATTTCGAAACATTTGCGTCAATTTCATTTTTTCAATAAGAATAGACATCTCTGAATTTTTGAAAAATCAACGTCCATCGCAGAGTGTTTATCACTCCCTTAAGAAGTAATCTCGAAACATTAAAGAGCTAAGAGAAAAACGATTAAATTCCAGAGAATGATCAACGTCATCTAGACACTTGGCGTTATAAAACAATGAAAAACATAAGGCAGAGAAATCGATTACTATTCACAGAGCGATTATAATTACATAAGACCAATTTTGAATTAAAATTTGCGTATAGATTTATAAATTCACCCTGAGACGTTTCGATCGCTATGTTACGAGGCTCGAATTAACGAATTAAATACATCGCATGGTACGAACGTGATGTTACGCAGCTACATCGACCAACAATTTAATCTTCAATTGCATGGAAAATGATATAATATGATACTTGGAAAGTAAGATAATAACTCGACGAGTTGTGCGCTGTTTAATCGTCCAACGGAGTTCAGTAGTTGCTCGTCATGATAGTCAGACTACTCGAGTTCCCAACAATTGAAACGGTATTAATAACAACTTCTAAACTGATTAATGACGAACTTTCTATTCAAACTTCGCACTGTCGTCTCTTGTCTTTCAAAAAATTCTACGGTTCCTTTGTTTTTCGATATTGAAATACCAAAATTCGATAAAAAGAATACACAATTTTGTCTATTTTTTGTTATGACAAATTTTTATCAAATGACTATCCTAGATACAACTGTATCAACGTTCGAATTATTTCGATTAATTTTAAAGAGACAGGCTGAAAGAGCCTCCTAAGAGATGAGGTAGTAAGACGCAGAGTATGTGAGAATAGATTCAAGTAGTGACTTACCGTAATGGTCGGGCCGTATCAGGCGAAGATTGACGGAGAATCGCCACGATTACTTGCTCGGCCGGTCGATCGCGTTGCCGCTCGTTATGAAACGGGTCACACCGCCTCTTCGTTTCACAGTTTAAAGCACGATGACCCCACTTTTCTCTGTGGTGTTCGTCAGAAAGTCGAGATGTCACGTGCAACACCGAGGCACGAGTCGACAACTCTGGCGGCCCCCACGTGACGTGTCATGTGCGTACCCGCATGAAACAGGAACAGGTGCCATTGTCGACAGCAACGTCCAATTAAAAATGAATGAAACAGTAGAATCGAATCAGTTCTAGGAGCCGACTGAAACGGAGAACCTCGTGTGTCTCGATTCACCCATCGAGAATAACTGCAACTTGATAAAATCTTCTATCGAGAAATAGAGAATAAACAAAACGAAAAATTATGCTAAGATTCGTTGTCGACGAATCTCCAAATCAATTCACTTAGCTTTCAAGTCTTTTTAAATACGAAATGTGGATCTACGTTAGAGCTTGTACATCAGATAAGAAATTTCGGAATTAAACTTGAAGCGAAACTCGCACCGAGTTTTCCGCTTAAGAGGGTAGAGAAATAGGACTTCGTAAAAATTGACAACCTAGCGAAGAATATACTTTATATTTCCAATCAGTTACCGGAAAATCTTGTTTCAAAAAATGAAGATAGATTTATTTCCTCAGAAGAATAAATTTACATATATGTACAGTACAAATATTATGCAATCACTCATCTAGAAAGATTAGGATAACCTAACGAACATAACCCCAACGAATTATCCAAAACTTTGACACAAAACACTATACTAGTACCAAAATGAGTAGCGTATCGCTAACGGAGAAAAATCACTGCGAGTCAAAAGTCGACGACGAGAAAAAAGTCTGCTTGTAATTAGTAGGTTTTGTAAAAACGTTAAGAGACGAATCGGTGATGGTGCTTGAATCTTTCTTGTCTTGAACAGATGGAATTAGTCGAATAGTCGAAGGACCCCGGTTGAAAATTGAGTAACGGAAAGAGAATTTTGTCCATCGTGTTTGGAAACTGATGGTAAGACACTCTATCTAATTCTCTATCAAATGATAAAAGTACATACGGGTAATGTAAGTTTTCCGAATAGGGAGGGACTCTAACACGCGCAACGTCGAAACTGCATCCAAGAGAAGCTCGTGATAAGGGGTTGTTGACTGTGCGGATGCGGACGTTAGACTGAAGCGCTGGTAGAATCACTTGGAGGATCGTGTTGGACGGTCATTGGCGATCGGGAGTGGCTCTGACTTGATTTCGAGGGACGCATGCGCGCCCCCTTTTTCAACCAAAAGACCCCACTAACAGCTCAGGCGTTTTCCACCTTCCTTCGTCTCCCTCCTGAAGCCACCAACACTATTCAGAAGCACCCTCCGACTCCGACTAAAGGGTAGGGTGGATAGGTGATACGGTGACGAGACACCTATATGTTCGGTATATCGGCTCCATCCAAAGGGAAGAAGGAAGGGAAACTTTGAGAGGTAAAGGAAAGGGTGCGCGCGCGAGAGTTTCGATCCCTCCTCTTCGTACTTCTCTCGTAACGTCGTCGGAAGAATGGTCGAGAGGGTCTACTTCCTTGGTTAGAACTCGTCGAGAAATTTGCTCGAGAAACATACGATACGTCTTTTCCGTGCGGCCCATGTGATCGTTCACGATTATTAGCCATCGTTCGCTGCAGTTCGTTTTTTGCTCACGTCGAACGATCGCTATGTCCTTAGGGTATATCCTTAGGATATCGCATTCCAATGAAAATTCCTACAATAAACCAATTGTTTTTGTTTATTTAGGATGGTAAACGAACATAAGTTTGTTCAATATACATGAAAAATATAGACAAAATATAACGAAACAGACTATAACGAAACAGACTATAACTAAATTTAGAACTGTAGACCGAAAACTGAAAAATGGAAAAAAAACTAAGACTAAATAAAAGTACATTGATATAAAGCAATAGTTATAAAGTTGAATTACAGGACTATGCAATAATTATATCAACTTTATCAATTATATAGAAGACTCGCTTTATTTTTAATATAAAAATCGCAGTGTAAAAGTTGGTAATTACTAGTTTCACTTGCCCTTTTAATTCAAGGTATTAATACTTCATCGCAGAGGAAATCTAACAGTAACGAAACATTTCGTAGGGAACCGAGAACAATTAGAGTATAACATAATGTTCAAATACACGTACAGACGAAGAAGGATGAAGAAAAAGAGTAAGCGAAAGAAAGAAGGAAGGAGAGCAATAATTGGTTCTAGTACTTCCCTCCAGGTTCTATTTACTATTTATTCCTGTAAATCTTTGATTGCGCCGGATGGGGATAGGTGGATAGACGATATCGGTTCTAGAGAGGGGGTTGGAAAGAAGAAGTGAGGTGCGCGCGCGTTTTCGAGCCTCCCTCCCTTTCTACGATCGTACATCGACGAAGAGAAAGATAAAAGGATTCGTTGCACCCTCTTCCTCTTTCTAGATTACTGGCAAGAGAACGAGGTGGAAGTGAATTTTCACAACGGAAGAAATTTTCTTGCGAGGAATAAGAAGGGAGTGTACCCTCTGACACAAAGTGTCCTCGTAAAACTTGTTTAGAATGGATTAGTAGTGCTGAGTATTCACTGGACTCGTTTATCTCATAAAATATATGTGCGGTGGGGAAATGCGAATGGTAACCGATATGCGTTAGACTCGACGCGAATAGACAGACTTACTTTTAAACGCAAACATCGACAAATAAAATTATTTAATTAAAGCGTAAATAGATTAATAATTTTACTAAACTAATAATTCAACTCGATCTAGACGACGAAACTATATGTTTAAATATAAAAAAAGATGCACTGTAAAAAGGTAAGAATATGTTATGAAAAACATGAAAGAATTTCATTTCGGGTCATCGATAATATGTAAAAGAATCTAACAGGCGCTATAGCTAGATTTCAAAGTTCGAATGTACCACGATTTTCTCATCCTTCCACAGAATTTCTAGCAAGACGAACTTAATCTTGTCTCCTATCACGAATAATAAGCGAAAAGTGACACATGACACGGCGGATCGTGATTATCGAGTAACACTCTATTTTCGGGGAATA
This sequence comes from Bombus vosnesenskii, assembly GCF_011952255.1. Taxonomy (NCBI): domain Eukaryota; kingdom Metazoa; phylum Arthropoda; class Insecta; order Hymenoptera; family Apidae; genus Bombus; species Bombus vosnesenskii. The sequence continues at coordinate 9,218,674 of NW_022882925.1, forward strand.
ATAACAACGTAGGCCAAGATTACGATCGTGTGTCGTATGATCGAATATCCAACGAATGAGTGCTTTTAATGGACGTGTATACCTACTTGTCACGTGATATATACGAGAAAATAGTAGGGTTCATCTAGTAGGACAAACACGTATTTATACCTTGCCTAAGGCGCTATTCACGAAGAGTGACACTACGTTTAATCGCAGCTAGTTAATCACATGATGAAAAAAGATCGTGCAAGAACAAGTGAATAAACGTGGATTCTACTTCCAACATTTAGTTAATTATCACGATTAAAAAGTGTCAACAGCTGTAGTAACAAATCGTTAAAATAATTTCCTTTCATCTTCTTCCAGATAATCCAATCCGATAGGTCGTTAAATCATTTGGCTCTTTTCGAAAACCAGAGCCGCGCAAAGAGTACGTTAGATAGCGAGAAGACAGCCAGCAGTCAAATTATATATCATAACGTTGATAATCCGATTGTCGGATCAAAATCATGTATCATCCCCGTATCATTTGAATACCGAATGAACGGACATATCACGTAGCGTCCTGTCGCATGGTTTAGGCACTTTATGTAGGAAGAGGTCCAATGTACAAATTCTCACACAGTTACGTGTCCAGGTATACAGGCGCCCGTCTCTCTACCACGGAAGCGTGATTTGTCAGCCAATGAAAGGGGGTGAGGGCTAGTTAGAGCCGTATTCATTACAAATTACAGACCGTGGACTGGTTTTATGATACCGCAGGAACGCCAGGCATACGCGGCCAAAGCCGTGTGCTTGTTTTGCGGTATGCCCCCTTTTAATCCGCCACAAACGTTCATTTTCTGGTCAATTATTGCTAATTTTCGTTAGAACCAAGAATTTGCAACCCGTCTGTCGGCTGCCGGATGGTCCGGCCGCATGAAATCTAAGCGTTCTCCGGTTCATCGTTGCAAAGGGGCTGATTTGCGTTTCTATTTCCGCGTTTTCGAATCCATTCATCAGCGACCCTGCTGTTTTTGGCAGCCCACAGAGACCGTCCAAGTAAAGCGAACCGATGGAACTATAAATGAGATTATAATTGACAATAAGCGAATTGTCTTCTCCATAACATGACAGTTCTTGGATTATTTGGAAATCTATAGTCATTTTCACTGTATAGTTCATTAATTCAAATTACTAATGTTCAAGGTTTTGCTCGTTAGCGTTTTTAACTATAGGTATTATTATATTTTTTCTCTATAACATGGCTTTCATATCAAAGATTTTAAATATACAGAATAATATTATTGCATATATCTAATATAATGCTAGTATATCGTACAGTTCATTTTACTAATATAATATTTGTATTTATGATATCGATATTGATATGATATGATATTTATATTTAATTGGAGATCAAACCTTTATTCTACATATGTTCTATATTTTATATGTATGAAAATATTTGGATCTCCGATCAAACCGTTAGTTCGAACGTACAGTTAAAAAACCAAATGGCAAATCGATCCGTTAAAAGGAACACAAAAAATGATCTGACTGTATTCTCCATAAAGTTTGGTATTCCATGAAAATAAACTCGTCGAAAGTTGGAATGATCACGGAATCGAAAAGAAAAAAAAAATGGGAGAAACAAACGAAAACGTACGTGGGACGAAATCGAAAAGTGGATTATGCTTGACGCGACTTAAACGTATATCGCTTATATTTGCACGTGAGACAGTAAAACGTGTCAATCTCGTATCCGGGGTAACAATCTCGCTCGTGTCAAACAGTTACACACAGTCGTAAAATGGGGATCCAATAAAATTATAGGATCGGCACGCGGAGATCACGAGATCAAACATCGTATAAAGAATCCTATCGGTTTTCCGCGCAACGTCCGTGAAAACCTACTCAAGAATTTAATATATTGTATTTTTACGATGAGCTACGGTTCGAAATAAAAATTGAAAACTACCACCAAAAACTGTGCTCAATGTTTGTCGATAAATTGCAATCGATCCCTATCAATTTAAAAACAAAATGTCGTTAATGCGAGATTGACAGGCTGCAAAAGGAAAGTACACGGCAGATAGTAGGCAATACGAGCTCTGCTCGTGATCAAAGTATAAAAAAGAAGCTCCTAAAATGTCGCAGACCGAGTTTTCTTGATTAAGGGAAGCGACACCAAGGTTTCTCGATTTTAGTTAGAAGTCGTTGTTAAGAATCGAAGAAACAACAAATTAAAGACATTCTATTTTTAAATTGTAATTTACTATCCATATATCGCGTGAAGAGTACGTAGAATCGCATCATATGCTACGATACTTTATCTCCTCGAAAGTATTGGAACACGTTGCTTCTATAAACGATCGTTCGTTGTATACACAGATCTAATTGTAATCGAAAAGAGTTTACATATTAGCGTACAGAGTGCTATGTGACAATAGTTAACGATCGATTACCCTGCTTAAACGTGTGAATTAATTCGTTAATATCGCAACGAAACGTTCATAACCGGAGTTGACATTGTCTTTGCAAATAAAATACCCTCCTACGACAGCAGCAACCCTGTCTGGTCTATCGACACTACACACAGACACTACAACACGCCTGTCGCATTAAACAGGGACAAAGCGTCAAGTCAAGTGCCGCTAAGTCACGTCGAAATTATGCATCATGGCAGTTTGGACAATTTTCCAGCCGTTTAAACCGCAATATCTTTCCGGTTATCAACGTCCACCCCTTCTTCCTTTCGGCACAGACGTGGAGCAGTCGGGCTTGAAAATCTTCTACGCGATCGCCACCCTCTCACGAGCATATATGAAACATCGTGGAGGCACGTGTACCAACGTCGATTCCAGTTTTTTTCATCGTCGTTGCGCACAACAGATTTGGAAATTATGCAAATCTTATGACAGAGTCTGCAAGCATCGATCGACCCATCGAGAAATATTCATTCGCGCTACATATTTCATTTAAATTTACCTTTTTACTGGCATACTGTCTTTCATTGATCCACGGCTTTCGAGACTTCTATTCTTATTCGACAATGCCATACTCGTAAAAATTCTTTTTTTGAGGAATGCTATTCGTACCTTCACTCTTATAATTTATCCTGCTGAGAATTAAAATCTTTTTAAACCGCCACTATTCATACTTGCGCCGGTCTAATGTTTTATTTTTTAATGACAGCCAATCCCAAAACAATTTCTTTTCTAACTCCGATCTTTCAATAGAAACTAATAAAATAAATTTCGTCCAATGGTTTGCGTATCTTTTGATTATATCCTAGTATCCTTATTATTTTCGTGATAAATTACTATTAAGTTTTGCGATATTCAGTTACAGCACTATAATTACGAGTCGTGCACATCGCTCTTTAATAAATAATTAATACAACAATATAACGATACTCTGAAATTACGTATTTCGATGAATAAATAGTTGATAAATATTGTCTACTGTAAATTTGGCTAGTTACAAAAACGATTTAATTTATAACATTATGTATAGCAAGTAATAATTAAGAAACAAACTCGGTGAGGCTAAACTTGTTTTAAAACTCCTACGACTAAAATGCGATATGTATATGCGTATTTTGGAATAAGTACACAACACTTATGAGAATATTTAAGAATATTTATTGCGATTAAAGATGTTACTTAACCATCGTTGTAGCATTCGTTACCTCAAACCTAATGAATTTACAATTTCTATAGATAAATGGAATACACGTTCATGATTCTCAATCATAAGGAACTTGATTTTTGAGCAATGAAAATTATCGTCTGCCTTCACTGACAAAGTAAATGACATGTAATTATTCGTTGATGTTTTTAAGCGTTACAATGTTACCTATATTAATTGTGGTTCGATATTTTCGCATCGCGCGATTAATAACTCTATGATTTGCAACGATCAATGTCAAAATTACCAACTGTAAATTTAAAATAATGATACAGTCTCGAAAAAAAACGACGCGGAGAAGAAGTGTGAAACGAGTATACCGTAAAAGTTGCACAGTAAATTAAACTACAAAAATAGTAGCTGCACGCGCCTGTCTAATGGCTCGACAAACAATGCTTTACCGTGCAGTTCGTTGCACAACGTTATCCGTGTGTGCAACTTCCAAAGTTCTTTGGTAACTCACATAGAACGGTTCATTTTTGGTATAACGGTTATGATATTAATTCAGCATTAATTTGAATTGTAGTATTAATTTAACATTCGTACACGATAAAATCCAAAAATTAAGTAACGTGAAATTCATTTCGCGTAGCTCGATGAAAGACCCTAGTAGTAAGAATATACTTAGGTATATTATTCGAATAATATTTTGACTATTCAAGACAATGCTCGTTACTGATAAACTCCAATGTCACGAAATGCCTTCCTTTTTCCTTTTTATGATTCTATATCGATTTGCACATATACGAACACACCGACACACACACGCGCGCGCGCGCAAAAGAAGCACGTACATCAGTGAAACACGACCATACTCGTTAGCATAACGATACAACTCCAACTCGGATGAACGAGCACGTGTATTCGACCCTCATAAGCCATAAGCCAATGCATATTTATATATTTCGAAGTTGCACGGTATGTAGAATACACGTTATTAAGTAATAATCCTGTTAAATGTAACGTTAAACAGCATTCACATCCGTCCTGACAAAATTGTACGCTGAAAGCTGCGTTCTTACTCGATGGAAACAAATCGCCGATAGATATCACGCCCGACGCGATGACCGAGAACACATAGTTCGTTTAATTTAACACGTAGCTAGTATTTAATTATGTTATTTACGACTGTTGTAGGGTTATTTACAAACAAGCAGAGTTTAACTTCATTTATGCGGCGTATTTCTATCCGTAAGATCGGAAACATTCTGATAAACTTTGGTACAAACGTCTGTCTAATGCAAAAAGAAAAAAAATAATGGACTTGGGAACCTATACAGACCTTTACATCTGCGATGTCGTACGATGTACCTTAACTCGTGAAAAACTACGAAGCATTGTACCTAACGATTTTTATTCAGTGCGAAAGTGTATTCTAAAAAAGAATGTTCTTTGTGAAACAGTGATGAAAATACTGCCTCTGGATGGTGAGTAATATATAAATAAATTACAATCTCCATGATCGTTCGATAAGAAGGATCGACACGAAGATGGACGGTATTCTCAGAAAAAGGGGGACTAAAAATGGTTGACGTTATCGCAAAGCAATCTTCCTATATCGAACCTTGTCTTGTCGGTACAATGCATTCTGATTTAACGAACAGCCGGACTTCGACGAGCAAGATGTTACCGGCGATAATGCAGATGTTCCAGCAATACCACAAACACATTTCGATAGCGTGCCTTGAAGGAGGGGTGAACGAGGAAATATAAAAAAAAAATATCACAGCAATGTTCCTTACAACTAATAGAAAGAACGCGAATATTTATGTAAATATACAGGGTGATTGGTAACTGGTGGTACAAGCGGAAAGGGGGTGATTCTACGCGAAAAAAGAAGTCGAAAATATAGAATAAAAATTTTTCGTTTGAGGCTTCATTTTCGAGAAAATTGACTTTGAATTTTCGCTCGGTACACGTGCAGTACGTTATAACGGATCTCACTGTAGATTTAAAAAAAAATAAAAAAAAAATTACAAAAAAATTTTTATTCTATATTTTCGACTTCTTTTTTCGCGTAGAATCACCCCCTTTCCGCTTGTACCACCAGTTACCAACCACCCTGCATAGTTCTGTGTCTGCATATATTTGCTACCAGCGTCAAAATACAACTAAAATATTAATTATCTACTCAAAAAATTAAGAAATCGTGCAGCTTCCTATCTTGAGATGACCAGAATAACTGTGTTATAATTATTCAAAAAGTGATACGTCTTTGAACTATTACATATGTATATTAATCATAAATTATATGCATAAATTGTGCGCCGTACTTATCATCACAGAGACATTTTGTTCCGTTTCAAGAGATGAAAGAAAAGGAAACTAGTGTTTCTCCCCTTCCTTTGGCACGTGGATGCACGAAGGAAGGGAGAAAGAAAAACGAATTGAGAAAACGAGCCTCTGAAAAGGTTGCTGAGATCTGACGAGGCAGATAAGGCAGTCTCGTTGGGACGCTTTGTGGTTTTTAACCATACACTGCTATGATTGGAGGTTCCCCACAAATCGTGGCTCAAGCTAGTTCAATATTCGATGATATGAGAAAATGAGAGCGTTATTCGCGTACCAATTGAGATCAAAGGACCGCAAAATGATCATTCTTTAACGACACTGTCACCAATTTTTAAACGTATACCCTTCATTTGTATAATATTAGAACATTCAGGAAAGAAAAATAATTAGAGAATTATTCAAACTTTCAGAAATTGTTATCCCGTTTGAGTTTTATAATAAATAAACCATATGTCGAACGATATAATAAAAATTTAATGGATTAAAACAATACAATTTTTCTCGTCGATTATTATTATTACTATTATTATTATTTTAAGCAATTTTAGCATTGAATAAGAATGCTTCTTATTATATTTATTGTTACATATTTAATCTCATTTGCGCACTAGATGTGCAAAGATTCGAATTTTCTGTCTGATTCGTCGCATATTTTTTCGGTGAACGTTAAACGACGTGATTGTGGAACATGTTCAATTTTTGTTATGTCAGAGGACGAGAGTAAAAAAAAGGAAACAAAACATTCGTAGTTTTCAATCGGTAGCGAAAAGATAAAAAAATACACTTCGTCGATCTTTCTGCCCCGAAAACCATCTCTTGAGCGTAAATAGAAGGAAATACACCTTTTGATGTTTAGGAAATTGGAATATTTTTTTTTTTTTACGGATTTCCTGTGTGATCGATGACACCGTGCAACGCGAACAGCGGACCAATTATTCTTTAAGCTACTTATGATCATTAGCGATTCTTTCAATCCTATCCTTGATAGTTCTCGTTTCTTGCAATCCACCACTGAAACATTTTCTGTTATTTCATTTAAGGATTGTTTTACAATCTCTTTCCCTCTATGTCCTTAAAATATTGTAGAAAAAATGCAACAATTTTTACAGGTACATTGGAGCGTTTATCAAGATTATTCCCTATAATTACTGCTACTCCGATCTCTGAAACTTTTTTTCGACCAAACAACCAAAAAATTATTTCATAAAAATCGAACCTTTGATATACTATAAAATATTATAAAAGCAACGAGTTCTTTGCAAAAGGGATAGAAGAGTGTCCCTGCTGTTTTCTAAGATACTCGACCATTCGATATCGAATTAGAATCCGTGACAAGGAAACCCTTGAAGCATATAATATCAATAGCTCAAACAAAAGGAACACGTCATTATTTTTCCTGGCATGGCGTACGCCTGCTCGAAGCACATATTGAGTGCTCGAATTTCCGTGACCTCCCTAACGAATATGTCCACTATCGCCTACGAGTAACTCGCCACTTATCGCGTCCTATTTATCATCACTGGCATATTTCAGGCATAGGCCAGGTAATATTTAGTAGATGCGGTTGCGTACGTGGCCTGTATTTGCATTGCACTTGAGTCGGGCCACGCTTTTGCTCGCGTAATGACCACGTCGAATCGTTGCAGTTGGATTTATGTCCAATTATTTCTTCCTTACTCATACCGAAGACAGTTCGTGATGTAGCTGTAAATTGATAACCGGTTATCTGATTTTACGGCGAGAATGGTTGGATAATATGTCGCGAATATTCAGAAAAGCGCCTATGTTATAACGCGGAATAAAAAAAGATAGTGCCGTCTACATTTTAAATGGTAGAATCTTGAGAATTTCATTCTACATATGTATACGTATACCCAGAACTTCGTTAATAGCAATTTTGACCGCATATCATTTTCCTAATGTTGTGTATGTTTCACGAAATATATTCATTAGTTTCATAATTAATTAATTAGTTTTTAGAAGACGTCGAATGTACACAATGGAAACGTAAAGAATGAATAATCAGTCGTACCATACATAATTCTCAAAGGCTGAAATAATTAAAATGTTTTGTTTAACATTCCATACATAATGAAGTAATATTGAATTGCAAAGAAATAATAATTTTATATAATTACAAAGAGAAAATATTCGAATGAAATATACAAATGAAATGTTTTTTCTCTTAACACACGTCTGTTTTACTATACTTCATGTAAATTAGAATTCACGCATGATCGAATAATTATTTGATAAGTATAGATATAACTAGGAAATTTTGTACGCAGAATATCTTAAAAAAGATATAAAAAAACAGATAAAATTAAAAAAACTTTGTAATTTATAACTGCGATGGATTGAGAAAACGTTTATTACGAAAGTGAGCAATTTGTAAGTTTCGAACATAAAATGGAGGAAAACTAAATTAGACTTTTTATTTGAATGTGAGAGTACACCGGATATCGAGCTATCGGGAAGTTAATGAGAGGTTTTTTTCACTCGGCTAATTGAATTGGCTTTCATGACATTCCTACGGTGCGGCAGGAATACTTGGCTTCGTAACTTGCTTAAACGGACGACGCAACTAACTTTAGTTGTGATGACATATACAGAGACGTTTCAATTAAGTCTTCACTTTCATTTACCCCCTGACGATTTGGCGCGTCACCCAAAGATATTAGTTCATCGAAACCCTTAAAATATCCCATTTCAGACCCGCTGTGTACACTTGGAATGTACAATAAAACGAGAATTGATGGGTTCTTCATTTATAAACACAATAAATACAAAAAAGTGTATACTTTTTAATATAAATACAAAAAGGGGTATAAATACAAAAAAAATTTCCAGAAAGGTATTATCGACTTCGAAATGCGCTGAAAAATGAAAAATAATTTTCTTTGTATTCATACAAATGAGGTGCGCGAAAAAATATGACTTAGTTTCCATTTCGTCTATATTTCACTTACATACATATTCAAAAACGGTTAACATTACTTATTGACCTACTAAACAGCATATTCAATATACTGCAACCTTCTCGAAAACGGTAGTAAATGCCGTAAAATGCTTCCAATACAATACTTTAGCGCCATCCTATAAAATTTCAACTCATTTATATTCATATTATTCAAATTTCCACAAGTTTATATTTAATTGTATTAAATCGAAATATATTATAGCACAAAGTTACATAGAAGATTTTTTAGTCTTGGCCAAAGTGAAAAACGTTATTTGTATCCGTACTGATAGGAATTACGCTTAATGTATATATTAATAATGTACAAGCTAATAGAATTATGTGTATACCAAACTTGTCCCTTGCCTCGCCTTCGAAAAGATTGCAGTATATTAAATATGCTATTTAGTAAGTAAATGAGTGATGTTAAGCGTTATTGCACATATGTGTAAATAAAATGTAAATAAATATCATTCATGCTTTTCAGCGCATCTCATTTGTATAAATACAAAGAAAGTTATTTTTCACTTTTCAGTGCATTTTGAAGTCGCTAATACTTTTTTGGATAAAATTGTTATTTCACATTTTTTATTGTAACGATCAATATCACGAATCCAACATAAAATAGTTTTCACTGACATTAAAATGACGGTAATTTAATTCTATGGATTTATTGTATGTTTCAATTCTTAATTCTTATTAATGAACAAACAACTGTATAGGCTGCCCAGCTCTGCATGCGAATAACGATTAAACCAGCTGCACTTCGCCATCGATATTAGACTTTGAACCGTGATGGAGAAGTATATTTCTATAACTTAATAGTTTCGCTTCGTAAGTAACATTCGTTCCAATGTTTCCTGCGACGTAAATACGAGTTGAAGCTTATATTGAGAAGCGCAACCGTCGAACAATTTGCTCATGCGGAGCAAGTTATTATAATAGCGCTCGCCCAGGCTGCTGTAGATGAAAAAGGAATTAATAATGAACGTTCAAAAAATCCAATCATGATTTATGGCGATGAAACAATATACGATGACCCAGTAGATTTATGTAAAGACTAACAGTAAGAGATAGTTGCAATGCCGGAAGTGTGTTCTTTAATAGCATTCGAAGTCTTAATATTCAATGGAAAAATCTACTTAAATCAGTTTCCGCAATAATTGAAAAAGATATTAAAAACGGGACTATGGAAGTACGGAAGAAATGTTGTTTTTCATTATCGGAAGAGTTGCGCAGTGGCAAATCGTCCATTTTAAAATTGCTTGTCGGACCTGTTAAACGCTGATATAATCCTGCAGTCGACGCGATAATAAAATCGTCTATTATCGACGTAGCTTCTTTAACTAGCATTATGACCCGTCAAATATTCGAAAAAACTGCATTCTGTTTTCTCCTTACCCATTGCGAAAGCCACTGCTATGACCTATATACCTGACTATTGATGGTATCAATAATCAGCGATATAAATAATATCTTATGAAAATTTGCAAATAATTCATTCAAGACTGCAGGAATTCGAGACCAATGAAAAACTGTTTGATGGCATAAATGTACTTTTCCTTGGTGACGTCATGCAACTATCCTCAATGGAAGAGCATTGATGTTTTATACAACTACAGCGGTGTCCAGCAAAGATTAATTATAACACCAATTTTCATTCTGCGAATTCACCATTAATATAATGTGCAGAAAGATGATTACCTTAAACTTGGCAATATATAAATTACACGCAACTATATTAAATAGGGTTGTAATTGATCTTAGCGAAAAAAATTTGCAAAGAGCCAAAACTACGTCGCCGTTGGTCGTGTGTAAGGTTTAGACGGCCTAGTCATATCTGATTTAGCACCGAACATAAATTCTCAATAAACCGCATGACGAAAGTGCACTTGCAAATATGCAAAGGTTACGACGACTTCTTTCACAAAGAAACTGTTGCGGTCTACTTCTTACAACCAATATGTAATGAAACGACCCACGTTTGCTTAAAGCGATATGACACGGGTCAAGTCAGGTTTGAACGACCAGCCTATGTACAGAAGCACACGATGTACGCTTCCGGAGGCAATTTTGTAAAGAAATTTCAATTTCACGTCGCTTCCAGCGGCGAGTTTGTGGATAAACGACCAGACACAACGCAATGTAATCGGTGAAAAAATTTTTCAATCGAAACTGATCGGTGGGGTATCCCTACAAGATGCAGGAGGTTTCATCCCGAAAACTCATTCCAATTGTGAGTAATCGATAAACATACACAAAAATTGTATACATTTTTGTAAAAAAGTAGTTTACAAAAAATAAATGCAAAAAATATTGTAATTGGACGAACGGAAGAACGTGCCCGACGAGATGCAAACAGAATCACCTTTATTGGTCAAGGAGAATTCGAAGAAATATATAAAAAAAATATACGCATAGAATTGAGATACCTTCTGTCTTTTCCCAAGTCTGTATAAAAGAGGGGGGAGGAGGTTTCTCATTGAGAAATCATCGATTCTCATTATGAATTGAATACGGCCGATCGAAGCGTTTACGCTACAAAGCGTTATTATACGTAAAAAAAGTAACAAAATGTATAAATATATAAAATATAATACGAAGCGTTAAAACGTCCATAAACCACATATTAGTGATTATAAGAAGTTCAATGTTCAGAAATAACAAGAGTTAAATTGATTACTTTATCAAATTTTTAACGAGACTCTTATCCGAGTGAATTTTTGAAATGTTTACGTGTTGTATAATAACCTACTTTACCACGAAAAACACAACTGTTATGAAAACTCAAACGTTATTGATTAAGTGCCGTTAGTATAAATGTGGAACACGTAACGATCAATCTACAATTTCAGTAAAGGTAATTAAAGCAATTGGAAGCTACCATCGTAGTATTGATTAACAGTAAGCGTTGTCAAACACCCTATGTAATTCAATAAGAGGATAATTCAATAAATATCCCGTTCGAAATAAGCTTTAAAAAATCGTCTTCGATATCCCATATTTTACAATTATCTTAAATAATATTAACCTGTATACATATATATATACATATGTAAATATCTATACAGAAATGGCGATCAATTATGATTAATAATCCGATTTATAGTACACAAAGACAAGAAACCGCTCGTTAGGAAGATCAAATTAATCGTTAGAGATTCATTCTCGAATATCTAGAAATCGTAACTAATACCATCGTGCTTAATGCAATAATACGTTTCGGAATATCGCTCTATACTCATACCAAAAGAGAATAAACCGAATTGCTGTAGTTTATAAAGAAAAATTTGAAATTTCCATTTTTAGATTTAAAAACTACTGCTGTTTGGTACAAGTATGAGTTATTAACATATTTATTATCATCCCAAAATTACTAATTACTAATTATGTGCATGGCAAAATTTCTCAGCTAATTATATCTCGTCATTTCATCGTCGATGCAATCAGCATCTTGTTATTACATAATCACACTACTAGCGACCAATTTATTAGTAGTTATTCAATAGTTGTTTCTATTAAACTTGAACACGAATGAAATCCGGTTACTGTGGGTTAATGCAAGATAAATGAATTGTTTCCGAAAAGATAAAAACAAGAATAAAACACTAATTATAGGAGAAGCAAATAGAAGGAAGAAAAGGAAAAAATTAAACAAATTCGATCGCGTCCCGCATTGTCCAGATCAATTGAGAAGCCATGGGTGGCCAGCTTATTGCTTTGCTACCGTGAATTTGTGAAATGAAGAGTGACGCATGGGTGACGATGTCCTGCAGAGAAATTAGGAGTTTGTCGCAAGTCGCTAAGCGGAATTTATCGTTTCTGTGGGATCAACCGATTCCGTGGGACCCTCGCCGACTGTGAAAGGATTCTTCAATTTATGCAAGGGGTGTGTAGAACGAGCAGCTGACGACTGAAACGTTGCGAGACCGTTTTTTCTCGATCGATAAAATTGTAAGTCAGATGATGACTATTTGATAGATGCGGGAATAGGGGACGGCAAACGGATCGGAAATTTATTTTTCGACCGGTTTGACAAATCGTATCGCGATATTTGACATTTGCGACAATTTTCTGTCATTCTTTACGAGATTGAATTAAAATTATCCACATGATAACATTCTTTACCAATGAAAGATGATACTCACTATATGAGAATTACCGTGAGACGTGTAATAATTGATTGCCAAAGCGAGGAGAAACTCCCAAAAGTAATTAAAAGGTAATCGATATGAATACGATTCTAAGCATATATGTATATCGAAACAAAAAGCAATGTAAAAAAAAGTAGCTAAATATTAGCTTTTACATACATACATATGAACTTTTTAAAGATAGTACTAACATTACTCATAATTTTGCTATTTAATCCATACACGAGCCCGGAAGATTAATCTACACAACATATGGTGCTTTTTCATCCTTATCCGTCCTCTGACGTAAGGTAAACAGAAGCAGATGTTGTTATCGAATATGGTGAAAACCGATCAAGTCAAAAGTAAAAATGTATCTTTCGAATTTTTGTATTGCAAGAGTATATATTTAGTTTCTTTTCACCGATTGAATGGAAAGTTTATGATAGAGAAATAGAAAACTCAGGAGATGATAAGAAATTAAAGGAAATGTGGAGAAGTACGTTACTCATTAATTATGAACAAATAATTGTTTATTAACATCAAATAGATATGAAAGACTATATTACTTATACTATTCTGTACGTAAAAAGAATAGTTTGAAAAATTCCGTACGATATCATGCGTATTATCACGACAAGATAAGTTAACAATTTATAACGAAACTCGATTAATAAAACTTAGTTGAACGAATTGCAGGAGTTGGCAGACTGCAGTAAATTTTTCATTTATTTTACTTGTTATTATATTTATAAAATTCTAGAAAAATTCCCTTTATGAAAGTAAAAATGTAAAATATATATCATAGTCTTCTTGCAGGATAATTAATTTATTATTAATTAGTAATATAAGCATTTTAATAAAAATCAGTTTGGTTGCTTAAATATTGATAAAAGCGATTTCTACAAAAAACGAAAACTGTCTCGTAGAACACATTGCTCCATCTACTTGGTCATAAATGTATTAAACAGAGGACCAAGGAAATCGATGCGAAACACGCTTGATATTTCATAAGCAAAAGTAGCAAAAGGAAATTTAAGTTAATAAAGTATCGACCGTCCAAAATTGTTATAAATAAATATTTATCAAACAATCATAAATATAAAATAATTTAGTATATCATATATACTATATTAATAGATTATTCTCATTTATGCTGGATTTCTTAAGGTATTTATCTACATTATAACTTGATTTTCAGATATTAATATATTATTTTTAAAAATAAGAAGAAATTACATAAATTCCTTTGTATATTTCTAAATATATTTAAACATATAATTGAATTTTTAAACCTCAATGATGAAAGCTACTAATTTAAGTTCGTAGCAGAAATATCGATACGAATACTTTTAAGTGCAATAAGACGTTCTCTTGTACGAATATAGATGTCTACCTGTGATTTTGAATATTTAATTAGCCTTCACTTTATCATGTACTGGTAAACGAGATCAACGTAAATACATATGTACATACATTATTTATTCTCTGTAACCGAATAGTCGATGGTATTATACATACGTGTGTGTGTAGAAAAAAATCAAAATATTATTTAGTTTAATCAAATAAATTTTTTGTTACAAATCTAATAACGTTCCGTTTGTAATACGTTTCATAATTTTATTTTATAGTTAAGAATTTATTAAATAACAACAGTCTCGTGGTAAACTGTTTCTTATTGTTTAAATATTAAATTTCTCTCCGCTGTATCCAATTTTCATAATCATCCATGCTAAAACAATAGTCGTGTTTATAATTCTATATTATTAATACTAACTGAGAATTTATAGAAGAATATTTTGGGAAAGACGTTATACCGAACATAGTGAAGATACTTTTTAACACCTCATGTAAAGAACTAACCAATATTCTAGAGAATAAGTATTAAACGAATTTTGAAAATATCGTTAATTTGTATTATGAAAAAGTGCGTTACGAAAAATCTTACACATTTTACATTTATCGTTATTCGTTCAGTACTCAGTTCGGTTTGCTGCTACTTCCATTAAAAGATATCTAAAACTAAAAGCTATTAACTATTATAAAATAAATAACAAATTATTTGATGACAGTACATTAGACAGTAGAGATAAAAAACATAGATTCATGTGTATCTATGTAATATTTAAGTTAACAAAGAAACTATCGATTTTCAAGAGTAGGTAAGCAAGGAACTATGCACAGTCTTTAGCAAAAATGCAACGATTTACCATTGTGTTAAGTACTTTTCTAGAAGACACTAAGTAGGCAGATACTTGAGGTACTTCATCTAATCTTACGCACATGAATCATTAAAGATAATACAAACATTCAGAAACTGTTTTCCACCGTCTAGTTCACTGCAAATATTTTACAAGCATCGCGCTATTCAACAGGTTTTTACGCTAATCGCAATTTAATTCGTTATAATTTCTTCTTGATTTGTGTTTTGTAATTGACGCTGCTTGCAACATTAATTTCTCTTCTGTGAAATTCGTTTAATTAATAATTACTTATTATGCGTTTGCTTGATTATATGGCAGGAATATGAGTTTGCACAAACTTTCGCAATTCTTTATATTGCACTATTGATTATCTTCTACTAATTAAGTTCTGCGAAACATCGCTGTCCCTAATTCACTGAATGTAACCTATCTTGTTTGCATAGATAACTAAAGTCTTACAGTAAAATAGCTTACATATGATAGCGTAAAAATATCAATAATGTTATGATCTGTTATTGTCGAACGATACTAAAACAAATAATAAAATAGTAATTATAACTGCAATAAAATTGTTTGAAATATAATATAAAATAATTTGATGAAAAATACGTAGCAAGAGAGTTATCGCATAAAACATACGATGATAAATTAAACGAATAATTTGACACGACGTTACGTATCATATACGTTACAATGAGCGTTTGTGTTTATGCAAAATTATTCGAATATTAAAGGAAATGCAAAATTATTGAAGGAAAAGTCACCCCAACGAAACGACAGTTAGCGTGAAATCTAAACCGAGATTTTATCGCTGTAATTATGGTTGTACAATAATAAATGTAACAATATAAGCTCAGAAATTATTCTAACTACCTATTGTATGTAGAAAAAGGTCATAATGTAAAATTGCCAAGTTTGTAAAAGTGTGGAGAAATGATAAAAACGCTGTAATATTATATTAACCGTGGAAATTAAGTTCCTATCTTTTAAAAATATAACTGCGGAATATTCTTACGCGTTAATATAACATAATAAAACATTTATCGTAGTTTGTTAAAATTTTGCATACTCATATTATATATAAGTATAATACAACTGATCCGAACGAAAAACAAACATATGTTATATCTTGTTTATCGAATGTAATGTTTCACGCTTCCTGAAACACGCGGGTTTCAAAAAAATTGCGAGACGAATGGTACAATGTCGGTTAATACTCTATCGAGAAGAATGAAAACGCGTTAGAGAACGCACTGATGCATCAAATCGTGAAACAATTTTTCCAGATAGACTTTTTCCTTCTTTTTTCTCGTTTGCAAATGTTGACGCGCTACTTGGTACGTGGAATTAGATAAGAAACTGTCCGATATAACGTGTCATAGTCATAGCCTAATAACTTACCATCAAGAAAATTCGCACGAATCCCTGCGTGTTATTGAGTTTCGCCGATAAATCATCCTGCTAGAAAGTTTAATCACTTTGAGGTAATAAATGCGACAAAACACTGCATAAACCGAGTGAAACAAATATTAATGATGATCCTTAAATAATAAATGGATAAAGAAATTTTCATAAAAAGTCTGAAACTGAAGCTGTTGGCCTTTTATTCTTTTTCCATTGTATAATAGAATATACAGGATGTTTTATCAGTGATAGTACAATTGGGCGATTCTACCTTTATTACAAAATAATACAATTTATCGTTATCGTCACTTAATACTATACTTTTCGGTATCCATTACAATAAATATAAACGTGATGCAAATATTTAAAGTAAATTTTTGATCGAAAATAAAACTTCGTCAGAGTTCTATGCTTTTCATTTACATTTTCGTACAAAATCGCCTCTCTATTTGACCATACATATTTGAATTATGGGAAAAGCTGGATATTAAATCGTATAGTACAATCGACAGACGTTTAAAGTAATTCACTCTATATTTTACGCGTATCTTATTATCATTTATTATTAGCATTTTATTTTGCATGAATACAGTTATGAAAAATACGCAGAAGAAACAGAGGAAAATCCAGCGAAAAGAAGAATAACGGTAGGTAGAACCGCGGAACACTATTTACTTCATTCATCATGGATTCACTGTAATCCATAGCTAATTATGAAAATTTAATCGCCTAGATGATATATCCTACGAAACACAAAAGTGTGAAAAGTATATACCAACTGTGTTAATATATGCAGATATCTTTTAAATCCGATGAATTCTGGTGTCTAGAGGGATAATAACATTTATCAAATTCTACGATAATCTACGATATATTTAAAGCGTATACTTGTGTGGCAGCGAAACTATAAATTTGCATAAACATTCGCGGTCTAGCTATAACCACGTTTACGTTATTATGCACAAGGTTAGGTTGGGATTATGAGGTCAAAATAATGGATAAAAAAACACGATAAAAAATCTTTTACGTAACTTTTTAACTACAGAACAATCCTCGATATCTTTACTTGAAAATGTTTTGATCGTGTAAATGTGAATATCGTGTAACAAGGAAAACTAAAATTGTTATTTGAAGGGACTCGGCTGTTTCATATTAATTGGATAAATCTCGGTATCAATCGAACGAAGGAACGAAGGAACGAAGGAACGAACGAACGGGCGATCGGATAAGGTTAGCAGACACAAGCGGAAGGAGTAACGGATCATTGTGAGAGGCAACGTAGTAAAAAAGAAAAAACTGAGAAAAGGAGGGGGCACCAACGTGGTTCCTGTGGCCGTGTAGCAGCGAGTAGCGAGGAGCGAGCATCAGCCGAAGACAGAGGCAGCACTCGCGTGCCCTGCTCTTCGCTCGCCAATCCTGTCTGTATCGTTTCGAACGTACAGTACCGGAGTACTGGTTAGACAACCACACCGTGGCTAAGTGCTGTGAACTTACTACCTCCGACAGGGATTTTAAGCTGGTCCTTTTTTTCTACGATCGACACGCAACTGGTTTCAAATTCCGCGTCCCTGATCATGTTCGCCTGAGTCTTCTTCGCGAACCACGGGGACTCCTGTCACTCTGCAAATCGATCTTCAATCAATGATTCGGGTAAGCGACATCGTAAAATGTTTATCGACATACAAATATTTCATGGTTAAGTGTACATACATCACTATAACAAGAATGCTCGGCATGAGAGTGATCGTTCGATACGAATGCCTTATTCGATCGATAATTGGTCGAATTTGGATTTTAATTGGTGTTACTCTACCGCGTATTTTGAACCATTTTCAACCTAATCGAGTTTTTCTATTTTTGGCAAATTTCAGTTCGAAAGAAATATGAAAGAATCGTCTGGTTAAAACATTAGGTCCTAGTCGTATAATACTAGAATATTACGTAGTTTTAATACATGTCGTTTAGATCCTACGTTTTTCTTAAATAGTGACCAATATATATTATATACATACATGTATATATGTAACTGAACAATCGAGACGTTAAATCAATTACCGTGATAGTCCTGCCCCAGAGTGTGATCTGCTTAAAATAATGCGAGTTCTCTCATGATACATATACTGGTTTCTTACTGTTGCATTATGTACAAGGCTCGATCTATCGTATATACGCGGTATGTACCACGGAACGCGTTACAGAATTCATCCACATTACGTTATTTTTAATTCTTATAGGCGTATCATTCGCGATCGTAACGTTTTCATTAATTGTAATAATAATCGTGTAAATGTTATAGTATGACGAATGCGTTAAAGGAGCGCTTTGCACGCTACGTACATAACACGTATCTTGCATTCATTCGCAAACGCGTCAATTAAAATCGAGCTACAAGCTGAAACGGTTCGTAGGTTTGTTCACGCCATAAAGCGTAAACTATGAAAATATTAAAACTGCAATTTTAAAGCCTTTTCATGTCGATCATCATTATTTATAAGAAACATTTTGGTCTCTGATAAGCAGCGGAATCAATCGTTAATAGATACGATTTGTTCTTTAGGATTATGATCGATAAACCAATTTTTGTTTATCGAACAGCAGATTAAAAAAAAATATTCGACATTTAACATAAATATAAATTAAATTAAATATTGTACGATGATAAATATGGAATCGAGTAATACGATCGAATTTTAGAAATATGTAATTGCTTATCACAAAGAAAATAAATTACATTTAAAATGAGTATTTAGGTGTTCTAATAAGCAAGTGACTTTAATTAAAATATTGAAAACTCGAGTACGTGTTATTACCTCGAAAGTACATACTAAAAGGTAAAACAGAGAGATTTATCGATATATCAACCTTGTAAATATTAACATCTTTGGTACGAGCCTCGACTACATTACTCGACAGCCGCCAAATATGTCCCTACGACCGAGCCTCGACTAAAGTCAACAATACAATACGCTACGGCTACGCATCGCTCTTGCTCGCAACCGTTAAATGACACTACGCGGCGGTCGAGCGCCACGCTATATCGTAGAGGTCAGCGGTTATGATAGATCTGTGATACAATCGAATCGTAGGATTAGTGATCGATAAAGTGAATTGTCTTTACATTATATATTCAGGTATGTAAACAGGATATGTATCACAGATCTATACAATATATATGCGATATTATAAACTGGAACACGATAAAAGATCATTCACCGAAGAAACAAACAACGTGTCGGATCGTTCAAATCGTATTTCTTATAAATATTTATCAAAGTATTAAGTGATCAAGACATATCGCATTATGTATTGTGTGTTGGTTTTTACATGCAAACATTAAATACGGCGGTACGTAGTCAGAAAATAGGCATGCACATAAGTAAGTATGTACCTTGAACGCGATCGCAACCAAAAGGTCAAGGACGATCTTTGCCAGATATATTTAAAATAAGCAAATATCGGAGATATTCAGAGAAAGGTAGAAAGACTGGGCAAGTTGCTATAGGGTGCTTCTGATACCCACGTGCATTACAGAAATGGCAATAACCAATGGAACCAGTTATAAATCGGCTGGAACGTTAATGCAGGCCTTTGTAAATCGCGAAAGAGAAGCTTTTCAACCACGCCCACATGCGAAACTCGTTCATTCCCGATCCTATTCTTTTCTGCTATTTCCATCGAAAAGGAAAGACAAATTCGGAGAAATGAAAAAGAAAAAATAATTTCAAAAGGAAAATTTAACATTCACATAGAATTTCTTTCAATCTGGGAATGGAAAAATGATATCCACACGCTCGTAACTTTCCATAATTTGTTCGAACTATATTTTGATGTCATTTTACCATTCGCAGCCTGAGAGAAATTTCACTATGGAGAAATTCTGAATATCGAAATTTACTTCCAGCCATGGTACATATCCAATTCTCTATGTACAATTGTTTATCTTCTTCGTATCCGAGTTCGTTACGCGGCATTTTACTTTTAAGTTTGATATTAACACACCGACGGGCGCAGAAATACTACTAAATACACGCATGTGCACCAGTTGGTTAGTTCTGTAGTTATAGAACTAATCAAATATCGTAGTACATAACACTTATTAGCCTTAAATAATATGAGAAATATTGATAAATTATAAACATATGATGTGATAATAAAGTACAAATAAATATTCCTTATATATGTATGTATGTGTATACGATGTGTGTGTATGTGTGTGTGAGTGTGACGTTTCAATCCTTTATGAAGCATTCCGTACAAAATAAATATTTACGCAAATTATTTATTGCTTTTATTATATTTTGTTCTTCGATAGAAGTAATCAAATACATAACGATAAAAAATTGCAATGGTCGATATTATATACTGTGTTTACTACGTCAGGATTCATTTACTGTCAGGAATGCATTAGTAAAAATTTCACATCGAGTGAGTGAGTGGCTACTTATAAAATAAGCAACGCTATCTGAGAAATGAATGGTCATTTACGTGGAACGATGACCGGTACATCTTGTCTCTCTATAAGAACGTGACTGTTGATCGCTGATTACGTGAAAATTATTACAGGAAACAAACGTCCAAACTATGCTTATAAGGACTAAGGAAATTATTATGTAAAAGAAAGTACAAGAGCCATACTGATCCATTTATTGAATGATTTCATTAGTGTTTGAGTATCGCAAAGGTATATTTGGTACACTTCACTGCCTTTCTTTGCCATCTGCACTTTCACGCGAAATTATTTCAATAATAATTCGAAAGTTATCTTTATCGAATCTATTTTATAACTAGTAATAAAATATGTTTCAATATGCGATTTTTGAATCTTCCTTTTTTAGAATTATATCATGGTATAGTATATAATATAGATAAGGATGTAGTATAAAGAATTCATACTAATACTATAAAAGTAGTCTTATATGTTTTCCATATCGGGTCGGTTAAATACAAAGAAATATTCTGCTGTCATTTTACTGTTATATTTATACAGAGAGAATCACGTAACATTCTGTGACACTCGACACATAAAAAAAGAAAATGATGAATTCGCCGCTACACGCCACAATGTTGCATTCTATTACGTTAATTTTCTTTTTTTTCTTTTCGTGTGCTTTGTTGCATTCAGGAAGTGCATTTCCACTTCCTCTGCGATCGATACCAACATCTAAACTAGATTTTCGCGTGATTTATAAAATAGGATGTTGAAACGTTGCGTAAATCTCACAATCTGGGTCAGTCAAACGAATTAATAAAATCATTGAAACTTAAATAGAAACGTAAGAGCAGGATCGCTGATCCGTGTTCACGTATTATAAATCCATCGAGTACCTTTCTTAATTCTACAACTAGTAGCTGCGTTAAATTGATACGAAATATTCGTACTGTTTCGTAATAGAAAAGTCACTTTCGCAGCAGAATTTTTTTCGCTAGCCGGTTTCCATCTAATTGTCGTTAATTACACTGTCATTTGGTAGAGGAACTGACAAGGAGGAAAGCATGTGTTCTTAGAATTCAGTTTAATTTTGCGAACTGCAAGAAAATTGTATATCGAGCTTAAATTACACGAATGAAATGAAATTACATTAAATTATGTGTTTTTGGATATCACAGGTTGACAGAAAAATTAGAAAATATCACCGCGATCTTTTCATGTATTGCTATAATCGCTATAATTGCTATAATTGTTTGAAATTATCATAATCGATTAAATTTTATTCTTAACACGAATAATATAATTAACTTCGAGTTAATTCGCTATATTGATACAATATTTTTTATGCCTTGCTAGTTTTATAAAATGGAATATAACATTAGATAGAATTGGTAGCTTGGAGGTTTATTTATAGTAACGTTATATTACACTTGGCAAGAAGGGAAAGAGACAATCTAGAAACTAAGATCAATGATCTGCGAAACGATCGTTCAGCTCTGAATCTTCCTGTGGATCGTCGTCTTTTCAACGCGGCTTGACTTTCCTCCGCAGTTAATTATATAGCTTCCACACTACTTTCCTTGGTTGTTAGTGCAATTGTTGTCTATCACATAATTACATTCCATTTCCATCCGTACCACAGATTACTTTTTCATATTCTACGTCTATTAACGTTAAAATTACCGACCGGTAGTATGTATCTAATTATATTATACGTAAATGATTTTAATTAAAGTAATATAAGAAAAATATAAACAAATATCTTTCATAGTTTTGTTGTCGACATTCAAATTACGAATACGAGAAAAAATGCCTGAATTGCAATAGTTATAATTACTACACCGCTTGTTAATGTATCTAGAGAAAGAACTCGTTCATCTCAACTTGCATTTCATACATTCACGATAGTTGTACCAGCGGTTACACATGTTTTTTTATTAATGATATATTCCAGCAAAGTAGTAACAAAATCAAATATCTTTTTTTATGTGACAGTTTTCATGTTGATTTCTTATAAAACGTAACACCAACATTCGATACACACAGGTAGATTATCTTAGTACTTGGAACATCTGTCATATTTTTCCTTTCCGGTTGTCACTATTTTGTTCATCCTAGCTACTGCAACGTGACACCACATACTTCTGTACCACTCTTCCACATCCTACTTGGAGGAAAAAGCAAGCGGGATATAAACTAGCAACGGATTCAAGTTAATTAGATTCTAAAGCTTATAAATACGTAGACGATAATGGATTACATGCACTACAAAAAGGAAGTGAACTATAGAAATAAATCGGATAAGGAAGCATAACGAGAGTCTCCTGAGGTCTATTTATCATGAGTCTATCCATGAGTACATGAGACGTTGTTCGGCCTACACATTCAAATGATCGTGGGTGTTTCATTTCCATAGAAAGGAATCGTGATTGCATTCATCGAGGATTTTCAGTCATTAGAAGACCAGTGTAATTATCGACGCGGCTCGTTCCGTAGGAAGTGTATTGCACAATTTACACTTTGCGATGAATCTGATCCATTCGACTATCCAGTCAGAACTATGCCTGTCCTATCAGTCCGCCGACGTTGTAATTGAATTTTCTCGGCACGCTGGACGCGCGTAATAGAGCGGTACTTCGTGGTTCGTTTGGAAATTTCGATCGTTAAAAGAAATTGTTACTCGTCTGCCTTCCGTTCACCGTCTTAAAGGAGTCTTTTTTCAACCGAGCAATGGCTCGTTGAATCGCTATTGTTACGTTTTCTAGGCGGTCTGATTATCACTATGGCAAAGCGCTGCTAAAAGCTACCTACCAATAATTTCATAACGCCGCGCCGTGCCACGTCGTTTTTATGAATCTTTCTCCCACGCAGAATGTTTTTTCTAGATAAGTAGAATGGGTGAAAGCGTTGTTTAAAACATATGGAACGGTTATGGAAAAGAAGTTATAAATTTTACTGAAATATTCAAAGCAGTTTCGTACGATATTTGCGCTAGTTGCATATTGATTTGAATCTATTAACCGAGAAAGACGAGTTAATTCGTCGTTCGGATTCTTTATTCAGAGACTCTCCATGTCTTTACGTGCCTACCTGGTTGATAAGTAATATCAGAATTTGAATTAACTATTCGGTTTATTAAGATACCTATAAAATTGTAAATTCTAACTGCGAAGACTCATATACTTTCTAAGAAATGCAAGCTTACATTGTACTATATATGTAGAGTCGCTGTCGTCCGAAATTAGAACATGCAATTTCAGTAAGGTAATTCAATGAAGTGTATCGTGTATCGATGTCGTGTTTCTCCTCCAATAACATTTGAAAACCGGTATACCGTGAATCGAGGATCTGATAACACGTCTGGGGATCAGTTATCGTGGCTAGAATGTATGTGTAGTATCTTTACCGATTTTTAAAGATCGAGATTTACTACAAGTATCACTTGAATTTTATAAGAGCTGCCAAATAAGGGATCTGTATTTATATTGCAATTAATATCATTTCGAATGTTCATTCGAAAGTAGAGTTGCAATACGAATGAAATTTAAAATCGGAATATTTTTCAACAATCTTGTAAATATTCTGACATCATGAGAATTCTTGCATTTTACATCACGGGCAGCTAACCGACGCGACGGATACAATAGGAAGTACGTTATGTGAATTCGTTAAGCACGAGATTTCCGACCGGAAAATTACCGCGAGAAACTAAATATCAAACTTCCTGGATAAATAATGCTAATCATTAATCGTAATGCTTGCAAATTTTCTCGCTTTCAACAATATTAATTGCGTCGAATTAGAGTTTTTATTAAAGCGAGTTTCTTTCTCAGACACAACTTATATTAAAAGTGTAACATTTGACATAAAATAGGAGTAACGGAGATTTAACCTACTAAGCGGAAGAAATAACCAACTATATTACTTTATATTTCGTTTCTTCATATGTAGCGGATGGAAATAGTATCGAGTGGTATTTGTGCAATAATTCACATTCCTCCTACGGCTGATTAATAAGAAAACTACAATGGTTCGAGCGTAGCGAGTATGGAAGCAAATAGTGGTCAAAGGTTAGAAAGTAGGGCTTCGCATTATTGTGGAATTAGCACACTTTTACGGAGTCACCGATGGCACCGACACGACGCAAATTCTATGCATCTTTTAAAACGCTGTGCACGTATGTTTTTTCAACAGTCACGTAATGATGATTTAGATGAAGTAATCTATTACTTTTTATGCGTAACATACTGAATTCATCGATGAATCGCCAATTTCAAAACAACTTTACAGAAATTAAAACGAATTATTGCAAGCAAAATATGTACTCTTTGTTAGATAATAAGCACATACGGTGTAATTTGTGAAAAAATAGCTCATCTTCACAGTTGTTTGTTCGGGTACTCGGAATTTATTATTATAAAAACTCTGCTAACTTGAAATCATACGAATGATAGAGAAATTGACATCATCGCTGAGGAAATGTTTCTCACAAGAATCTGTAATAAGAACAATAACCGTTTCGACTGGCCACAAACTTCCATCCACACATGGTTTAAAATATCGTAAGTTCAATTGCGATCCTTAGTAACGTGACACGTACGATTCGTGAGATGGATTGCGGAAATGTGAAAAGCAAAATACGAAAAAAAATCGCAGCATGTTTTGCCGATTCATGCCGACCGCGATTTTTAACGGTTCACGTTCTTATCGAGGTATGGTCGACGTGATTCTTCGCGAGAATATGATTCCCTAGAAATGTAGTCCTCGAAGAAGAAACAAGACGGAGGAAAGAGAAAAAAGATGATGGTAAAAATGTGTCGTTCGTTGTTCGATGACGATGGTCATGGAGAAACGATCACGAGGCAGACCGATAATTTCAATGTTCACTAGTACGCGCTCTGTCGAAACGAATATTTCGCGGTTACCGGAATTAATATCGCAGTTCCATTCTGCACCGACAAACAACGCGGTATCGATATCGAGGAAGCACGATCCAATTTTATATCGCGATGAAAAAATATCAAACCACATAAAAAGGGCTTTATGCGGAAAGCGAAATCGGTCACGGATCAGTTTGCGGAGTCGTCGGGTGTTACACCATTGCTGCAGAGAAATTTTGCAGTTGATTTACACTGTCGCGCCGCTTAGCTAGATAATAAATGATACCTGCCACGATCGTAGCTTGTCGTATATCGTTATTCTAACCTGTCAATGGTTAAAGACAGGCTAACTTGTCATACGAATTCGAGTTGATCCTTTAAAGTTTATAATTTATGTACATAAGGTTCTCTAGCGCGTTTAACGTGCCGTTTCTCTTACAAATATGTATATTTTCATCCGAGATATTTAAATACAAATTGTTACGCTGCAAGTACGAGTTTCTATTTCGCGTATCAAAAGCATACGAGAGTAATCGATGAATCATTCGTTCAATTATAATATAATCGATAGGTAATTTTATTTTATTTGATTTTTTACTAATTTCTTATTAAAACGCGTATCAATGTGACGCTAGACATCATCGATCCATACATGACATGTATTATATACCGTTACCCGTCATAGTGTGCAGCAGATCATCCTATAACACAAAATGGGACAAATATATTCTAAACACATACTCCATTGAGAAAATAAATAAATTATTAAAAGAGAATACCTAAGCAAACAACAAGGTAGGGTGATTTCGTGATAAAGGTAAAAGAGAATCAATAATCTGCAGCTCTTTACGTAATTGCAGCAACCAGCTAGCTTCCCGTCAAATTATTGTACGGTACGGTAAATAGCTGAATTTTACGAACTACGATAATAAGCTATTATAATAAATATCATAGAATATTCCTGGCTTATTGTGTAAACTAGAACGCAAGTGTTCTTAAACAATGTACGATTATGTATATGTCTATACGATATCGTGGGATCTGTAACTCCTTTGAAAAAGAGATCACATTTGAAATAATTAACGCAGATATCTAGTTCACAGTGGTATTGTTTAGAGTGGTGCGTGGTTTAAACATTACGCAGCAATAGTATAACCATTGATAGCACGCACTGTACCGTTACACCGTCACGCTGAAAGGATTAAGACAGCGGAACGGCGTGTATGATTGGAAAAACCTCTGACCTTTCACTTCATCTAGTTTGTCATTCGAAAGATGTTTAAGTTTAATATTACTGAACAATGTAAAAATAACAAGTTCCTCTGTCCAATAATTTTTGTTCTAATTAATTATCTAATATATTACTCCTACAACACACGACACTGGTTCATATATTCAAAGAATTGGAAAATTTCTGTGCTGTCCAGACAATGTGTTGAAAGTATTCAAAATTGAAGTTCATGTTCTATATAAATAGCTCCTATAAACTAGTAACAAAAATGTTAACAGGTTTCGCAATTGACATAAAACACGAATGATTTACAAGGGTTTTTAGATACGTCCTATCTTGTACAGATTTACGTGCAATTACAGTTAACTTTCGTCACGCCGTTTTGCGTTTTATTCAATTTATTTCATTATAAATGTCACTGTAACCCATATAGCGTCGATAATTACCAAATATACGATGGAAAGTTTCATCATAGGAAACCACGTAAATTGTAACGAAGTAACCCTGATGAAAATGCGACATAATTGAAATTGATAGTCGTTAATAATGAAATTTTCGTAGCCAATAACACGGTTGTAACTGAGAAGCCACGATGTTCGTGATTTGACCGGCTTATACACCACATTAGGTGTAGTCAAGTATTGTCCAAGGTAGTTGAATATCATGCTGCAGCTCGAAGAGACATTACTTTACAGTTGGGGTGACTCTAAGCCAATTTCACGTCGGGTTTCTTCGCTCTAATACCCCTATCGTACCACGTGACTTCCCTCGCGGCAAATGACCATTGTTTAGCAGTGATACCATGTTCGAACGTATCGATACCAACAATACCATGATCGTAAATTGCGATGGCAAATCGTTTGTCTTGTCAAAGAAACGAGATCATAATCAAGAACAATAAGTATGATCGATGGTACGAAATTGACACTACTTTCGAAACGGATAGGAAAAAGATGTTCGTAGAAGAGAAATCATCGATCTGTGAAATTGACAGGATTCTCATATTCTAGGTCGAAGACACTGATCGCCAACTTTTTTCAGCAACTGCTGTTCTTTCGGATAAATGTTCAAAATTGGATCCGATATTTGAACAAAAGAAATTTGTTCGAACAGTGTATGTAAGTAGTATCTATACTTTCAGGAAGAATGAAGAGCCTTTTGTCATACGCGATCGTTAAGCAAGCAAAGCTTTTATGGCACGTCGGTACATTTGTTTCGTTTATAGAAGATATAAACGCCTTTTAACGTATTTCTTTCCTTTCAAAAACGGACATGACTTGTTATGTAAAATGTAAAGAAGTTTGAAAAATTTTGAAATTTTAGTAGAATTTTATTAAATTCTAAATAAGGGAGAGGCAGAGAGAGAAAGGAAGAATGGAACAAAGAGTATTCTTCAAACGGAAGCGACCGATAAAGTTGCAGTTGACTACATATTTTTAAAAGAATTCAAGAATTATGAGAATAGATTATATGTAGGTGTAAATGTAAAGGGATTATGTGAAATTATAAATTATCAAATTTTGCGATATACATATAGGTAATATATAGAAATAGTTAAAAGAATGGTTCATACAACTTTGCACGGATTCACATTTAATTCGGCAATTCGGTGTTTAAAATGCATAACGTAATTTCACGAACAAATTATTCCATAAATGCCAAACGCAAACAGAGATCGGATGCGTTTGACACACTTCACGTTGAACGTGACTGTGGATGACCAATGGCGATGCACGATAATTAGCACCTGCATGCTCGCTTAAAATATTACGAAATTATTTGTATACTTTAGCCTGCTCTTGCATTTACATCTCAAATCAATATAGACATTTTAATTGTACGTTAGCTTTCCTTTTTGGAAAGAATTATATTTTACAAATCTTTATAATTACTTCATTTAGTTCATTCGTAAACATCTCTTCGGCATGTACGTATTCGAGAACACGAAATATTGCATTTCTCTTGTGTATAATTTTGCCATAATTTTTCCATAGAGTTCATCGAATTTTTCCAACTTGATTATTAAACTGATTAATCTATTCTTTAATCTATATATGATAATCTCTTAATCTATCATTGTATCATTGACTACACACTTGACACCCGTGATCTATAAATGTCCTGTTTAATTTAGTGTCATAAAATGCCATTCGAAACCACGAGTGAGTGGCTTTGATCCTTAGATGGCTTCATCCAATGGCATAAGTTACTTGTTATCATATCTTGGATTTATATATGCAGAAGCAAGAAACAGCTTTTCATTATCAATTAATTAGACTCAATCTCGTTTTACACATGTCCCTGCAATAGGCGATACAAGAAAAATAAAATTACGTAACGACATTGTTTAACATAATTTCGAAAATGAAAATAGACGAAATCCGACAATCAGGTACATGAATTTATTCCGATCGAAACAAATGGTATCAGTGAAAAAATAATAGTTTTCCTATTAGTATCCTTTTATTACGTATTGCTAGTTACGTGAAACAAGACTAAAATATCTATTTATCTACTTATATAAAAACCACACACGGTGCATATCAGATTCATAATGCATATACGTAAGCATGCTCAAACTATTATGGAATTAATATCAGAAATCAAAATGACAGAGGAGCACGTGGCGTGGTCTTCTTATGAGACCTATTTCTGAGAGTGAGCACAAGTGCGCCGGTCCTACCGAGCCTGATCCTATTAAGGAGTTAACAGGTATCTGGTTAGAAGACGAACAACCCAGTCGTATTTCACACTTGGTCAAGTTAACAGTGTCTATTGATAATCACTGGCGCATCATTTAGTTATTTAGGGCCTTAAATAAGGCATTCAGAATTTTAAAATATCCAGCGTGAACAACGATCACCAAAATGGGTGATATAATTGGTCAGTAAGAATTCACGTCAAGGAAAAATTTTGGCGAACAATATAGAAAGTGCAGTGGAACAGTTGTTGGTAAATTCGATAAGGGAGAGAAAGTTCTATACTTTGAACTCAGTGAAATTTTATTAGTCTATAAAACAATAGAGTTGCATAATCGTCGATTATTATCTGTTGTTATAGGTGCCTTAACCAAAGAAATTTATATTAATTTAATCGTGAATTCAAACTCGCGTATGTTTCGAAGCAACTGAAATTTTTCTGTCTGTTTCATTCGTGTAACTAGTTGGCAATGCGTAAATTCGATTACCATAAGAGAATATGTTATATAATTAACTACGCTGATATATATAAATCTTCGTTGTAATATATCTATTTTAGCAAGACTACATATTCATTTGATTTCTAAAGCTTCGGTAAAAATCAATCTTTCAATATTATTAACACTAAATAAATTTACTTCTTCGATGATCACACTTTATTTTGTTTCATCTATTTGCTCTTTTGTAGTATTACAAGATAAAATGTAGCTTATTTTCAATAAGGTTTTATCTATCTCCTCTATGGAAAGATTTAGTTCCAAGAAATGTTTTTATTGCCCTATACTTACACGGTATGACAGTGACAACATTTCTCTTCGTGGTTCACCGCAACTTTCTATAAGACTTGAACAAGGAATCATCTCGTATAAAACTACCGATAAATGCTGCACGTTATGTTATTAACTTCATTCATGATTTATCGTGTACCATACTCATTACATCCCAATAGAATTGAAATTTATAATCGTAATAATAATCGGAGGCATTAACGTAATAAAGATATTAATATAATTTTTATGTATTATTATTAATGTGTATTATTAATAATAAGATGGTAAATTTCGACAAATTAACTAATTTTACTTGTATAAATAAAATGTAGAAATATAATTCCCTATTTCAGAAATGACCGGTGGTGGGACCAATATGGCGTACCACGGTCTGAGTCAGCACGTAAATTTTGACGTGATACCAGATCCTGGAGATCGCTTCGTCTTGGAAGAATTAATCGGAGAAGGAACCTATGGAGAGGTTTACAGTGCGTATTGCAACGAATCTGGCAATAAAGTTGCAATTAAAATTTTGGAGAACGTCGCCGACAATATCGAGGAAATCGAAGAAGAGTATCTGGTGCTGAGAGACTTAAGCCACCATCCTAATATTCCTCTCTTTCGTGGTTTGTTCTTGAAAAGAGCTAAACCTGCTCAAGAAGAGGATCAATTATGGTTTGTCATGGAGGTATCGTTGCACTAATTTTCGTCTCATAATGTAAACAGGAAAGCGTAACGAATATACAATCGAATACATCAATATCATCACCTAATTAAACGTTATTTGATACCGCTTTGAAATTTCCAAAAAAAAATTCAAACGAGTTATTATAAAACGTTCCGATCGTAGTTGTGCACCGGAGGGTCAGTGACCGATCTCGTTCAAGGCCTGAAAAGAAAAGGAAGGCGCCTAACGGACGACCAAATAGGTTATATCCTCGCAGAAACGGTGGAGGCACTAATTTATTTACATAGCAATCATTGCATGCACCGTGACGTTAAGGGACACAATATTTTGCTTACCGAAGATGCACACGTCAAACTGGTTGATTTTGGCGTGTCTTCGCATCTCGTTGCTACCCTCGCCAGAAAAAATACCTCGGTTGGCACACCGTACTGGATGGCACCTGAGGTAAATTCCAAAATTCCTTCTTCGACGTTAACGTCAACTTTCGATTATTAAAAGTTTCAATCGTCTTATCAAAATACGACATTAATCAATGTGAAATCTCACAAATTACGAATAGGTGATAGCTTGCGAACAACAACTTGATTCTTCTTACGATTCTCGATGCGACGTTTGGTCAGTTGGAATCACGGCAATAGAACTAGCAGAGGGCGATCCACCCCTATCTGAACTGCACCCTATGAGGGCACTCTTTCAAATCCCCAGAAATCCACCACCGTCCCTCAAGAATCCAGATATCCATTCTCCAGAGTTGGTCGACTTCATCACGGAATGTTTGGTGAAAGATCTCGAGCACAGGCCCTTTGCAAGCGAACTAAAAGAGCATCCTTTATTGATGAATATCGAGTTGAAGGCGGAAAAGATTAGAAACGAAATACAAGAGGAGATCCGACGTCAAAGAGCTGAAGGTAAAGTTCATAGACAGCCCGAAGTAACGACCAAACACGGCAAATTGAAGACCGATCGGAAAGCTAGACCAGAAAAGATGTATATGGACGACCTGGCTGCTTTGGACATGTTGTCGGAGGACGCAATCGTCGATCAGTTACAACACAGATATGAACAAACTCAGATATATACTTATATCGGAGATATACTTGTAGCTGTTAACCCTTTCACAAATTTGGGACTGTATACAGGCATCGTAAGTATCATCAAACTCTATTTATCGAAATTTCTTAAATTTCAAGTTATCTATGCAGGAACAAAAGAGATACAAAGGCCAAGCAAGATCGGACAATCCACCTCACATTTTCGCCGTCGCCGATGCTGCGTATCAAGCACTGCTACATCAACGACAAAATCAAGCAATTGTAATTAGCGGGGAGTCAGGAGCAGGAAAAACAGAAAGTGCGAATTTGCTGCTGAAACAATTGGTTTACCTCAGCAAAGCTCCTAATCGTAATTTGGAAGAAAGAATTCTTCAGATAAATCCGATAATGGAAGCTTTCGGTAATGCGACTACTGGGATTAACGCAAATTCATCGAGATTTGGCAAATATCTTGACTTAACCATGACTAAAGGTGGTAAAGTCACTGGTGCCAGAATATACGTGTATTTGTTAGAGCAATCTCGCGTTGTAGCTCAAGCTGAGTAAGTTTCTGTATATCATGTATTTGTCGATATGTACGTTGTACACTATGTAATAATTTTAACATTCTGATCTCGTTAATTCACACAGAGGTGAACGCAATTTCCATATATTTTACTACATGTACGATGGTCTGGAGGCAGACAATCGTCTTTCAGAATTCTACCTGGATTCGAACCTTCGAAAGCATCATCGATATTTGACAGATCAGAGTCAAACATCTCAAACGCATATCGATAAATTTCAACAACTAAAAGTCGGTTTTAAATTACTGGGATTTCAAGATAGTGAAGTGGACATAGTATATCGTATTCTGGCTGCGATACTTCATCTGGGCGATATCGAGTTTGGTGAAGTAGCCAGCGAGGATAATACCGATAACAAAAGCCGCGTGATTGATACAACACCTTTACACAGAGGTAATATTACCAACAAATTTATCTCTTCTAAATTATCGTTTCTTTCGTTTTCCTTCCTTTTCTTCTTGCTTTTTTCTTTCGAGAAGAAGTACTCTTTCGAAGAAGAAGAATTTATGGAATTTATAAACTTCGAAACACGTTTCAGTTTCGCAATTACTCGGTGTGGAAGAAAATGATCTTTTAGAAGCATTGACATCAAATTCCGTTATGACCAGGGGAGAAACAATCACGCGTAACAATACGGTAACCGAAGCGTGTGCGGCTAGAGACGCGATGGCAAAAGGATTGTATGGTCGATTGTTCGACTGGATGGTCAATCAAATCAACTGTTTACTATGTTTCAATCGTTCACCGAATTACGAACCGCTGGCAA
Organism: Bombus vosnesenskii; assembly: GCF_011952255.1. Lineage (NCBI taxonomy): Eukaryota > Metazoa > Arthropoda > Insecta > Hymenoptera > Apidae > Bombus > Bombus vosnesenskii. The sequence continues at coordinate 9,252,401 of NW_022882925.1, forward strand.
TCGGCCTGCTGGATATATTTGGCTTCGAAAATTTTCCGAGAAACTCCTTCGAGCAACTCTGCATCAACATCGCCAACGAACAGATACAATATTACTTCAATCAACATATTTTCACCTGGGAGCAACAGGAATATATGGCGGAAGGAATACCGGTAGATTTGGTCGAGTTCTCTGACAACAGACCCGTTTTAGATATGTTACTCAGCAAACCTATGGGACTTTTGGCTTTATTAGACGAAGAAAGTCGATTTCCCAGAGCCACCAATAAATCCCTAATCGGTACAAATCTCCAATTTGTTGTTTTTCGATAAAAGTAATGCATTCGATAATTATTGTGCATATATTACAGAGAAATTTCACAACAACATCAAGTCCAAGTTCTACGTAAGGCCAAAATCGGACGCAGTTTGTTTCGCAGTCCATCATTTTGCGGGTCGCGTAGTTTACCAAGCGGATGGCTTCTTAGAAAAGAACAGGAATTTCCTACCTCCTGAAGTAATCCAGCTGATCAGGCAATCTCAGTACGATATGGTCCGTTTCTTGTTTCAATGTCCGATCACGAAAACTGGCAACTTGTATTCGGCTGTTCACGAGACTGATTCGAAAAAATTGTCACAGTCGAATCAGAATACGAAGGTATCTAGGTTTAGCTACTCGATTAAACTATACAGACTTGACAACGCCGACAACTCGAAGACAACGCCGTCACAGTGATGATCTTACAGATTGAAAATTGCTGGAAATTTCGTTTGAATGAAAATTTGTTTGTAAATTGCATTAGGAACGGTACTCCAGTCGGGGGTTGGCGTCACAATCCAGAGCTCAACAAACCGTAGCAACTTACTTCCGTTACTCCCTTATGGACTTACTCCAAAAGATGGTGTCTGGGTCGCCACAGTTCGTACGATGCATAAAACCGAATGACTCTAAGAGCCCACGATTCTTCGATAAAGAGAAAGTCGTGAAACAATTGAGATATACCGGGGTCTTGGAGACAATAAGGATCAGACAAAATGGATTTTCGCATAGAATATCGTTCAACGAATTTCTAAAAAGGTACTCCTCTCAATTTCGGAATATCGATTTGATCAAAGTTCATAGGTCACCCTTTATTAAGTATTAAAAATTAAACGGGCTGTTTTAAATATTTTCGATTAAAAAATTGTGTATGTTTCAGATATTGTTTCTTAGCATTTGGATACGACGAACGTGTGGTAGCGAATCGCGACAATTGCCGTCTCTTCCTAATCCGTTTGAAAATGGACGGATGGGCATTGGGCAGAACAAAAGTTTTCTTGAAATACTATCACGTCGAGTTCCTTTCGAAGATGTACGAGGAACAGCTGAAGAAAATCATTATGGTTCAATCGTGTGTTCGTCGATGGCTCGCTAGGATCAGATTTAAGAAGCAAAAATGGCAATTCGCCGTGTCTGTTGTAACACTACAACGTCATATTCGTGGCTGGCTGTCGCGGAAGCACTTTTTAGAGGAAATGAGGAAGAAACAAGAAGAAGAAGAAGCAACTGTTCTACAAAAAATGCAGGGTATATGAGTTTTCTCCTATTTTTTTCTTTTTTTTTTTTTCGAGATTTCTCTCGGGGAATAAAATTCACAACATACATTGTACATTGAAAAGAATATAAAACGAATCGATTTAATATATTTCACAGAGGAACAGAAAGAGAAGGTGGAGATTGAGAAGCAGACAGAAGAAGACGAGGAAGATGGAACTACGAAAGAAGAGTTGAAGGAAGATGATGCTGCAGCTATCATACAAAGTCGTAAGATTAATCCTGATAAAAGCATAAATTTACGTTGAATTTCATAGAAATTAATGTAACAAATTCTTTTTATCGTTAGATTTCAGAGGATACACAATTCGCAAACGCTTTGGACCTGAACTGGAAGAACATTTCAAGAAGATCTTGAACAACTACGATGATAAATTTGAGGCACATAAAGCGTTACTGCGCGAAGGTTTAAAGAACGAAGAAGCAGCGTTTATAGTCCAACGGTGGTACAAAAAGGAGAAAGTGAAAAAAAGGAAACCTCCGACAAAAGATCCGGTACATCATAAATTAAGGCAAGCTGATCTCATACAATTTTCTCAAAACGTGAGTAAATGAAATTTTAGATAAAAACTTTGATTCCACTTGCGCGTAATGTTTCATTTATTCCAATGGGTTCGAAGGTTCATATGAAAAACCAAGAAGTGCACAAGAATCTACGTCACAATAAGCCAGGAGTGCGATTAAACGAGATAGAAGAACCACCACCGGATTATGTTCGACCCGAAGGATTCAACATGGTGCAGCCGATCATGCAATATCGAAGTGGCAATCAAGTGGATGGAGAGGAAACGATCAAGTACTACCGTAACTTGAAGGATGAGATGAGCAGGTAAATAGACATAATGCACTGACGCGATCGATTATTCATTCTCATTTTCTTCGAGCGAATGAGAAATTCGAATGCTCAATTTTCCAATGCTTTTGGCACTCGCATCGGAAGTGGTTCGGACTTCGAAGAAGAAGAAGTTGGCTGGGACTTACCGTTGATACAGCTAGAAAATGACCTTCACCCATTGACGAGGTATATTCGTAGATACCAGGGAGATTTTATCAAATTGTTATCTACCTGTAGATATTTGTAAAATCTTCTTCGACCTCTTTTTCGAATATCATAGTCCTAGGCAGTAGAGATCTACTTTAACATCGTCACTGAAGATCCCATAATCTTTTATCGAATATCCTATTCTATCCTAGAATACAGAATACCCTTTTAAAGCACTTAGGCCATAAATTCACTAAAATATTCGAAATAAACAAGCTATTTGTATTATCCTTGTACCATGAATCTTATTGTTAATTACACTGAAAATGTGTCCCTTGCCAACACATCTACAAAGCAAACAAACAGTTTCGAACTTCAGCAAGATTTTAGCGGATCCTACTATCAAAGAACTGTGTACTATACCTGTGTAAAACAGTGACGTAGAAAGCAGGAACGCATGTTGTGCATGAAAATTACTGCTTTATTTCTAATCTCAGGAGTCGAATTGGGCAGATTCTGGAAGTGAATACCGAGAGGAGAGAACGTTTGGAAGCTCAGGGAGACTTTGCGATAGCTTCAGAACAACAACTTTCGGATATATGGCACAAAGCTTTGAGAAATCCGAGCGAGGATCAGCAACAAGAGAACTCGGGCAGAGTGGGGTAAAGTCAAACTTTCTCAATTAGACGTCTATTGTCTTCTTGCCTAAACTTAAGTTTTCGATTTAAAATGGAAACACTCCCCCTCAGACAGACAGTTATCATTACGTTCCTTTCTTTACTTGTCAAACTCGCAATACATTGTTCTTGTAAATAGGCAGTATCGTTGAATTAATCATTGTACGATAGCAATCGAGTTTTACTAATCTTTCGTTGTGTTTCTGTACCTTGCCAGAGGTATCATGGCAAACTTCCAGGTAAAGCTATAAACTTATGCCATCCGTAGTATGTATCATACCTGTCTCAAAGATTTAATTTCATTTAGAAATCGTTTTAAGGTAGATTTTATGTAAATATCAGAGAAAACCAACTTATCTTACACGCGTATCTAGTGATGGGATCTGAGACACTTTGAATCAGTTCGAACAGGATACGAAGCTTAAAAGTCTTGAAACCCTTGTTAAATAATTGATCGTCTTGGAAATCTTGAAAGTCTTGATCGTTTTCGATGTCTTGAAAGTCTTAGGGCTCGCGATAGGGCTTGATAACGTGATGTGACTTAACATATACTGGACGTAGAAAGCATTCTACACACTTTAAAACGGAACAACTGTTTGAAAATTGGGCCAGACGACTTGATCTCTTTTGAGGAGTTAGAAGGATTAGTTTACTAAATGACGCGCAAAAAATTATAAAAATGTTGCAATTGGTCGAAATTACGAAGAAAACAGTAATGAAAATTTCAACAACACATTTTGAACCCACCCACTGTATATTGCAGTTATGTATAATTGTAATGTAGACGCGGATAACAAACGTGCATGATCGACCAACGTGTTACATGAGACTGCAGTGATGAGTATTCATGTTTTACTGCTTTTTTATTACTTTGGTTCAAATAGTATCATTGATCATAAGATATTAAAGAAAATCCAGAAAATGTGAGTTATCATAAATACATTTATTTATGTTACTCGTTTCTATAGCTTGCAATACATATCACGAATACTGATACAAATCTGGCGAATGCGAGGAAAAACATATAACAAACTAGGAAAAGTTTTTCAAATTTAGAACAAAAGTTATGATAGAAATAAGTTTATTGCGTATACATTAGTTATTAGTTATTAGATAACAAAATCGTATTGATGGAATTGATATAATATTGTGTATAATACAAAAGATAATATAATATACTATACAGTATAAAGTAGCAAGTATATTTTAAGGTGAATAAGTTAATAATTATAAATAATAATAATAATGCTTCGTAATTACGTATATCGAACGGAGCACGCCTCGCCGATTTCAATGATCTTCAAATATGTCATTAGGCACATGTTATGATCAGTTTCACCTATTCATATGTAGCGACTTATTCGTCGTTTATTCATATAACTGCAGCTCGGCTTTAGTTTTCGAGATATTCATATAAATATATATTCTTAAAACTTTTTAGTTTAATATAAGTTTATGTACGGATACGATTATATTTATATTATACGTTCGTGCTGCGATGGGTTTATACCACTTCTCGGGCTTCAATTTTTAAACACATGGAAATAAAGAAGAAACTTATCTATTCGAGAGCATGTACTTCGGTAAATGACAGACTTTCCTTATGTTCACTAACATTAATAGAACTAATAGACTTTCTAAATGATCAAAAAGTGATTCACGGTAAAATAATATAGCTCGAAATCTTTCTAATTAGTATAAAGAATAGTTTACCATAAAAATGTATGAAACGATTATTGTTTTTTATGGATTTTTTAATCCAAATCTAAAATCAAAGTATCAAAGAAAGAAAGTTTGTCATTTACTAAAATACATGCTCTCTAGTAGCTATGCTGAGATTCTTATTTACTTGTATTTAGAAAGAGAAACGTGAGGCCACATTTAAGTAAAAAGTTCAGCAAGAATATTATATGAATATCTCGAAAACTACAACTGGGATAAAACTTAGGTAAAGTTAACTCATCTCCGATTTCGATAATTTTGAAATATATTGTAAGTTTATTGCCGGTAATAGACATTGAATTCTGCTTCTAGTTGCGCGTCACTTTGACAGTGTATATGTCAGTTTGGTTGCCAACCGCTGACCGCTTATCTTCTGTTTATAAACGAAAATCGGCCGAGCTTAAAGGTCCCGTACACAATTACATACACAAGACTGTAAGAAGCGTCTGTTATAATTTAGCTTGATTAAAAGTGAATACAATCAATCTATCATGTTTGGATTAGACTTTTCAATACGGCGTTGCCTCGTAGCGGCTAGATTGGAAAGTCTAACCCAAACCCAATATATTGATGATATTCACTTTTAATTGAGTTCTAAGTTATAAGAGGCAATTCTTGCAACCTCGCATATGTAGTTACACATGGGGTCTTTAAGCTCGTCCGACTCTGGCTTATAAATAGAAGATAAGCGGCAACCAACACTGACGCATACGCTACTGCAGGCGCACAACCACAAACAGAATTTACTGTAGTGGTATCGACAGATTTTTGCGAATATCTTGAGAACTAAGCGAGACTGCCGATCATACGTATAGGAAAAAATTGTTCAGAATCATGCTCCCATTACATATTAAAAAATCATCAAAATCAGAAAGTTTCAGTTTTACCTGTATATTTACTGTTTGATATTCTGCACATACTTCATTTAGTTGTTAAAAAGTCATTCGGATCCATTCCCAATTTAATAACTATCCATCTAAATAACTATCCATCTAACTATATCCATCAAAAATGTCGCCGTATACAATCTTATTTTAAATCTAGTTGCTTAGCAAAAGACAAGTATTCCAAATGCAAAATTTACCGAACATACCAAAATATAAATTAATTTTAAAAATCGAGACACGTTGGAATTTAAGATACGAAATATTTAATGGATTATTAGAATAAATACAAGCAATGGCATCAACACTATCTTCTTTCCTCCATTTCTTTCGATTTACTAACTAGAAATGAGCAAAATACATTAGCTAAAACTTTACTTATGTTACAACCATTTCTTTCTAATCATAGAATTCAATACTGGATCCAATATCTCGATTTCTAAAGTTATTGTAACCATGAAGCAATTACACACTTGTCTTAAATTGAACAGTGAGAATCTTTCATTCATAAAATTAAAACAACAAATATCTCAAGAGGAATTTATGTTTAGTGAAACTGCTGAAGGAGCAAAGACATTAATCATAGATCAGATTTCAGATGTAGCTGATATTGAAGGTACCTCGTTTGAGATAAACACTGATAATCCTTAATAATGTTTCACCTAGATCTTAATAATACATCACTATGAACGTCTTGTGACAACGAAATAATACGATAAAATTTGATTAGTGAAGATTCTATAACGGAAAGTTGTATTAATAGATATTCAGATCCATTACAATATTGGAAAAATAACATTTCCAAATATCCCAATGTTGACAAAATTAGCAAAAGCAATTTTGTCTTGTTTTGCCACATAAATGCCACGCAAAAGAAATTTTTCGAAGGTAGGAATTATGATCAATAGCAAACAAAACATTAAAACATGCCACTTTGAATACAATTTTAATATCAAATAAATATTATTATTTATAATTATAAACTTATTTAACTTTAAATATATTTGTTACTTTATACTATATATAGTATATTACATTGTGGATTACACAATATTACATTAACTTTAAATACGATTTTGTTATTAAACAATTAATATATATACACAATAAACCTATCATTTTCATAAATTTTCTCCCAAATTTGAGAAATTTCTATTTTCTTTTATTTTTTTCCCCGCTTTCACTAGATATCAACACTCGTAATATGTACCGCAAGCTATAAAGTATAGAAACGAGTAACAAATAAATGTATTGATGATAACTCAATATTCCTGAATTTTTTATAATATTTTATATCAATGAACTTTGAACCAAGGTAATCAAAAAGTGATAAGATACTGAATACTCATCACGCTATCAAACACGCTAAAACACGCTAAACCGACCAGGGTATACCAAAACTCAAGACTCAAGACTCCAGAATTATCAAGATTATCAATAGCTTTAAGCTTCGAATCACGTTCGAAGTGATTCGAATTATTTGCTATATATGTACAGATTCGATGCGATTCGAAGTATATCAGATCTCACGGATGTATCTTTTTTTTCATTTAATACACTTTTGACTAACATACTTTAGTTACTTTAAATTATGTAATTTATAAAAACAAAAACTTATTTTCTGGTGCATACATTCTAATTAAAATATAAGAAAGATAGTAAAAAGCTGTACAAAAAAATAAAACATGTACGATCGAAGAAATATTTGAAAAATAAATACTTTATCCTACATTTCCATAAAATTTTTATCGTTCGAATTAAAAAATGCCTATACTATTTCTGAAGTACATATTCCGATACCATTATCCGATAGATCATTATTTATCTTCATTCTTCGAGTTTCATTTACAAATCGGTAGTTTCGAAATCGATAACGAAAAATCGATATCTTAGGCGATCTTCGATTTAAAGCAATTCTTTTCTTTACAGTACAAGGACTAATCACGCGGCTAGCAAAGACTTGCGGTTCCCTGAAAGATATTCGCGCTGTAAACAACCTACAGTCGACTCTTCGAATATCAACCATTCAATTGGCCTACGATTCAAATACATCGACAGATACAACGGTGTAAATGACCGTCAACAATCTATCAGTGGTCAGCAGCAGCGTATCGTCAATGGACATCATGCTGCAAATGCTCATCAGAACCTGTTTAAGGGAGGTCATAATTTTACAAACGGACGATCGGCGTTTGTTAACGGGCACGTCCCTCTAAATAATTATCACGGCCCCGCGAGCGGACACGAAACCACAATCAATAGCCATTCAAACTCGGTTAATGAACATTCATCGGCGAACAATTTGGTCAAAGTTAACGGACACCCACTTTGCAGTAACGGATACCGAAATATCATTAGTGGTTGTGAAAATGGTCTGTTCATAAATAAAATGGTCGTGGGAGATGATTTGATCAAATCTTCGAAATTAAACAATGGTCTTAAGAATAATATAAATGGTCATGTAAAGGAGATACAGCCTACGAAAAAAAATGACAATTTAAGAAAACACCGATCACCTGGCGTAGACAGCAAAAAGGGAATTGACCGATTGGTTAATTGTCAGAACGCCATCAATGGTCGATTAGCTGCGAGAAAAGATTTGGGTAAGGATACGTTTGGGATCCCAGCTGATCTCAGACAAATCCTCAAACCTACAATCGTCGTTCAGAAGCAACGAGAAATCTTTAAGGTAGATTACGATCCAGAAGATATCAATGGACCGTATAATTTCCGGCAGCTATTGAGACCAGCTGAATACCTTCCTACGGAATCTTTAAGAAAAAGGAAGGGCGGCAGCTTAGCTTGCAACGGAGTTTCGGTATCAAAGGACAAGGTTACTGAGAAACACGTGAAAAGAAGAGCACCGCTCGCACCAAATCAAAATAAGCTCGTTAACGCGAAAAAATAACTTTCTTAGACATGTTTTTTCAGATATTCTACGGGCACCTAGACTGTCGTTAAACGATGTATAATAATTATCGATCGCATATACGAATTCCCTAAAAAATATGTTTCTAGGGATACATAAGCACAGAAATGGCAAAAGATACTCGAAGAAGATTTAAGATTTGAAAAAAGTATAACTACAAAATAATTCTTATCTAGTTAATATAACGCGGCTATATTGCAACATAAGGCAAGGTATTAATAATCCGTAAATTTTATCAACCGATATTTTTCAGTATTATTACCATATGAAGCTGAAAATATGCGAGTCGGATCGTTTGACGAATTGTGTATGTATTAGCCGTATCTAATAATTTTCAAACTTATGCGAACTAGTTAGTTTTCTTTAAATTTTGTGAATACTAGTTATTCGTAGAACTTTGAATTTTTTTTAAAGTATCAAGAATTCATTTGTGACGAAAGAATAATGATAAAATACAACAGATTCTGTGAATTTAATTCATTGTAATTCATGATAACACGTTTGTCATCTATCGAGTTATGTTAGTAGTAATAAGTAAGTTAGTAGTAGTAAGTAATACTTATTTCTCATTATTCGTTCGACTCAATAATTTGATCTTTTGTATCAAATAAATGAAAAAAGAGATATTGATTTGTTTGATACAATCAACTGCTGCTGCTTAACGAAATACATCTCAAGAATATCGTTCATTTAGAACTAGTCATGTGTAGCTTTACAAGAGTTAGATGTGTTCGATAGCTTTAAAATAAATGTTCACAAACTTCTGACAATGTCTCATCGTAATATTTATGTTTTAGACGCGTACGTATAACTTTCAAACACGACTACGAACATAATCTATTGATAAACTTGTTTATTAGCATCTCGTCCTATTAAATGTTTCCGAATACGTCTTAATTAGTCGCTATTGTCAAATGTTTATTAAATCCTAATACTAGTATGTATTTCGAAAATACTGCTTGTAAATAAAATTCTGATAGAAGCAAAAATATACTTCTACTTATTATTACATTTATTATTTAAACATATAGGTTCTATTTATTTCGAGTTTTGTTTTTCGGAACTATTATTTAATGTTTTGATATAAGTCGCAAATTTATTTTATGAAATATTTACTGAATTTTCTATTTCTAGTTCTATAAGAATTTCTAATTCTATAAGAAAGAACAGTTGGATAATTTTCTGTTGATAAAATAACGCGATAATTGTGTCAAAATTACTTTATGAAAATCTTTATGACAGTTTCAATATTCAATATTACATTTTCAACATGTTACCCAACCTGTAATGTCCTGTAATGTCCTGTAACCCAAACATATATGTAGTGTCGTGGACGAAAGACCTAAGAAATATCGGGCGAACTATGAACAATCAAATGATATAACAATAGCGACATTTGCAGACGACACAGCGCTATTAGCTTCCCACGCAGACCCGGTAATAGCCTCATCCACTCTCCAGCGAAGTCTCGACTCCATGGAAAAATGGTTTCACAAATGGGGCAGTTCGCTGTGGAGTGCCGAAGCGTGCAGACGTGTCTCTAGTGCCCAGCGTAGTTCGAAAACAACACGTGTCGCCCAACCGTCGAAAGAGAACACAGCTAAGTGCCCCTTACCCCCTAGGGAGAAGAAAATCCCACGCACCCAACCCCAACACGAATACTAGCCTCACAGCCTCACGACTAGTTGTTCATTCCGAATTAACTAGCTCGATGATGGCCCAGCAACCGCGACCAGGCTCTCCGGAGCAGACTCGCAGCTACCCCGAGCTACCCCCCCCCCGTGGCAGAAGTGTAGCAGAACTCTCCGCACTAACGACGCTAACACTACAAAGAAGAGGAAAATAGAACCAGCAACGCAAATAAACACACACAACAGGTTCGCCGTATTGGAATCCTCAAACGACGCCATGGAAATCGTAGAACCGCCATCAAACCAACACTCACAGAGAATCCCCCCTCCCCCACCAATTTTTGTGGACGACGTCATTGACATACAGACAATGACCAAGTCCCTAGAGAGAGATACCAGCAAGGAGGAATATAACCTTAAGATAAGCAACAACAAGGTGAAAATACTACCGACGAACCCAGAAGCTTACAGAAAACTCACCAAGACACTCAGGACCCTGAACGCCAACTTCCACACCTACCAACTTAAACAGGAAAGGCCTTTCCGGGTGGTCCTACGAAACATACACCACTCAGCAGACATAGACGAACTAAAAGACGAACTCTCAAAACTCGGCCACGAAGTCGTCAACGTAAGTAATATAAGGCATAGAGTCTCGAAAGACCCGTTATCCTTATTCTTCCTAGACATTAAACAAAAACCGAACAATAAGGAAATATATAACATCAGTCGCCTAATGAACGCGATAGTAAAGATCGAACCACCGCTCGTGAAAAAAGAAATAGTGCAGTGCAAAAGGTGCCAAAGGTACGGTCATATGCAGAAATACTACAACCATACTTTCCGCTGCGTTAAATGCGCAGGCTCTCACTCCACTGACCAGTGCGCCAAATCACCGGAAACCCCAGCGAAATGCATCCACTGCCAAGGGGACCACCCAGGCCAACTACAAAGGTTGCCCAGCATATAAAACACTATACACGAACAGGTACCCTAAGCTCAGAGCAAAAGAGGTATCCAACCAAACACCCAGCCCGCCGAAATTCACTACTACCCCAACCCCCTCAACCAACCAAACGCACAGTCCTACCAAATTCACCTCCACCTCAACCTCCTATGCCCAAGCAGTACAAGGCACCCAAAATAACCCGAACAGCCAAAGGAACCTTCCCCAAAACAGTGACCCCAACCCACCAAACACAGACAACTCCTCAAGGCTTGAAAAGCTAATAGAGAAACAATCGGAGCAAATAAATCACTTGCTATCGCTACTAACACTCATCGTGGAAAAATTAGCACGCCCCGACTCAAAATAAAACCAAGGCGCATAGCACTCTGGAACGCCAACGGTCTAGCGCAACACAAACTTGAACTAGAACTCTTCTTAAAACACCAGCAAATCGACGTAATGCTCGTGTCGGAAACCCACTTCACCGACAAGAGCTACCTGAAAATAAATGGTTACAAATTCTACCATACCCAACACCCCAGCGGAAAGGCCCACGGTGGCACCGGAATAATAATCAAAGCAAGTATTAAGCACTACGAACTCCCATCATTCCAGAAAGACTACCTCCAAGCAACAAACGTAGCAGACTGTCAGTGACTGAAAGTAGAAGACTGTCATGGCTCAATCACCACCTCAGCAGTATACTGCCCTCCCAGACACTCCATCGCCAAAGAAGACTTTGATAACTTCCTGGACACCCTGGGCAACAGATTCATAGTTGGAGGAGACTATAACGCCAAGCACATCCAATGGGGCAGCAGACTGGTTACAGCAAGAGGCAAAAACCTCTTAAACAGCATAACAAACAACAACCTCAACTACCTCACCACATACGAACCCACATACTGGCCCACTGACACCAACAAAATACCCGACCTTCTCGACTTCTTCATAACTAAAAATATCCCATCAAGACACGTCCAGATCAACTCCTCGGCTGATCTCTCCTCTGATCATTCTCCCGTGATAGCAACAGTCAGTTCAACAATCATCGAGAATACACCTAATGGCTCCATTCACAACCAACACACCAACTGGCAGCTCTTCAGAGAAGTCTTTACACACTCAATCTCAGCCTTCACCCCACTAAAAACAAAGGAAGATATCGAAGCAGCCACGGAATACTTAAACACGAGCATAATAAACGCAATCCGCCTCTCCACACCGACAAAGCCATCTAACAGCAAACAAGAATATCCCCATTACATACTAAAAAAAATAGCAGAAAAACGAAGACTAAGAAGAGTATGGCAGACCCATAGAACACCGGAGGACAAACGCAAACTTAACAACGCAACTAGAAAGCTATCCAGAACCCTAAGAAACTATAAAAACGACTGTTTCCATAAATACCTCGCCAGCTTATCCCCCACAGCCGACGCCAACTACTCACTATGGAAGGCCTCCAGGAAACTCACACGCCCCCCACAAATAATCCCACCTATCCGCCGTCCGCAAGGTGGATGGGCGCGAAGCCCCATAGAAAAAGCCGACCTGTTTGCAAAACACTTGTCAAAAGTATTCAAACCCCATTCCCCCCAAACCGCCGCGGACGTTACTGAATACCTGCACACCCCCTTCCAAATGTCCCCTCCTATCGAACCCTTCTCCTCTGCTGAGACTATAGAAACAATCAGTCGCCTAAACCCCAAGAAAGCAGCAGGACACGACCTAATAGGCAATAGAGCAATCAAGGAACTTCCCACAAAAGGGATAGCACTCATCACATCGATTTTTAATGCTATCCTTCGCCTGGAACACTATCCTAAGGCTTGGAAAATCTCATTGATTACCCTCATCCCTAAACCCGGTAAACCGATATACGAAACCTGCTCCTATCGCCCAATCAGTCTTTTACCTACCCTGTCCAAACTATTCGAGAAGATGCTCACGAACCGACTCCTTCCAATCCTAGAGAACTTGAAAACACTCCCAGATCACCAATTCGGCTTCCGAAAACATCATTCTACAGTAGAGCAAATCCACCGCCTAACTCATACGATCAGCCAAACACTCGAAAAGAAAAAATATTGCTCAGCGGTCTTCCTAGACATCCAACAGGCATTCGATAAAGTATGGCATGAAGGGCTACTATACAAACTTAAAAAGATCCTACCCCACCCCTACTACTCCATCCTAAAATCTTACCTAACCAATAGGCAATTCATGGTTAAATACCTAGACGCCACTTCCGCAACATTCCCAATAGAAGCCGGCATACCCCAAGGTAATGTCCTCGGACCCCTACTGTACTCCATCTACACTGCCGACCTACCTATATCAAACGATATAACAATAGCGACATTTGCAGACGACACAGCGCTATTAGCTTCCCACGCTGACCCGGTAATCGCCTCAGCCACTCTCCAGCGAAGTCTCGACTCCATGGAAAAGTGGTTTCACAAATGGGGCTTCAAAGTCAACGAAAAGAAATCCTCACATGTAACCTTCACGCTCCGAAAACAAACCTGCCCCCAGGTCACCATCAACAATGCAACAGTTCCTACCAGAGACACAGTCCGATACCTGGGCATGACCCTGGACAGGAGACTAACGTGGAAGACACACATCTCAGATAAAAGGAAGCAACTAAAGGACAAACTAAAAAAAACTCTATCGGCTCACGGGCCGACGCTCCAAACTAAATATACAGAATAAAATTACCCTCTACAAGACCGTAATAAAACCTGTCTGGACCTACGGAATCCAACTATGGGGAACAGCAAGTAACTCCAACGCTTTCAATCGAAAACGCTAAGATCCCTAATTGACGCACCTTGGTATGTATCCAATGAAACAATACACCGCGACCTCAAGATACCCACCGTCAAAGAGGAAATAGCAAAATATAGCAATAGATACAGCAAAAGAATCAACAAACACCGAAACTCCCTAATCACTGGACTACTCGATACGACGGACCAGATTCGCAGGCTGAAGAGGCACTAACCGCTAGACCTAAACGTTAGATTCATTTAATTATCCAAATTAAGCATATGCACTTACTTATAATACTTATAAATTATACCTATCTATAATAAGTATTAAATTATTGTAAATAAACAGCCATGTCACTGCGCCACGCCAGAAAAATTACTGAAAATTCTCAACGCGAGAATTGATTGTAATTTCAACAAATAAATAAAAAAAAAACTATGAACAATGTCGCGAGAGCCGAGGCGCCGTCGGGCCCATCAATGTGTCATCGGTCTTTTCAAGTGCATAGTTTCGTGGAAAAGACCTACGTGACCCTGGCTACGAGCGTCTGCAGAACACGTGTGCGGTGGGCCTAGGAAAAAGGCAATAGAATGGGACAACGGCCAGAGAGGGTCAGTCGAGAAACAGAGTGTGAGTCGAAAAGCAGAGAGTGTGAGTCGAGAAGCAGAGTGCGAGTTGAGCGGAGACGGAGGTTGCGAGTGGCGTTGCCGAGAGAGTGTGGATTGCGCTGTTTTCTGTACGTTTGGCGTGAATAGTTCAGGTTGAACAACAATCGTCTTTTTCTGTCTGATTAACATCTCTATTGTCCACTCCTTGTAAATACATTATATCACGATATTACATATATTATCATTTCCTATTCATAAAATCATTTAGTAATCTATAAAATTCTCTTTACTACGATCAAGTCTATTGCCGTTCCAAGATTTAGCCTTTTTTTTATTATTTGTCAATATACTGTCGAGGTCCTTAATTCTACAATGTATTCTTTAAGTCAAGACGCTCCTTGGGATTGAGGTGAAGGTGGATGTAAGTGCACAGGAAATACTCTCGATGTTCAACGATAAAGTTTATTTAACAATTTACAGTCAACAATCAACAATCACGCTTCTCGAATGTGTTTGCTTCGCTGTTACGTCAGACTCTTCGCACTTCGTTGTTCGAAACAGAATGAATCTTTTGTTCAAAACCGAACGGATCCTTTTCCTTCGTTGCCCCTCGATATCTCCACTACGCACGCGTTTGTTAGATGTCCGCGACCATTGCCGTGTAACGTCAATTCATATCAGAGACCAGGCCACACACCACGGACAGGATGGCACCCAGATGTCTGCATATCCTTGGCGCGCACCCTCAATAGTCTTAAGTGCCCACCAGGGGGCCTTGGCATTTTTATAGTTAAGGTCCTTCGGACCAAGCGAGTATTTCCTGTCTTAAATTTCCCTTTACGTTTATTGTCTACCACGTGTTAGCTTAGAAAGTTGGTTTTCTCCACATCTGGTATGTTCCGTTGGCAACTTTCTCGCGAGGGCGGCTAAAACCCTTCCTGGTCCACCAACCGTCCTATTATCCAATCGGAGATGGTGTCTACTGCCCTCACTTCCTTAACCAAAATTGTCATCAACAAATCCGATAGTCCCGTGTCCTTAGACACACCCACCCCTAGCTTTCCTCAGACACAGTATCGTCAGTAAAACTTCACTTGTTCTGTATCCTTAGAATAGTCAACATATCTATGTCGGTCTCTTATAAGTCGCGTACTTAATGTATTGTTGTAACTAAGTCTTACATAACGTGGTTGGAGTGAATTGTGATTTATGTTAATTCAGTGCGTGTTACATTGTGATTGCTGAATTCATAATAAAGGTTGATTAAAACCAAGTAAATAGTTGTGTTACGACTCGACTATATTTTATTTTCACCGACCAACCCAAAAATTACGTGACATTTTGGCGATCCTGCCAGGATCCATCAGCTTCGAGAAAACGAAATTACGCATTTCGGGCTACGGTCAACTTCGAAGATTGAGGATCAACGGACCACTGCAACAGAGCAGACACCTCTGACGTTTCGACAAAGGAACACCACAACGGCACCTTTCCTACGGGGTAAACGATCAAGGTGAGCGAACGCTGAATTCTTTTGTCAAATAGCACAGACAGTACAAGTAGTATAACAATGGCAACGCCACAAGAAAGTAATACCGAAATGGTTGACGCCGCTTTAACTAGTAGTGGGATGGACCCAACAGTTAGAGCTATAATAGACGCATGGCAGAAAGAGAGCGAGAGTTCCACGCAACGATTTAACCGACTCGAAGCAGAGATCGCACGAATAAGCGATAAGTTAGCAAACATGCAAATGAGAAACGGATCAGAAGCCAGCTCCCTGATAACTATAGATGAAATACACCCCACCACTACGGATCAATCAGTCTTCCGAGAACCCCCTCCAATGACTCAGCCACCCCAATCACCCGAGGGCAGAGCGTTCCTCCAACGTTCTACGCCACCAGAGCTTAAAGCTACAGATGTAATAAGATGTATATCATCACTCAACGGCGAAGATGATATAGGAATGGAAGAATTCGTTAGAGAAGTCGAAGAGATGAGGGTAATGTGCAGCGAACAGTACTTACTGCTAAGAATGATTAAGACTGAGAGAATTTCGGGAAAAGCAGCTATGGCAATACGTAGTGTGCACATTTCAGAATACGCACACTTATACCAAGCATTACGACAGAACCTAGCGACTCGAACCTCGGTCCGTGAAAACCAGGATCAATTACGAGACACTAGACAAGGGTTTAGTGAAGGCGTACAGAGCTATATTACTCGGTTTAGACGAGCCTACAGATGAAATGAACAGACGCGCCGTGAGCGACAGAATCTTGAAAGACTCGATAACGGACTTTGTTCGCGGATTAAAATTAGAAATAGGACAAATACTACTGACCACTCCGCCGCAGAATTTTATTGAAGCCGAGAAACGCGCCATCGAAATCGAAAGATACTTTCATGAGCACAGAACCCGTAAGGAGCGGACCATTCGCCCCGATAATCGACCACGACCAGTAGCAAATTTCACGTCCACACCGCCCAGAGTGATTCAAAATGGTTTCGCCCAACAACCTAAAACGGCCTTTCGACGAGCACCGTTAGAAGAACGAGCCCAGGTACAATGTTTCAAGTGCAAACGCTTTGGACACAGATCAAACCAATGTCCAAATTTTCGAACACCAGGCCTACAACAACGAGCACCCCCAATCAACTTCGTCCAGATGGAAACGAAAGAATCAGGATCAATGCAACTACAGGAGAACTACCCACAGTGCTCCTTGGACCAGCCGGACAACCGAAACGAACATTTCTTGTCGACTCAGGGGCAGGAATCAACCTGCTCAAGCGAAAATGGACAGCAAGAACAGAACCGGTACCTGTGAAGAAATTCACAATGGGACACTCTGAATTCGAAACTTCCGAACGCGTCATTATAGATCTGTTTGACAAAAAGATAGACTTTCATATAATAGATGATGATTTTCCGCTAATAGAAGATGGAATATTAGGTTTCCCCGCATTACGACAGTTTAAATTCAATCTTTCCAACAACAGATTAAAACTAAATAATAATACTATTTTGTTGCAACCGGCAACGACCATATTCACCTGGGCAAGCCATATCAAAGGCAGTGTACCTAGAAGGAAAACCGACTCCAGTATGCTTTATCAATGGTGGTGAGTCCAACTTAAAAATCACTAATTGCATCGAAAATTCCAACACCTACAATCAAATTTCTACATTCAGAGATCTAGTTAGACTTTCACATATAGAAAAGGCTCTCAGAGAACCAATTGAAAAGATATTACTTTACTATTTGGACGTCTTCAATCTCGAAACAGAACTCTTACCGTGCACTTCACTTGCTAAACATACAATTACCCTAAAAGAGAACAAAATCATAAACACTAAATCCTACCGACCCCCTGAATGCCACAAAACAGAAATTAGGCGACAGATGGACGAAATGCTTAGGAAAAACATTATAGAACCTTCCGACTCTCCATATAATTCCCCAGTATGGGTTGTACCAAAGAAACAGGACGCCTCGGGAAAACAGAAATGGAGAATTGTAACTGACTTCAGAAAAATTAACGAACTTACGGACCAAGACGCATATCCACTACCCGACATAGATGACATAATATCGCAGTTAGGAAACGCAAAATTCTTTTCCGCCCTAGACTTATCCTCGGGATTCCACCAAATTCCTATGGATCCCAAATCAAAGAAGTACACTGCATTTAGCACACCACAAGGACATTACCATTATAATCGAATGCCGTTTGGACTCAAAAACGCGCCAGCGACATTTCAAAGAATGATGGACACTGCGCTTCGCGGACTTATTAATAAACATTGCTTTGCATATTTGGACGATATTATTATTTTTGGTCAATCGATAGAAGAACACAACCAAAACCTAGCTATCGTTTTACAAAGACTTAGGGAATTGGGGCTGAAACTACAGCCAGATAAGTGCGAATTTTTAAAGCCCGAATTGGAATACCTCGGACATACCGTAACAAGTGAGGGAGTAAAACCCAATCCGAAGAAAATAGAAGCAGTAAAAAACTTTAGACAACCTAAGAACCCAACAGAAGTAAAATCTTTCCTCGGGCTAGCAGGTTATTACAGAAAATTTATTCGTAACTTTTCAAAGCTAGCAAAACCCCTTACGGACCTCACGAAAAAGGACACGCCATTCCACTGGACCGACAGAACACAACTCAGCTTCGATACGTTAAAAGAAAGATTATGCCAAGCACCGGTACTAAAATATCCCGACTACACAAAAACATTTACGTTGACAACGGACGCCAGTAACGAAGGTTTAGGAGGGATCCTTTCACAAGACGGGCACCCTTGTGTCTTCATTTCGAGAACATTAAACCCTCCTGAACGAAATTATACAACGACGGAAAAAGAATTATTAGCTATCGTTTGGGCAGTTAAAAGACTGAGACAATATTTATTAGGCCGTAAATTCCAAATTCAAACAGACCACCAAGCCCTTAAATGGCTACACAACTGTAAGGACCCCTCCAGCCGATTGATCCGATGGAGATTAAGATTAGAGGAATACGAGTATGACATAGATTACGTAAAAGGAAAGGAAAACGCGGCCGCTGACGCCCTATCCAGAGTACACGCGATAACACAAACTGACGTTTTATTAAAACAATTCAGAGATTGGGAAAAATCAGAAGAAATACCAAAATTATTAAAACTAACACCTAACAAAGACAACTTTTTCCAATTAACAAAAACATATCTAGGCCCATATGACGAAACCGCATGGTTACAGAAAATATCAAACGTACTCAAAACAAATAGAAAGATAGGGATAGGAGACAACAACTTAAACGCACAAGACAAAGCACACATAAAGAGACTTCTTTTGTTTTTCAATGACCAACGCGACGATATAGAGTTTGCTTACGAGCCAATACAGAGCTTAAGTGACGAAGAGATAGAACAAATACTGAAAGAAAATCATGACTTGATAGGACATCCCGGAATACAAAAGACGTACGACAGAATCAGAGACAAATATAGTATCCCACACCTTATGGACAGAATAAAAACCAGAATAGAAACTTGTGAGACCTGTCAAACCGCAAAAATGACTAGGATTCGACCCAAAGAAGAACCATGTATAACCGACACACCATTGGAACCCAATGACAAGATAGCCATGGATATACTAGGACCATTGAAGAAAACGAAACGAGGCAATTCCTTTATACTCACCATTCACGATGAACTCACAAAATACCTTATCCTTGTTCCTATAAAAAACTAACAAACAGAAACTATTTGGAATTCCCTGTTAGACCATTATATATACATATTCTCAGCGCCTAAGAAAATACTGACAGACAGAGGACAAAATTTTATTAGTAGCTTAATGCAAAAATACGAAGAAGCCTTCAAAATAAAACACATTAAAACTACTAGCTTCCACCCCCAAAGTAATGGATCATTAGAGCGAACTCACGCTGTAATAGCAGATATGCTAAAGTGTGTTCAAAGGACTCAGGGGAAGAATGGGACGAACATTTAAATTTTATATGCCTAGCCTACAATACGATGATACACGACTCGACCGGTTATACACCTTTTGAATTGACATTCGGACACAAAGCCAACTTACCCTCGACCATTTCACGAAATCCACAACGCACTTACGCGGACAAAGTAGCATTCAGAAAACGAGAATGGGATTCTAGACTTTCGAAAGCTCGCGACCAATTGATTAGGAGTAAACAAAGATATCAAAGAGATCAGAGACGACGAATAATAAAACCCTAGTCAATATTTAAAGAAGGGGATAGAGTCTTAATACACAACGACCATAAAGAGCATAAATTAGACATAGAGTGGCTAGGACCCTACACCATTGAGAGAGTTAAAACACCGTATTATGAGGTTTTAATAGAAGGTAATATCAAGAAAATTAATGGAAACCGGTTAAAACCTTATTTTCCAGGACGGGCTTCATAACTATAATATACTTAGGCAACACGCAAACAGCAACCTTACCGGAAAAGCCAATTGACCTAGAGATAATCCGCAGAAACACTGAGATTTTGGAGGACCAAAATCAATCTAAGAAGGGGGGTATGTAACGTCAATTCATATCAGAGACCAGGCCACACACCACGGACAGGATGGCACCCAGATGTCTGCATATCCTTGGCGCGCACCCTCAATAGTCTTAAGTGCCCACCAGGGGCCTTGGCATTTTTATAGTTAAGGTCCTTCGGACCAAGCGAGTATTTCCTGTCTTAAATTTCCCTTTACGTTTATTGTCTACCACGTGTTAGCTTAGAAAGTTGGTTTTCTCCACATCTGGTATGTTCCGTTGGCAACTTTCTCGCGAGGGCGGCTAAAACCCTTCCTGGTCCACCAACCGTCCTATTATCCAATCGGAGATGGTGTCTACTGCCCTCACTTCCTTAACCAAAATTGTCATCAACAAATCCGATAGTCCCGTGTCCTTAGACACACCCACCCCTAGCTTTCCTCAGACACAGTATCGTCAGTAAAACTTCACTTGTTCTGTATCCTTAGAATAGTCAACATATCTATGTCGGTCTCTTATAAGTCGCGTACTTAATGTATTGTTGTAACTAAGTCTTACATAACGTGGTTGGAGTGAATTGTGATTTATGTTAATTCAGTGCGTGTTACATTGTGATTGCTGAATTCATAATAAAGGTTGATTAAAACCAAGTAAATAGTTGTGTTACGACTCGACTATATTTTATTTTCACCGACCAACCCAAAAATTACGTGACAGCCGCGTATGCATTCTTCCGAATATTTGGCGGAAGAACCGTAGGGATATCGATGGTACATTAGGCATATCGGCCTTATGCTTTAATGGTATAGCGCTTTGTGTCGCGAAGCCGTCGGAAAGTTCCGTCGTCGAGTGCCGCCACAGAGTTATTGCTCGTTACGGTAAAACACGGAATAAGCGGGTTTTTTCATGTACAACACTCGAAGGCCGATTTCACCTGTGAGCGATCTTTGGTAGGGGGCGACCATCGCCCATCCTTACATATCAGTTTTTTTTCATCCAATTAGTAGCGATGGTCGTTGCCCTCGCTTCCTTACCGAAAATTACAATCAACGAATCCACTTGTCTCGTGCTCTAGACACACCCATCACTAGTTTTCCTCCTCGATATTGTCACGTAAAATAAAAAAAGGAAATCTCTGATGAAAAGAAAAATAAAATATAAAAAAAAAAGAGAATTTATTTTTGACTTTCGATTGGATCTGTTTCTTTTTTTCTTCGTCACCCCTCAATATCCCCACTATCCGCGCGTTTGTTAGACGTCCGAGATCGTTGGCACGCACGCCTTTGTCACGTAATTTTTGGGTTGGTCGGTGAAAATAAAATATAGTCGAGTCGTAACACAACTATTTACTTGGTTTTAATCAACCTTTATTATGAATTCACCAATCACAATGTAACACGCACTGAATTAACATAAATCACAATTCACTCCAACCACGTTATGTAAGACTTAGTTACAACAATACATTAAGTACGCGACTTATAAGAGACCGACATAGATATGTTGACTATTCTAAGGATACAGAATAAGTCAAGTCTTACTGACGATACTGTGCCTGAGGAAAGCTAGGGGTGGGTGTGTCTAAGGACACGGGACTATCGGATTTGTTGATGACAATTTTGGTTAAGGAAGTGAGGGCAGTAGACACCATCTCCGATTGGATAATAGGACGGTTGGTGGACCAGGAAGGGTTTTAGCCGCCCTCGCGAGAAAGTTGCCAACGGAACATACCAGATGTGGAGAAAACCAACTTTCTAAGCTAACACGTGGTAGACAATAAACGTAAAGGGAAATTTAAGACAGGAAATACTCGCTTGGTCCGAAGGACCTTGACTATAAAAATGCCAAGGCCCCCCTGGTGGGCACTTAAGACTATTGAGGGTGCGCGCCAAGGATATGCAGACATCTGGGTGCCATCCTGTCCGTGTTGTGTGGCCTGGTCTCTGATATGAATTGACGTTACATACCCCCCTTCTTAGATTGATTTTGGTCCTCCAAAATCTTAGTTTTTCTTCAAGATTGTTCTATGGACGGCCTTGAGAATGATTTACATCTTGAGGTTGTTTTTCGACGGGATTTTTCTTCAAGTTTTCCTGTGATCGGTTTTCCTAAACTTCTCCATTTATTCTGTTCTTCTTTGAGTTTTGGTACCTGGCTATCCTTCTCTTTAAAATATTTAATTTTATTAGAAAGCTCTCCTTCCGCCAATTGTTCTGTCGTACATTTCCTGTAGATAATAAAATTTGTATGTCTTCAATTTTTCCTTCCTCTGGTGGTGTTGGAGCTGTAAGTTCATCCGCTAAATCTCTTGCCGCTGCTTCCAAAATAGGTGAATATTCAATTGGGCGCTTGTAAACCGTTTTTTTTTTTGCGAGTGATTCATCGAAAGCTGTCAGATCTTCCAAATTAATTTCTATCCATGATTGACGCAAATTATAATTACGTTTTAAAATATCTCTATATTTGTAATTGGAGTTTCCCTCGTGGAATCGTGTAATAAATTCCATAAACTTCTTCTTCGAATGTTGAAAATTAGTTCGCGTCTTATTAAATTCACCTATCGAGTAGTTATCGAAAAAGAATATTCCTGGGTCATCAAACCCTTCTATTATAACTTGATTTTTTTTTTTTCTTTCGTTCTTTCTCTCTTTTTTTTCTAAAGTAAATCACATTTATCGTCTGGTATATTTTTTGCGGTAATTTCTGTCTGTACATTTTCTTCTTTTCCCTTACTCCCCTTTCTCTTTCTAATGAATTCTTTTTATTCCGTAAAATAGTTTTTGTATATTCAATTTTGTTAAGTGCAGTCCTTATTTCTGATAACTTACTTTTATTAGATAATTCTTGTGAATCTTCTACTACATCTTCCATATCATTTTGAGTGCGGCTTCTACCTTCAGTAAATTTAATATCTTTTGAATTGACTTCTGTCTCTGCAGTTTCTTCTTTTGTATCTTCTTCGAGTTTTCTTTGTTCTGCTAATCCACCCTTCTCATTTTGTAGGATCTTCCTTGTATCTTCATCTTTTTTTACTTCGACTATATCCGATCTCCTAGGTCTGCCTCTATGTTTCGCTTCATCAGTTGCTATTACACCCGTTACTCCAATATCATTTTCTACAGATTTATACCTATCGCTATCACTAGCTGTGTTCGTTAAAAGAACTTCCCTTCGTTGACGAGTATCAGTTGTTTCGTTTTCACTATCTGAAATTGATTTTTGTTTAACACCTCTTTTTTCTTCTTTGGCAAATTTATTTTCTACATTTTCCGATGACTTTTGTTTATTAATTATTTCAGACTTGTCTTCGATTAATTTCGTCTTTAAAGCGCTTCGCAAAATTTTATTTGTGTTTGATTGTCTGGTTTGATTATAAACAATTTCTTCAAATTTTGGCAAAGTAGCAGGCTTTGCACCAACATTATAACGACTGCTCCGTTTACTACTATCTAACGTAGATGGAGATGGACTTTTGTCATCTTTATTCTCTAAAGACTTCTTTTGTGTATTAGCATCTAAATTTCTCGACATAAGATCTGCTGAATTTTTTAATTCTGTAGTGTCACACGCAATTTTCGCTGTCATCATTTGGTCTTCCTCTATAAGCAAATGTTCATTATTGTAAGCATTATCTCTTGTTTTTTGTATGGATTCTAATGATATATTTTGTTCAACGTTGTCTATTGATTTTGTATCATTTTCAGCAGTTGATTTACTAACTGCTTCTAATTCCTTCGTTTCAATTTGGTTTTCTTTATTTGTATCGTCGTCCAAAATATTTCTCATTGAAATATTATCCTTCTTGTTATGATCTTTTTCTGCTTCTCCTAAACTTTCACTTTTTTTGTCGAACCGTTCTTGTAAATTTTGAGTATCTTGTGACGAAGATGGTGACAAATCATTATACAATACTGCAATATCTTCTTTCCTTCGTTTCACAAACTCTTTCTGGTTTTCTGTCGAGATATTTGCATCAAACATCAAGTCTGTTTTAGTGAAAATGTAATCCTGTGAATCGGTGTCGATTGATACTTTCTTTTCACAAGAATTTCCTACATTAGACTGCAATTCTTTTGGAAATTCTTTCAAAACCATCTCTTCATTTTCTACAGTAACGTTTTTCGTCTCCAAGCTTTTCTTCAAACTATTAGAAACTAAACTATCCTGACAACTCCCACTAGTCGCTTCTTTAATAGTGGCCTTTGATACAGTTCTCGTTTGTATTCTTGCTAACTTATCATTTATTGCGATCTCTGCTTCGAGTCGGTTAAATCGTTGCGTGGAAGTCTCGCGTTCCTTCTGCCATGCGTCTAACAAAGCCCTAACCGTTGGGTCTATCCCACTACTAGTTGAAGCGGCGTCGACCATTTCGGTATTACTTTCTTGTGGCGTTGCCATTGTTATACTACTTGTACTGTCTGTGCTATTTGACAAAAGAGTTCAGCGTTCGCTCACCTTGATCGTTTAGCCCGTAGGAAAGGTGCCGTTGCGGTGTTCCTTTGTCGAAACGTCAGAGGTGTCTGCTCTGTTGCAGTGGTCCGTTGATCCTCAATCTTCGAAGTTGACCGTAGCCCGAAATGCGTAATTTCGTTTTCTCGAAGCTGATGGATCCTGGCAGGATCGCCAAAATGTCACGTAATTTTTGGGTTGGTCGGTGAAAATAAAATATAGTCGAGTCGTAACACAACTATTTACTTGGTTTTAATCAACCTTTATTATGAATTCACCAATCACAATGTAACACGCACTGAATTAACATAAATCACAATTCACTCCAACCACGTTATGTAAGACTTAGTTACAACAATACATTAAGTACGCGACTTATAAGAGACCGACATAGATATGTTGACTTTTCTAAGGATACAGAATAAGTCAAGTCTTACTGACGATACTGTGTCTGAGGAAAGCTAGGGGTGGGTGTGTCTAAGGACACGGGACTATCGGATTTGTTGATGACAATTTTGGTTAAGGAAGTGAGGGCAGTAGACACCATCTCCGATTGGATAATAGGACGGTTGGTGGACCAGGAAGGGTTTTAGCCGCCCTCGCGAGAAAGTTGCCAACGGAACATACCAGATGTGGAGAAAACCAACTTTCTAAGCTAACACGTGGTAGACAATAAACGTAAAGGGAAATTTAAGACAGGAAATACTCGCTTGGTCCGAAGGACCTTGACTATAAAAATGCCAAGGCCCCCCTGGTGGGCACTTAAGACTATTGAGGGTGCGCGCCAAGGATATGCAGACATCTGGGTGCCATCCTGTCCGTGTTGTGTGGCCTGGCCTCTGATATGAATTGACGTTACACCTTCTTCTAGAACATTCTAGAACATAGATATACATTGTCGCCTAGTGCCGCCACATTTTTATCTCCATCATCCGCCCATCGGGTTTGAAGTGTGCCGGTCGTGACAATATCACCGTCACCGAATTTCACTTGCAATCAACTCTTCGGTCAAAACACTCCTATATCTTTCACACGCAACACTCGCAAACACTTCAAAAGTTGTTGGACTTCGTACACCTTTTTCTTCCTTAGGTATTCAAGAAGTGAGCCATTAATACCTTTGATTCGGATTATGACCTTCTCAATATATGTATGTTTTCTGTGCCGGGGTACATCACCCCATTTGTTGTTGGACTTATTTGTAACGTTCTTTTTCAGTATCGAGGTAAGAGTATTTATCCAACCGCTTCGTTCTCGGAGTACCGTAATATTTACCCTAACACTTTGTTCTTGGGGTAACACGATATTTACCCTACTACTTCGTTCTTATCTTTTCTCGCTTCATTCGTGTTCTTTCTTAAGTTCACACAATATATCTATAAAAGTGAGAGATCGTAGGTGTAACGACAGACAATACGGTAAATCATACGTATAGGTGTAAGGTGTTGATATATTAATAAAATTTGTATTTTGTCAATGAGATTAGTTTGAAATTTATATTATATATAATATAATATATATTAATATAATATAACATATATTAAAAAAGAGATTTCGAAGCGTTTAATGCAATGCTCCATTTTCATATTTCTGTTAATGGCGCGCAAGCCGTTAACAGATTCAAAACTGCATACCTTCTTTTCGGTATAATCGTTGATTCCTGCTTCGAAAACTTCATCCTCGCTGTATTCTACGCGTACTGTACTTTGTCTTTCTTTCAGTTTTATAGAAAAATTTCGATTTAAAAGCGATTAAAACACAGAGAACTAGGAGCAATAAACGAGCACTATCCAAACGCGGTAACTCCATTAGAACTCGGAAGATGGTGCTACCGTAGCTTCTTGAAACTTGGTTGCATAGTTACACGACGAGAAGTTGCAGGTATATCGCCGTTGCAACTGAATGTCGCTGGCGTCGCCGATTAGCAACGCAACGATTGGCTAGTAATTCGAATAGAGGGGCATCTAGGGAAATAAGTGGAAACGCACGAGTGTTGTGAGAGGGTTGTGTGGACGCACGAGAAGCAAGAGGGGTGCAACGAACCCTCTAGGCTCGGTTCGAGTCTACGGAGCTCGGAGTTGTGTTCGAATCATGGCGACACCCGACCCCGTAGACCCAGCCACCCTAGAGATAAAGACCCGTAGCATAGAACAGACACTACACCCACTAGTAAAGCAGGTAAGACAGTTTATCGGAAACCGGAGAAAAAGAATGTTTGTTTGCTCTAATCACTTGGTTTTTATTTGAGCCGCTTACATTCCTGGCTTTTAACCGCGCTAGGTTAAGGTCTTACCCCGGCTTACCTCGATGCGTTACGTTCTGTTGCACCGTTGCACGGTATTCGGTATCACCTATAGAATAGTCATGCTTGTGTGCGTGTTCATCTATACGTCACTCTGCGTATACGTGTACCATCATACACGTGTAAGAGCGTGTACAAACGCGAACGATGCATGTATTCATAGGTAAGTGAGAGAACCGTGTACACGACAGAGAAAGAGTAGAACTCGTAAGACGTGAGAGAAGGACAAACAAGCGTGCCGGTTGCTCTGAAGAGCGGGATAGATATACATAAAGAGTGTGTATGCGGGGGATTAAATGTTACTTACGACAGAGAACGTGCAGCATTAACCATTCCTGCGATATCGATTTGATCTTAACGGAAGTGCCCTTTTTAGGCCTCCATGGTTTTACTTTCAATAGAAACATCACTGTATTTGACAGTTCTCACGCCGGGCATGTGCTTTCTATCATCCAGCGACCGGGCTGCCACGCGCTCCAACTAACAGATATTTTGGTACTACATACATATACATACTTCTTTCTCTTCTGTCTCTTTCTGTTATCCACCTTTTTTATTCTCACTCTTCTAATCATGGCTACATACATGTCTATATATATATGTATCTATGTATGTATGTGTGTGTGCATATATCGGAAGTCACATGACTTGTGTTTCGTGTCGCGGCGTCAATTTTGAGTTTTCATAAAATTATGACGAATTTTTCGTTGTGTGTAATTGCGGTATGCACCCTATAATTTGTATACATGGTCGTCGGTACACGCTAGGAAGCACACATACAAAATCATTCTATAAAAGTCAAAGCACGTTGGACGAATTTGTGAAAAATTTTAATCGAATGAATTCGATCGGGTTAATGCACAAAACACCGACCATATTATATCACCATGGCAAATATACATTTAGATTAAATTATAATTTCAATAAAACCTAAACATTTGCAAATCTAATCAGTCCAAGTACAAAAACATATTCCGTCAACAACCTGTTTCGTTTTCGATTTTACAAAATAGAAAACGAGAAAAAAAGATAAAGAAAATGCGTAGTACAGTGAAAAATAGAACCAAATATGTTTAACTACAGAGGCCATTTCGTGACAAACTTTAGTCCCGTGATTAATGACACAAACGCCTTTAGTCTCTGTCGATGATTTCTGAAATGAAAAAGGGTCACAAAGATTTTCAGTCGTTTATAATAGTCTCTGCTCATAGCTGTGGAATTGATTCTCTATAAATATCGTGTCTATTCCCTGCAGCAAGTCGGATTGGATAAGATTCTTTAAATTTTCTTATACACTATCAAAATATAACTGTAAATTTAATCAAATCGACAATTTCTTTTAATAACGTTAGATAATTAACAGATTTGGAACTTATATTAATCTAAAAGAAAGACGCCGAACCAAAGGTTTGAAAAATATTATTACAATTTAATCATATTTTGTAAAACAAATATCAAAGGATTACTGCTCCTTTAATCAAATGAAACACAGTTCGTTTTCCTCTTTGAGCATATTTCAAAGGGTACGTGGCTTTAAAAGGACTCTGAATTGACGATAATCTTGTATCGCTGTCATCTGAAATCTTCACCTCTTTATAAGACGAAATAATCAAACATGAATCCCACAATCACTTTGTTCATAAGAAAACAAAGGCAGAAGAGCAAATAAACAGATTCGAGTGAATTTTTTGTATCGAAAATCCATTTAATTTAATAATCAACGGTCTAGTTTTTTTTGCGTTACTTATAGCAGCTTCAGATGGTTGCCTTGGTAGTTCTATACCACGAAAGCTGAATGATTATATTGAGTAGATTCACAAATATCGATGATCGTGAATATATTTAATTATATAGTATTACTATAAAATTTTGTTTAAGAAGATATTGAGTAATTTTAGAAAAATCTATCAGCATCGTTGAACGATTTTTCGATTTCAAAAACTTCCATAGAAAACTTAGACGATTAGGAGCAAAATGCAAAAATGGCGTGTTTAAAAAAACTGATATGTGACAAAATGCTTTATAGGTAGTCAGGTAATAGGAGTGATCGATCGGTCCAATTAACCAACCGCCGTTTGCGGGAGTGTCGCGGTGAAAATTATTTCAAGTCAAAAGGGAGCGAAATATCAGTCGGTCATGAACGACCTTTGTGTCACGTTAAGCGATATTTCCTAATGTTAGTGCACACGTATGATCAAAAGAAACGGGAAATTGGTGTGTATTGGTTAAACCTCTTAGATAGAGAAAGCACGCGAGTGTCTGGTGCATGACACAGAAGGCGATCGTTACGGGCTGCAGCCACTTGTTAGACCTCCGTCTAGCCACCTCCTACCTCTTTCCCTATCTTTCTTCTACTTTTCCCTTTCCCTTTTCTATCCCCTCCTATCCTCTGACAGAGACCTTCGACTTATACTTTTCGTACAGTCTATTCTTCCCATCCGGTGTTAGAGTGGTGGTTGAACTGCAGTTAATATTTTATTGACCATCGCCTACTTTATTCGTTAGTAATCACGATTATTTCCTTTAATGCCCATTCCTTTCTTTCATTTCACTTTCCCCTGCTTATTTCAGGTTTTTCCACGGATCTTCAATCGATCGATCATTATTATAAAATAAATTTCCTTGTTTAATCTTTTTAAGATGATAGTTTGTTGCAATTAATTTTTTAAAAAATCGTCGAATTGTTATGATTTTTCTATTGTCATTCAAATCTAAGAATAAAAGTCATTAAAAGAACTGACAAGTTACAAAGTATGAGAATTCATGAATTTTTGTTGTTATTTCAAAAATAATTATAAAGTAAATTTAAAAATCAAAAGGTAATTATGGGTATGGTATTTTTCACGTCATCGCTATTAAGGAAGGTAAATTAAAGAAAAATTTCTGGAGCACTTCAATTAATCGTAGTTCCACTGTTGAACTCAGGTTTTAATATTATCAATGTGTTAAGATTGAGACTACAGGCTGTCCATCATTCGTGTCAATTGTAAATGCAAATTAGACAATAACTATAGAATAATCTGCCGACTGATACCAACATCGTAAAATTTTAGTTCCATACGAAATATTAAAAGAAATCTTCGACCAATTTTCTTTTTTTATTGTATGTATTACTTCATATAATTCTTATTGTTACGACCGTTCGCGGAGAGACGCGGTCGCGAGGAAAACGCGTCAACGAGAGGCGTAACTTCTCGCTACGATTCGGTGAATCGACGCCGCGAAGTAGTCGTTCCCCTGTTTCGTTTAGGATAACAGAGGTGGTTGATTTGAATATGACACAGTAGTAAGTTATATTTCACCGTTTATTCCACAACTTAGAGCGAGGATAGTTACACTGGTGCGTATGTACGAGATGAGTGACTGAGTGATCTGCGGGTGTGTATACCCGCTCGAAGGATGTTGACCGTTCGAAGGATGCAAAAACAGTACTCTTGGGAGACGATGCTGTCTCGGAGGAAAGCTAAGGATGAGTGTGTCTAGCGCACGGGACCATCGGATTCGTTGATGCCGATGTTATTTAGGAGAGTGAGGGAATAGGCTTCGTTTTAATTGGTTAAACGAAGGGTCTTAACCGCCCTCGAGAGAAAGTGGTTAGTGGGAGGAAAGTTGCAGCGTACGTGACAAAAACTGACTTTCCCTTGTTAAGCCGTGGTAGACAATAGTCTCTAGAAATTCCTCCGATCCAGATGTTTGTTTCGTTTGAAGGACCTTTTCTAGGAAATCTATGTGATTTATGGAAGGTCCTTGAAATCATGGAAGATACGCTGCGAGTATCCGAAGACATCTGGTTGCCATATTGCCAGCGGTGTGTGGCCTCGGCTAGGTAGAGTGTTACGCGACGTAACACCTATGGTTGTATGCTTATTAGTGTTGTTGTACGTTTTTTACCTACAAAATTAAACTATTTTACAACTTCGAAAGATCTTTTTTTTGTAAGTAAGGAATATAACGACAGGTTACTTTTAAGTGGCAGATTTATGAAGTCATTGCAATATGTTTTACTCGACTGATTAGGAAGATAGGATTGAACTTTAAATTATTCAGGTTTATGTTATCTTTCGACATTTTCCCAGAATACTTTGCATACTTTTAATATATTTGAAGTTATTCCACGATATTTATCTTTTCAAATGCTTTTTTCGCGGAATATATTTCAAATCCATTGTAAATGTAAAATTTTATTGTCTGTTATCCTTACTCCTTTTATCCTTGCTTTATTTCGAATTGTTATAAATAATTATATTTACTTTGATGTCTATTACTGTAGTGTAACATTTGCTTATGATTCGTGAACTTCTTACAAAATAATAATTTTATATTTTCTTTAATAACTTTTTTAGTAATTTTATATCTTCTCCCTCTCCTTTTACTTTTATAAAAGTACGTTATAATACTAGGAATATATCGTAGCCTTTATCTGTCAGGTTGTCAGGTAGGAATAAAAAAGAATTTTTAGTGGAGAAGTCGGCGACACATTCGTAAGCCACCAATATCTGGTGAGAATTTCTCGAGTGACACACTCGAACACTTCAATTAACCTCGATCTTCGACCTAACCCCACAGTGACCCATTACTGACACGTTACAATCAGTAACTACGACCACAGCTTCCGCAGTGTCTGTCCATGCTTATATATATATATATACGAGAAACTCGGACAGATAAATGGTACCGTAAAGAGTTAAAACACCTCAAAAGATATTTTGCCAGTATTTCAATAAACTTATTCAACTTGGTCGTAAATCTTCTTAAAATGTTCTTTTACTACGGACATATCTCCTTCATGTTTTCATACATAAATAGAGTTGCTTATGCTTTATATCTTCATCTTTATATGATTTTATGAAACACATTTCCTATTTTTATTCATATAAGAAGATGTATTTAAAATATATCCCGGAATTTTTCAATTGTAAACTCCATTGTCTGTTGTGCTCAAAAAAATTTGGAATAGGAATTTCATAAAAGTCGTTTGCAAAAGACGCAATATAAACACGCATAGGCTTAAAAGTACGATTTACATTTCTGCTTAAAACGGATTCTTAATTTATGTTTCTCATTAAAGGAGTTTTAAAGTGGTGCGTATTAAAGTTAATACTTCGGCCTACTGTCTCTCTCAACAAACCGATTCTGGATTAGGTTCGAATAACGAGAAGCAATTTTCTCGTGCACATACCAAATCCCACTGATCCTAAGCGGTGACTTTGTCGGTAAATTTTCCACTGAAAAATTACTTTTCGTACTTTCGATCGTTCAGATGTTAACGATTGAAGACACTGAAAGACAGAACTTTTCCCGACATGTGTGCGCAGTGAACTGTGATTTACGACCTCAAAAAGCAGTCATTGGCGTTAAGATCCTCGGCAAAGTCACTATAAACCTCAAACGTTTTAGAAAATTTAATAATGATGTATAATACAACGGTAATTAAATGATTTTATTGAAACGATCCCAATTTTGCAAATTTTGTCTATTTCCGAGCATCAAGTGCTCGAATTTTACTTTAAAAAATAATTTATATATAAGTAATACTTTATATATATATATATGTGTATATAATCATAGGAAAATATAATAAATGTAGAAAACGTAGCTATATTATAAGTATACGAATTCCAAATCAATTAAGATTATAGACAGTTAAAGTATATCTTTATTATATATTACATTGTTAATAGAGTTAACTAATAAATTTTAAGCTTCTAGTCAACAAGAGGACTCTTCAGTTTAAGTGTAGTTTCGTCACGTATTGTGCACAATACGTACTTATTTACTTGTTTCGATTTTTAATTTCATCATTAAGCAAAATACCTGCAGATCTGTCATTAGACATTACAATTTTTTACTCTAATTTCTTTCATTTTGCTTATATTGCGCTTACAGCATTTTCATCAAACATCATCATTGATCTTTTTGCATAAAGTTTGAAATTTCCTTAGAGCATTTTACCTTTTGTATTTTGTGATATATTTATGAAAAGTTTAGAATGATGCAATTTAGAATGATAGCAATGATGAAATTGAAATACATAAGAAACTTTCAGTGAGTCCAACTTGAGGCTATGTGCTCAAGAATTTTAATCATTCATTAAAATTCTTCCCACTACTTTCATTACCGCCTCCTGTTTTTTCACGTTCCTGTTGCCCTTGGAGTTTTAACGATTTGTACAGGGTTCCCGTAATATTCAATATGGTGTTCCCATTGAAGAATTACATTAATTTCTAATTAAACCAATAATATCCTTTATTTATACAATATGTCCATAAAGAACAGAATTTATTGCGCGAGATAATTAGTTGATATCAGTGTAGTCTCCTTGTATTTATACTTTGGATCTAATACAATTCTTTAAAGTTTTACGTAAACATCCATCAACAAATAATTCGGAAGTAATATATCTGCTTATGCAACGTACATATTTTTCGTCTGCATGCAAAGCAAACATGTCAGAAGCCATTGAACAAACTAATATTGACCGTCGGTCTATATTATCTATCCAGTGATAGTGAAAGTTTGATTAACGTTTTGCTAAAGCTAAGAAGGGTTAATATCCACCGTATACATTGGACTTCAAATTATTCCATACCCCATTAACATGATAAAATCCTAGTATTATGCCAGAGTTAATTGTCTATATCATGTAATTTAAAACGAAAAGAAAAGATATGCCGATATTTCTGCAATAGTTTCAAAGGAAACGAGTTGTAGCTGTTCACGTGACACATTCCGTATTCATTTGTCTCTTTGTATGGCGAAAGTTTGTACGAAGCAACAACCTGAATTTTCTCAGATAGTCTCCAATACTTTCAATTGTTTTCTTACATATATATAAATTAAATTCAGTTTATCAGATTACCATATATGTATGTCCCTTGTAAAATTGTATTCCAACAAATGCTCATTCGAGCTTTCCGAAACCTACAACGCACATATCGAGTTAACGAAGTTTAAGGAAAATTTGTTTCCCATAAATTAAATACTCGGTTCATTTCTTGTAAGCCGTTTCGATCGCCATTTCATAATCAAAATCAAGATGAAGTTATAAAAAGGTATCTATTCTTTATCTTACATGATTTTGTTTCGCTTAAAAACATCATCAAATGGGAGTAAATCCCATAACTGGAAACATTGAGATCTTTCTTAACCGCCTAGCCACAATAAAAGGCTTTAGACAGAATATAGCATCGCAGCAATTATATTAAAAGCAGTGTAATGCGGTTTTTCGAGCGTGATAGTCCATTAAAAGAAAATGCCACAAATTTCAATCTTCAACGCGCACCACCTCAAAACGTCCATCGTCGTTTCTATCGTCGGTCGTGTTAGATCCAGCACAATAAATTGCACGTATCGGTGACCATTGTACTAGAATGAAAAGTTACCAGCCTTTTCTACTTATTACTACTTATCTTAAATGAATGGCGTATAAGGATTTTATGTCGCACAACGCTTTTGCATGATCTCCAGTCATAACAAAAATAGGGGAACAAATAAACATAAATGAAAGAACATTTCATTATCGCTATTAATCTAAACAAGCAGAGGAAAGATGCTATTAGTAAATTTATAAAGCAGATTACAAATAATCAAAATTGTACTTATTAAGTTCTTTCGTAATAGATATAAATTAACGAAAATATTGGGTTCGAAAAATTTGTAGCACAATTTACATAAAAAATAAAAAGTCACATCTTGAGACAGCCTGCTCCAATCTTTTCTTCTACTTTCTGATAGAAAGAAAAGAATAATAAAAAAAAGAAAGGAGAAATCTAAGCAAGTGACGTGGCTTTGTCGAGAAAGTTCACTGATTTACCGATCGTAATAACGTCTGAGGGAAGATCATTCAATGAAAATCCGAAACGTATTCACGACGTTTCACATTGTCTGGATTTCTGAAGGAGACTGAATCGAGATTGCATAAGTGCGAAGCGTTTGCAACAAAGTTCGTAGGCTGAGAAAATATGGGCCAATCGTAACTGAAGAAGTAAAATCTGTGGAATCTTTGCGTTGTTATCTTTTAATCGATTACGAATTTGACAAATTCAAAATTCACCAATCCAATTATATATATATATTATTATTATCATATATTTTTTATTTTTATATCTCGTATTCGATAATTAATGAAAAGAAAAAGTAATTAAGTTAAGTGTAAAAACGAAATAGAATCGATAGATACGAATCGAGAGCAGAGAAGTACAAGCATCAGTGGTTGAATGTAAACTGTTTCATTTTGTGAACCTAATAGTTCACCTAATAGAACCTAATAGTTTCAAAGTGATACGAGAGTGAGTACCTGACACTGCATCTAATATTAAAACGGAATGTCCAGAAGACATTACGTTAAAGCACCGATACCTTTTGATCAGCTAAATTACAGCATCAACATTTTTCATACAATTTTTACTTCGTTTCTATCGAAACGTTATTTTGATATTAACGTTAAACTAATCTGACCTTTTAGTTGCATTTCAAAGCATTCGAGTATAATATGAATCTCTAGAATCTATATGAATATCTAGAAGAATGTACTATTAAAAACTTAAATTATGACTTTAGACTATTCTTGACTATTATTCTTTTATTCGTCGATATTCGAATTGTTATGATCTCTAGCATGGAATTCAAACAACAAATGATTCTTTCGTATTTGCAAATTCAAATTTGAGTAATTGTTTAAGGATAACAATTTACCACTGAATTTTTGATAAAAACAGATCACAATCAAGTGAATTATACACCTACACATACCGCAACATTCCCCAATTCCGCAATGAAAAAGTTGGCTCTTGTTGGCAATGAAAACGCGAAATACCGAAGAAACGTATAAATTACGAGAGATAAACTGGAACAGACAATGAGGAAAGCATCTGAATAGAGTAAAGAGATCTAAACCGTTGTATAGTTTCTTGGCGAACTGAGAAATATCAAAGTTGTTTGTTTTTCGTTATTTTAATTTCCAAACTGCAGAGATTTCATAATACTCCGCATCAACCGCGCATAAATCAATGACATGCGATAAAACGGTTAAATTTTGCATTTTACATCGTATTTAATATCAAAACCTGCATTTTCTAGTATTCGCTACAATATTCATCTTTCTTACAATCATTCGCATATAATATACGGTAGCAATATTTTATAAATTACGTAGGTATATTAATATTTTACAATATTGTTAACCTCATTTTTCATAAAAAATTAAATTTTAAATGGTGAAGCTCAAATTTGTAACGATTTGCGCTTAATTTTTTTACAAATTTAATAGCGCGGGTAATCTTTATAATTTACAAAATGGAAATCTGGAAATTTTTATGCGAAGTTTGCACAATTTTAATTTTATAGTAACGAGCACAGATTCCTTGGAACAGTGCAAAAGGCGTATCGTTTGTGCTTATATCTTTTGCTTTAATTAAATGTCATTTATCTAATGGTAACTGCCTGTTGAAACATCAAATTGTGGTACCCGTAAAATTAATTTCACATTGGAAACTTCATAAATGTTATAGTATATGAAGTTATGAAATACGGTTGTACGAATTTTTGGATCAGGAAGTTATAATTATTTTAAAATAGTCTTTAGCTCCCTTCTTCACTAAGCAAACTTTTACATCCTCATTTTCACGTCCAACGATAATTCGGCTCCATTTCCTGTGACTAAAATTTCAGTGCAAGAGAAGAAATAAAATTTTGTCGACATTTCCTTTTTCGTAATTACACGGCCGGTATAACTTTACGAGCAATAATGTCTTTTTCAAACTATTTAATCGAAAAAGATTTACTGAAGAATTTTCGTCGATTCCCAAATGATCGTTTAGAATATTTTTCAAGATTTATTTATTGCTTTATTTATTTTTACAAGAGTCAATAGTGTAATCAGAATTTCAAGAACGTAATCCTTTCCTTGGACGTCTTATTTAGGACGACGTTTCTGAAGAACGAAACGGCCTGATTTCTCTTCTGCGTGATAGTGGTGCAATGAATAAGCTATGGAACAAAAGTAAACGAGGAAACAAAGGGATATTGATAAAATGAAGAGAAGGCAACGGAGGGAGAAAAATGTGATTTATCTTACACAATAATAGCAGGTTTGTGTTCGTTGATGACAAACATATCAAACAAAAAAAATGTCAAATTTGATTGTCTCGTTTCGCGAAGTAGGTCGCCTAAGAAAAGAAAACTCGAAACTTTCTTATGTTTCGTTCGTACTTCATACTCTTAGCTCACTTATCAGAACATCATCAGTGCCGGTATAAACTTTGAACGATTCTGGATATACGAGATTTATCCGATGAAATTCATATTCCATTTTTTATCGCGAATAAATTTTCCCCAGACGAGTTGAATTTTGCATTTTCACTCTTCAATTCTTCGAAGCCTTGACCGTTAACGTTTCTTCTCTTTAGATGCAACTTGTTCTTGACTTTGAAAAAAAAATGTTCAGCTGTTTGCTTCTTCGGTATTATTTCTAGCGGAATATTTTAATAGCATTTTACCATGTTAACAGAAAAGAGCACGAGTAAGTGTAAATTGCAAAAATATATTCATGTTTCGGTACATGAAGCAAGTACTAAATGTAAGAATCCTTTTACTACGGCGATTAATATTTTTATAATGAAACTTTCTCGCGACAGCTTCCCTTCATACTTTATTGCCCTCCAGGGAAGACTACTTTATTAGGTATCACATCACTTGTCTCGTATGAAGTATTTAACGTATCTCGAGTGTGTATTTCCACGTAGTAATAATATCGTAAATATTATTCAATGATAACGCGGCAAAGATATACTGGGGTAATATCATTTCACATTATGGCGAATTTCGGAAGGGATATACGACGTTATTTCTGGAGAATGTCGAAATCCTCGTCGCGAAAATAAAATCAAAACTCATGCTCTGTGGCGCAACGCGCCGTGCCGCAACGCGACGCGACGACGGCCAGAAATACCGTACAGGGGAAAATAGCGTCGCTTTTGTTTTTACGCTAGAAAGTAGAACGAACAAGAAATCAGCGCGGCTGCACGAGATCATGATTTTTCACTCAACGTGAATGTACGATATATGTGTTCTAGGCACTTCTTCTCAATCTTCGACAGGCGAATTGAGTTCGTAGGTATAATGGGTTCTTCCATGGTAAGTTTTTAGTGGACATTGTTCCACCGATACATAATCGCTACCTACATGTGGTGTAACACTATTAGAATTATCTAGATGATTAGAGGTATTATCCAATGATGTTGTTTACGTGTACGTATTAGAGAAAGAGAAAGAAAGAAAGGAATAGACAGAAAACCGAATTCAACTGAATATTTCTTTCCAAGCTTTCGCAAAAATTTGTTGCAATACTGTTCTAGATCGATGTAATTAGAGACGAAAAAGAATAACAAAGCATAAATGGTTGGAAATGGTTTGTTACATTGGCATAGAGATCCGTAGAAAGCGTTAATTGTCGATTGTTGTGTATGATTAGAAAAAAGAGGGAGAAAATTGTAACCGTTATATCGCCATATTTGTGTTTTTCTAATATATTATCGAATATTTTTGTTTTCGCTACTTTTGTTCGAGTAGTCTATCTGACGAACGAAGCATGATTTCAATATAAAGCTCGGTTTGCTATACTGTTACGTTATATTACGTTAGAGTTGGAGAGTTTCGAGTATTCACTCGCTAGATGCGTCGGAAGGACAATCGCTTCTTTCGTCGGAGAGATTTCTCGATGCTCCTCGGTGAAGTAGTACAACTTTTAAATATTAATTTCCTCTTTTGTACTCTCAAATTTTATGTCTTTGAAATTTACTTCGACGCAAGTCGTGTCGTAATTGTAAAGTGGCCGAAAATTCTCAATTTTGAAATAGAATTCGTATCATTAACTTTTAATAGTCGTTGTTCGTGTAACGATATTTTTTTCTAACATACCTAGCAGTAATGTCTAACAGTAATATAAAATCAAATTAGAAGAACAGGTATTTGAATTCTCTTGAAAAAAGTTTTCAACTTTTAATTTCTTTTAAGAATATCTTTTCAAAGACATACTCGTAAAAACCCTTAAATTCGATTTTCTTAGTGTAATTTCGTAACTTGATCAAATGGAACTTTTACGTACGTTTTATACTACGTGAAATTGCAATTTTTGACAGAGTTATAACAAATAGCTGAATATCTATTAAATATTCTTCCGACCTAACATCCTGTCGATTCTTATTATTATAATTACTTTTGCGTTCTTTTCTACAACCGTTTTAACTATTTCTTTACTTTCGTTTCTTTGTTACTGTCCTTTCCTTTCCTTTCTTTTCCTTCCTCTTCATTCCTTTCCTTTTCTTTTATTTAGAACATAAGATCTATGTAATAAAGAAGTAAAATTCCGTTAAGAGCACGTCCCGTTTCCAAACGATGTTCCCTCAAATTATCATACAATTCAATGCGTCCATTGTCTTGCTCGAGGGAAATTTCATTATAAAAATTGCTTCTTGTAAAAGACGAAAGCTTTTCCTTTTTGTTCTTCGTACAAATTAGCCAATGCAGTACAGTGGGCAAAAGAGCACTGATCGCAAACAGTAAATTCTTCGAAAAGGATTAAATCGAAGGGTTTTCCTGTGAATAAGTATCTCATTAATTGGCGATTCGAAGTCGTGCTCCATTAATTATTTTCCTAGTGACACATAAAACATCGACTGTATGTGACACATCTGAAGTATGTTATAACTATAAGAAGTCCATAAAAAGGAGCTGCCGTGGCACCGTATAGTATACATATTACATATATGCAGTAGAAATTCGGAAAATGAAAGTGCGAATGCAAAGCTCATAGCTGTTTGTTACCCTGGAAAGTTAATTAAATATTACTCGTAATATTAAGTTGGAACATATGAAATGTTTTTCTCAAATGCAACTTCAATTTATTCGCTTTAAGGTTGATCGACTCACCTCACGTATTATGCATTATTAAAATTGTTAATAAAAGTTCTGAAGATGGCTAACATGACAGTTTACACGTACCTATATAAAACGGTATTAAGTTTATTCCGCACAATATGTACCTTCTTCTTAATCAAGTAAAAGTGATAGGTTAGCCAGCTGTGTAGAATTTCTCGTTTTCTCTCACGTATCGTGCGAAGTGTGTAGGAAAGTATCGCACATAGATTTCCGTGGAAAGACGTTTTCGATGACTTCTTTTAAGGTATTTGCTTTTCCTAATCTTTCATATGGCACGGTACGTACATATATAGTCGATACAGATACATTGGCACTCCATCATCAAAACCAAAATCAAACAAAAACCGACTTCCTACTCCCTACGAGACCTGCAAAGTTCACATCTTCTGATTCATTACTACTCCGAAACATATTTTCTATTTATGTATTTTTTACTATATAATCGAGTAGCAGCTGGATCTAAAATATTAATCCTCGATAGGTGCAAAAAAATTGAATTTCTTGTTATCGTAAAAGAGAAAAGACATTATCGTTTGCGATGAATTACAATAAAAGCATTAGTTTTACGATAGAGTGTTCTCTGAAAACTCTTTTCTTATTTCTCGCGTGCTTCCACAAGTGGAAGAAACCTTCGAGCCGTAAGGCTACCGCAAATATGTACAACAGTCACGTTTCCTGCTTAGTGTTCTTCTTCTGCAAATCGTACTGCTTTTGTCTCATTTTGGCGTTTAGCTTCGCTTTCTTTTCTGAAATTTCTTTACCGGTCCAATTATACAGGATCCATTTTTTCTCTTATCGAAATAACAAACAAGATCCTATAATGAGAACAATACAAAAGTATTGTAACGAAATACATATATTGGAAATTATAAAAGAGAGAAAGAGAAGCTTTGTAAGTGTGAATGTATGATGGAATCTATTTGTATGTGATGTTGTTTTACGGAAGATATTTGATACGTATTTTTTTATTACCTTTTTACATCGAAAAGAAAGAGAATGATAAAAATACGTCATTTCTTAGTTGAACCATTCTTTAAAAGCCGAATAATTTTAGATATATTTTAAAAATCAATTTTTCAAACTAGACAGAAAAAAATGTGTTAAATTTTCAAACACTGCGTCTCGTATGAATCTTGTAACTGCATATGTCCGATCACGCACAATCTCTTTCTACTGAATTGTACAGATTGATTTCCTGTACCAATTTCAAAATGTAAATGAAATTTTGTTTATATCTCTGAATGTGTTATCGTCAAAGAAAATGCTTGAAAAACGTATTATTGTGTATTACGACTTTATAAATTTCTTTTCTCTTTTATTCGTATTTAACTTCAACATGAAATGAGAAAAATAAAAGAAGAAACAGAACGGATTTGGTAATTTATATGGTGACGGTATACACGATTAATTCGTATAATTTAAAGAGACTAGACTTGAATTTTTAGCTTTTTTGCATGTGATTTCTTTTCCCGCCATTCGCAAAATATATTTTTAACTCTACGTCATGTCCCTTCGTATTTCGTTGCGGCGAAATCTCCTTCGCAACAATAAGATCGCTGTTCCATGATTATAATAATATAGCACTTCCTGGTCTTATAGTAATTCCCGTTCTCTAGCAATATTATCTAGCGTTGCTTCATAAAGACGCTTCTTGTATAGAAATTATTAGATAAATTCGCTACTTTTGCTGCTATTTAAAATCCTATTTATCTGTACGGGCAACGATGAGAAAACTCACTGTTATGTTCCGATACTTTCCTACATGGTAGGTACATTTAAATTTAAGAAGCTTTTGAGCGAAGCTGAATGTAAATTAACCAATTTTGGAAAAAAACGTAAAAGGTAGTAATCTCAATCTATTACAAATAGTAATGCGTGAGCGATTTGAAATTGTACATTAGCACGAAAAAAATCGATATTGTTTTGCCAGGAAATGAAGTCAACATATTTCGACCGTTTTAAATAATTGTTAAAATTATACTATATACTATATATACTAGTATATACTACATACCAGTCTGAAAGTTATTCGAGCTTCAAATTGGTCGCAGAACTTTTTAAAAGCTTTATTTAAGTCGTCATCTAGATTAATTCTTTTTCAAACTTGTTTGACTTCCTAAACGATTAAATCATCATCAAACAAGTGCTAGTAATACGCGGACTCGATAATAATT
Source organism: Bombus vosnesenskii (assembly GCF_011952255.1). NCBI lineage: Eukaryota > Metazoa > Arthropoda > Insecta > Hymenoptera > Apidae > Bombus > Bombus vosnesenskii. The sequence continues at coordinate 9,295,035 of NW_022882925.1, forward strand.
AGTTTGTACGAAAGTCGAGCCAAACAGCGTTAAACGCGCGCTTTCGTTTCATGTTGATATTTTCTTGTTATCCGTATCGCCTATAGAAAATTTGTGATAAGAAAAAATCAGCGAGCAAAATGGTTTATCTTTGGTTGACTCACGCCAGTGGTGCAAAATGCTCTTAATGGTTCGATAATCGAATATCTGTCATCAGATTTTCATCGAACATGTGAAGAACTGCAGCTTCAGATTTACGAGCACGAGTTGCATAAATAAGAATTATGGTTTTGTATAATTTATACGACGATCCCCTGCGCGATGTCGATTAATAAAGATTTTTTGCGACTTTATTGTTCATATTTCCTTTTGGACAAATTGCTTACAGGAATGGTATTAAGAACAGAACGTGCTTAGTCGCATAGAAAATAGCTTATTGTCAAAATTACTTCGCTTCACCGATATACGCAAATGTAATTTTATACAACGTACAACGCCTATCGTATCTCCCGACCAAAAGAAAGAAATATAGGTCGAACCAGCGTTCAGATTTCGGTATTCGGTCCGATCGAAGATTCGAGTGTACCGAAGGCGATATCGAGGTAAAAGATCGATATTGAGAAAAATTAACGACAACCAAGCCTGACTATTGTCGACGAACCAACAAAAGATTCGAAACTGGCGGTGCAAATGTTCCTATCCTCGTTGCCGTCGATCCGTAACCAAGAAATTCCCGCGCTTTTACGCTCGAGTGGGTATTACGGAAAAGAAAAAAGATAATAAAAAAGTGAAAAATAAAAAAATGAGGTAAGATTCCAGTCTATATAATCACGATAGAAACGTTGAACGTGGAAATTTGGTATAGAAAATGGTCGGTGGTGGAGGACGATGGGAAAACGAAGATGAATCCCAGCGACGCAGAAGGGAATCGGCAAACGGAAACTGGAAGAACGATGGAACTGTGAAAATTACGATTTCGCGGGCGAAAGTGCGGGCCTGCCGACGTATTGATTGTCGGTCGGTGGAGAGAGTCAGCGCGCCTGTGCTCCAACGTTTCACGCAGAGACCACGAGAGAAAAGGAGAGAGAACAGAGAGGAAGCGCACCAGTAACGAAGAGAGGAAGCAGCGAGGGCACACGGAGGGCATACGGAGGGTGGAGAAACATCGACAGAGGGAGAGAGGGTATGGAAGAGGGAGAAACACCCTCGCCCCCGTGGTCCTGCTGCCACCGTGTCGGTTTCCAGTCCAGTCTTCCCCTAGGCACTCGACAGGCCGGTGCCTGTTTCTCGAAGCGACACGCGCTCTGTCTGTCGTTCTCGCAGCACACTCGTCAAACACACGACATTCATACATACATACATACATACATACATACATACATACATACATACATACATACATACATGCACACATACGCATATTCTTGGATACGCAGATACAAGCCATACACTCGTGGACACGGCTCTTCTGCACATATGAGTCTACACACGCATAAAACAATTCGCCACGACGCACGGTGTATTTGTATATATGATACATAAAAATATACTCAAACGGAGAGAAAAATATAACATACATAATATAAGGAGAGGAGACGTACGCGGGCGCACACGTAGGAAACACCAACCGCGCAGAGGCACCCACATGTCTACTCACACTGTGTACACGCGTACGCGAGAGACCGTGCCGCACACACGCAACGAGTGGTCATCGTCTTCATCTTTGTCGTTTTTGTCGTCATCGTCACCGCCGACTTCGTTTTCAATTTGTTCCTCATCGTCGTCATCGCCGTTCTCGTCGCTTCGTCCCTCTATATCACACGGCACAGTTACAGAAGGAAACGAACAAAACCAGGCGTTGCACCGTAAAAGAAACGAGGAATAACTGTTTCACGATCGGCTGACGAAGAATTGCGTGGCAAACAGAGATTATGGCCCGTGAAGGGAGTTAAGCCTTGTGCCGGTTTCCTTCCTGCAAAAGAGATTCGCTGCTTCGAAAAATACCAATCGAGACTCCGCAACCTACGATCTTGCATGCGAAACCGTTGTTTAGGGATTCAATAAATAGAGGTTCGAGATTACTTGAAATGTTATCATAGCCGACGGAAGTCGAGGATATTCGACCACTGGTGTCTGACACCATTTCTGAGAAACGAAGAATTCGGTCGGTTATTGTGATCGGCGGGAAATCGATTTGGCAAAACTTGGGCGACTCGCGATATCGTCAATGACTTGGTCGTTTCATCTTGAATCATAGGAGAAAAAGAACGAGGCCTAACCAATGCCCTTCCATTACCATGTGAAAATCTGGTAACCGGTTCACGCTAATCTGGCATCGTGCTATCTAGTGGACGGCAAACTGTTAATACGCAAGAGAAGTTACCAGTGGAAAGTTAGTCCGCTGCGTGTTGCGGATCATGAACCCCGTTTGAAGGGCGACGACAAACTTTAAAAGTGGGGTTCATCGTACCACTCTTCGTCGGAGACAAGTCCTGAGCCTGTGGCAGTAGCCTAAAAACAGTGATCTTCCTGCAGATATACATATATATATATATATGTGTGTGTGTGTGTGTGTGTGTGTATATATACACACATAAACGTCTATTTTTGTTTTTCTTCGGCTCGAAAGCCGGGCCCATTTTTTCCGGAACTGGCCATATTAGCGAAGTAAAGAGATTTTTGTAAAAATTATCGTAATTCTAACGAAGAAGCAGAGAACACACTTGTTAACGAACGACATCACCTGCACCGAGAGAGATTAAATATCTCTATATATAGAAATCTATATATGAATATACATACATATATATATCTGTATATCTATCTATATATATGTATATATGCATATATATAAATGGAAAGCATACATATCTTAACGATGTTGATGATTCATAGTATATTTTGATCATACCGAGAGTAAGATAGAAACAAAGAGTGTGAGTGAGAAAAAGACAGAGAGAAAGAAATTAGCGAGAGAACGACCAGGCAAATCGACAGGAATAATAATAAAAAGAGTTCGTAATATATATAGAAAGATAAAAGTAGATATTAAATCGTAAATAATAAAACAAGGGAAAGAAAGGAGACGAAGATCGAATTGTTCGAGCCTGATCGTCATTTATAATTGCCTACATGCCTGCCGCATTCTATCGACGTGACAGAAGCATGTACGACTGTGACATGATTCCTGATCGTCAGGTATGTTTTACGATAATCTAGTACTTTGCTTTTAATCTGCCGCATCGAAATTTCCATTGTTTCGTGACACGTCAAACAAAGATCGAGTTGTATCGGCGAAGTCTAAGTGGAAATCGTGATAAATCGATAAACATGTGTTTTCAAAAAATATGTCGCAAAGATTGAAACGAAATTATAAGAATCGATAAAGTTTCGAATGCTTCCCGATCGTTTTTAAAAAATAAAAATAGTTACGAGCAATTTTAAGATAAAAGCTAATGCGTCCAAGTACCACACAAGCAAGTGATATTTCTTTTTCAAAGTATTTCATTTTATATTTGAGAGAAACCTTATTTACCTTAATACTTTATTTTCTCTCTTATGAACATAATTACTAGAAACATATATCTTCCATTAACTGTGATCAAAAAATTTTGAATAGCATATAATCGAATAATACTCTAAAGATTGGAGATTACATTAACGAAACAAGCAACAGCATTTTTACTGTCCTTTATGATTTCCACCGATAAAAAGAATCGCAAAAAGGTCATCTCAAATCTCTATAATTAATTCGCGATGGTTATACGATCATTATCATTGCATCTATATCAAACGGTCGCAACACAAAGCAGATCTTTGCGCGAAAGTGCGATGTTTCTTTGTCAACTTAAACTAATATTTTATTTAATAGATTGAAAATAAATAATCTTCGTATTGTTCTTTCCCCAACATAATTAAGTTAAAATATTTTTCGTATGAATTTGAAACCAGCGACAAGTCCAGTAACGATAACGTTTATTTTGGAATGGAACGCGATGATTGATCTAAAAATATAATTCCCTTAAGCGTTTACACAAGAGTGAGAAAACAAGCTAGAATGGTAGAACAGCTTTGAAACCATCGGTTAGGTAAAATTTTCTCGATAAATTCTTGCTGAATCCTCGATACAGTCCACGACTAAACTGAATTATTACATCTGATCATGATTATCGTAACATACGATAAGAAATGAAACTGTTTTGCGAGCAAGAGGAATTCTTTCAATTCGATTATTATGTAGTTTCTTAGGTTTTGTTTCTTTATCAGAAATTTGACATGAAATAAAGGATTAAGACTAGAGGATTACGAGTTCGATTACTCCTTATATATTACATTATATTATATATATTCTCCTTCAGCCCTGTCATTTAGGAAGCAATTTTTCTAAATTGGCTAAAATCTCAGTGACTTGGAGCTCGATTAAAATTTGTTAATCAACATTCCCCTACCGCGATTTCAAAAACAATGTTCCTAATTAATATTTTCGCAAATGCTCTTGCTTTGGATCTTCGGTTTCTATTATTCTTTTAGCCTCCTAGTCTTATTGAAGTTTGGCATTTATCGTAAATTAAATACCAACTGAGAAAATAGACAACTACAAAATAGTATGGTATAAAATGGTATGGCTAATGATAGCAATAGGTAACAATACTTCGTTGAAAATCGATAATAAAAAACAACAAAATTTACGAAGCGATCTACGTAATATATTATATTATATGTAAGTCATACTGATTTTTAAAAATTCTGTGATATTTTCAATTCCGTGAAACTTTCATTCACAAACATTCTATTAGAAATTCTGTATTTTAACGGAAATCTGTTAGACGTATCATAAAGAACATAAAGTATGCGATGCATCACTTTGTCAGTAAACGTGTGTCAAATAAAAAACCGAAAGAAAAAAGTAGAAATAAACGAGATTAAGAGATAAAGTGGGAAAACAGATCTAGAAAGATAGAAAGATGAAACGACGGCCCTGCTTCTGCAAAATAACGACGTCTCTAAGCTATCTTTTGATTGGTGTAACACTCTAAGAATTTGAAATCGAAGTGTACGAAATAGGTGCTTTCCTAATTCTACCGATCTTGGTAACGGAATATCTTGTTTCAGAGGAAAGTTCAGTTTCCGAGCAGTTTCGTCGTAATTTCCGTCCAATTTTCGTTCTTAATCTCCACCTCCAATCTAGAACTATCAATCCTTTTTCGCTTAGAATTGTGGTCAATATTATCGCGTTTCGTATCTAAGATAACTTTGTCTTTGAGGATATTATAGTATCTACCGCGATAAAAGATTTATTTAGTTCTAATTTCAACTTGCGACACAGCTAACATTTTGAATTTCAACAAGGGACGAGATGTACGTGAAATGAACATGATTTGATAGTGATCGCGAGATCACATTAAAAGAGATATCTGTAGTCATCGATGCGATGAAAATCCAATCAACTATGAATATTTCAACAACTTTCAACGATGCGAATTCCGTCGAAGTATTTTGGAAGAAGTTCTATGTGCCGATCATTCATTTTTATATTAACAACGATTCTTTCGTATTTCTCTCCGAGCTTAAGATAATTTATACCGATAGAAAAGTACAATTTGCTTCAAAATGCTGCAAAATTAAGAGAATTAAAAAATTAGGAGAATTAAAAAATTTTTTATAATTATGCTAGTTGATTACATTGATTACATCGTGAATCTTCATATCGTGGGAATAATGGTGAAAATTTGATTAAATGTATCTTTAAGCACTATTCACAACACTGTTCTCATAGATTCGTCAGCCGCTATCTGGATTCGATCAACACTCGAACCCTATTACTTTTAGGGAGAATCCGCAACGGAGGAAACCGCCCTTTCTCCGCTATTCTGTGTCTTTTCTCCTTGAGAAAAGGCAACTATGCTGGTGTGGCAAAGTCATCTCGGTGAAGCGAATTTCGTACCAAGTCTACCATTAAATCCTACTTATTACTTTCTCTCAGGGACATAGCAAACAAATATTTTTCATATCGAGAAAAATTATTAGATCCTATGTCCAACATGTTCTAATGCTCGATCTTTGTTGTTGTCATTTTATTTCGAGAACAACGGAAAATGACACTATATTCTATACAATTTCCAAGTGGTTAAATACGATATAATTTGAAATATTTATTCTTCTTTTATATGTACAATTTATTAAAACGAACGCATTTATTACTTTTATCAAGTAAAAAATTTACATGTTGCGTGCAAAAATCAAATCAAGTTTCTCACGATACTTCATTATTTAGAATACGTAAGGCTACTTAATATTTGAATTATTGAATTATTAAGTTTGAATATTCTTTTCTCGTGTATCGATACATATTTACGCGTTTCTATAATTTTTCGTTGATAGGCACTGATCGATCTACTCGTAACACACAAGTTTTCGATAAATTTAAATATAGAACGGAATTGTCTAGTGATATCGTAAAGAATCTTTACTTAGAAATAGCGGGACACGATAAAAGGAATTCTACCCTATCGTAACTTATTCTCATAAGTTGTAAGTTTTATGAGTTTTATTTTAATAAGTTTTTTTTATGTTATATTTTTATAAGACTACTATTCATTTTGTTTATTTATTTATTTTTTTGTTATAACTATTCCTTTTCGGCTTAGGATGCCTTCCGACTTGCATCGTATCTATAATACATTCACATTCTAAACTCTTATCTTATTAATTACTTAATTGAATACATTTTGTCGCTATTTTACATTCGAAAAATTAACGGTAATCTAGAGAGTAGATATTACATGATAATATTATTTAAAAGAATGTAAATAATAGAGAGTTATATTCGTAAAGAAATATCCGTTTAACCCGTTATCGTTTCTTTATAGTCTATGAAACTGGTCGTTATTCTTAAGTAACAATACTTATATTGAACGTTTTATAATTGTTACATCTAGACGATATAATTACATGAATGTTTTATATCCTACATCTTCAAAGTGACAATTACTTAACGAGGTAGTTAGTTTCTAAATAGTTCATTATGAAGTTCTAATTATCCATTTTCGTTAAAGTAATTAAATTAGAAATTGACATCAATTGACTGTTTGTATAATGTTTCAAGATATTCGCAATGTAATCTCTCCTCCGATAAGTTGAGCATAAAGTTTTTTCGATCTGAAGTTATTTTTATACACGTCTGAAAAGAAATCTGATCGCTTTAAAAATATTCCACCAATCCTCACGACAATTTCTGTATTCCTTTTTAAATCCAGATAAAACGATAAAAGTAGCGTTGTGTTATATATTCAAAATTAATTTGGAAGTAATCCTGTTTTATTAAAGAATATAGAGATGTTTTTCTACATAACGATGTCGAAAATATTCTCGCTGATATCAGCTTTTGTTACAAAACAATTCAGATACTGTCACGAACAAAGAATCAAAGTATCTTTGATCATCGATCGATAAATTCCTAACATTTCTACGATATTAACGTATAGATTTGATAATCCAACCCTTTCGAATGAACTGTCACATGTTAATGATCACATCATTTACAATACGATTTCATCGAATCGTCAGAGGCATCGATTTCAGCGAGGTACAGGTCGTTATAGCGACGGCGAATCGTTTTCCGTGGCATATCTATGGAATCACTTGGAATCCAATCATGGATAAACGGATTACGTTAACCCTGCACGCTGTATCTTTGTTTACATAGCAGTATCGTGAACAGGAGCATCATGCAAAATTGTCATCTTAGTGACAAGCCAGGTTTCTCTTTACAAGAACATCGACGAATACGTTAGTACGCCTAGAATAAAGAGAGCCTAAATTTCTAGAGAATTTTAATTAACAGATAATCTTGTTTCCAGGGATTTTCAGAATATTAACTCGAATGTACATCATGTATGATTAAATTATTCGTTTTTTATATTGTATATATTATATATATTATATATATGTGTGTGTATGTTTTATATAATATATATAATATAATATAATATAATATAATATATATATATAAATGTAAATGTTTAGCTTGCACTGTTTTTCCACCCGGTGTGCTTATAATGTGCTCAATTAATACACTCTTTCACGTACTTAACGACGAATTTTCGCATTTTGGTGAACCAGTAATTTCGCTTTATGCGCTCCAACGTCTTCTCTGCGCTCAGTTGTCCCGCGTCGTCGTGGTAGAGATGACATATCTGGAAGCGCGCGTTCTTCGGCACCACACATGCCTTTCCTTTATTAGGTAATCGTCTGAATACCTTGTTGTCTTTCAAGTATACTCCTCGAAGTAGTGTTTTGTTTTAGGATTCCGATCACTCGTTCCCAGGATCTTTCTGACGTGTGCCAGTTGCTCGTCCTGCAACTGAGCCGCCGTTATCCAATCGGCCTCTGTGATATCCACGTACGCAAAATCCAATATCAGTAGCGGGTTTTTACTGAGGGCGTCCACATGGACCATTCTCGTTCCGGCGCACTATTCGATATCGAAGGTAAATTCTTGTACGTCCAACCACCAACGTTCGACCATGAGCAATAAATTTTTCTCCGAGAATGTCGTTCTCAAAGCGTTGCAGTCCGCGACTACCTTGAAAGTAAAGCCGAGTAGGTAAACTCCGAAGTACCGTAACGCCAATACTACCGCCATCGTTTCCAACTTGTAAAAGTGGTAGTACGCTGGTCCGCCGTAATCTGTTTGTTGAAGTAGGCGACGACGGTCATGTCTCCACCCTCTTGCTTCTGCATAAGCATTGCTTTTACATCTAAGGAGCTCGTATTCGTAGGTAGTTCTGTTGACCGTTTCGGGTCGAAAATCATCGTGGTTAGGTTCTTCTCTTTATCTTCTCTTTACGGAAATCCTGTTTCTGCCCCCCCCCTCCCAACACCACGGAACATCCTTCCTGGCCAGTCACGTAATCAACTCCACGATCCTTGCGAAATTCCGAATGATTTTCCTGAAAAAACTTGCAAATCTCAACAATTGCCGCACTTCCTTGATGGTTGCCAGCACCCTCATCTGCAGCACAGGTTCGACCTTCCATCGTCCCCGCTGCACTCCCTCCTCGTTAATTTTTCAACTGAGGTACTCAATCTTCGTCTTAAAGAAAGAGCATTTTTCCAAGTTGAGAGTGAGTCCGTGCGTTCGTAATGTCTACAGTAGCTGCCACAGCCACTCCATCCCCTTGTCCACCGTACGCGATGGGATAATGACGTCGTCTAGGTATGGGACAACGATAAGCCGTCCATAAGCCGTTAGAACGTGGCAGAGACGTTCGTTAGTCCGAAAGGCATTCGCAAAAGCTCATAGTGCTCCTCTGGCGTTACGAATGCCGTCTTCGCAATGGAGTTTTCCGCCATCGAAATTTGACAGTATCCGGATGCCAAATTTAGGCCCGTGAAATATTTAGGATCCCCAAACTTGTCGCGACCTGGTCATCGATCGATCTGGCATTTAGCTTTCGATAATCGACGCACATCCCGTAATTGCCGATATTTTTCTTCATTAAGGTAATCGGATTTGCATACGGCGAGTCCGACTCTCAAATAATTCTGTTGTCCAACAATTTCTTGATCATTTCGCGTTGGTCCTTCTTTCTGGCTCCGCGAGGCAACACGGACGGTATACGACGGGCGCGTCCGTTACGCGCTTAATTTCGAGCGCCGTTTCGTATGTTTTTCTTAAGTCGCGCATTGACGACAACGTGCAACAACGAAACTCGTCGTTCAACGTAACGCACTTCCCATGCGCTTCTTTTTCAATCTTATCAAATTACAACTTGAATTTCGCGATCACGTCGCAGAATCCGATATCCTTCCCCGTATCAAGCGGTTTCCACGTTTGATCACGACTACATGATATTGTAATCTGAAGTCCTGTCTGATGATGACGAGGTGCCGCGTGTATTCGTCAGGAACTACGAACGAGTCCACGTCGGTCTTCACGTTTTGGATCGCGATCATCACGCGTTTCCACCACCGTTTTTCGCGCAAACATTCGAGGCAGTGCATCCGCGATAACCCTCGTCGCAACACCTAACTACCTGGCTACCGACGAGTGCATCACGGTGCACGCACTACCCGTGTGAACGAGACTATTTATCCGATTCCCGTTGACACTTATGCTAATCCCATATAAATTTAGCACCGGTTTTATACGGTCGAGAGTATTTACTTGCTTGCTAGTATCACCCTCCTTTTCGGATTTGTGGCACCGCCTCGCGATATGTTCCATCTCTGCGCACCGCAGTGACACCTACCACTGGTCGTCAATAAACGCCCCTTTCCTCTTTTCTTGATCGTCGCCGGTCGTTCCACCTCCTTCCGACGGTCCCCGTCGATGCCCGTCGAACGCGGCCTTGATTCTCTCGACGTGATTGACACTCGATGACCCCGCGTTACCCGCCCTCGTGACGGCATGTCGCCAAGGGTGCTCATAAACGCGTATAACGTGTTGGGGTCAGAATGCTTCGCCGAGCTCACGGTGCGAGCAACAGCGTCGTCCGGTATACCACCGATCACCATATTCGCCTGATATTTATCAGATATATCGATATCTAACTTTCGCAATTTGCATGGCTTCTGGAAACAATAATCTCCTAAATTCTGCCCAGGCCGTGCTTTATACGATGCTACCTCCTTGAACAGACGGCTAAATGGCACCGTCTTCAAGAACTGGGCCACCAGCTGTACTTTCGTCTGCGCGTAGGTGATGATGATATTGGCGGGTGTCATACCACTTCCTGGCGTCACAGTCGCGTGGCAATCAACCGCATTACCGACCCAACCATACCACTTGGCAAGTTCATCCACATGTCAGACCCATTGTTCAATCACTAAAACTTCGTCTTTCATGGAGACGAATATGGGGATTAACGATTCGTCGCCGGGTCGGGTATGCGTCGGTGTGCGCGGTCGCGAGTATGAGCTGTGGTTCAGGTGCACGAACATTTGCTCCAAACGTTCTAATCGACCGTCCTTGTCCGGGGTCCTACGACACCCATGCGGCGGGCGTGAACGCTAACGCGCGGATGATCAAGAGCGCTGTTGCGAGCGGGCAGACGATCGAGAACGCGGACGCGAACGAAGGATCTTCACCAATTGTTCCAGCCATGCCAACCGCGCTCCTCGGTCCTCATTTTCCACGTTCTCCGCATTCCCGCGTCGTACCGACGAAACGTCCGGGAAAGAATCATGTTCCTCGAGCTCGCAACGGACGCACCGCTACGTATTTCTACCGATTCGCACATTTCTTCCTTTTCTATTCTCCATTTTTTCCTTTCTCGCACTCCGCACTGCACGCGATCACTGTGAAATGTTTCGCATTATAGCACGTAAGCGAATCCCACTTCTGATATGTAAGAAGCACTAAAAGCGAATTCACGTTAGTTCCGCTTACAGCACGTTCTGTAAGCTCGAAAAAAAAAAATAAACTCGTGTGATTTTGCTTTTACGTTCGTCTGTGGTGACGATTGTACAAAAAATGGTCGAATACCCTCGGCGTCGCAGCCGTACAAAAGGTCAGAGCCCGCTAGCTTGTGCTCTAACGAGGGAGAGGGTATACTTTCGACACCCTCACGTGGTTTCGCTATCTCTTCCTAGAACCCAGGCAATCGCAATCGTAAGACGACCACTGGGCCACACACCGTGCGGATGATGAAAGACAGCTTGTCAGCCCGAACGTTCGAACTTCGCATTTTCTTACATAGTATACATATAAGTCTAATATGTAACTAAGGCTACATCTCTTATACAAATCGATTTTATCAAGATTCAATGTAAATGTGAACAATATTGTCATTACAATCGGGCACTGTTCTTCGTAACAATTCATTTGTTACAAAGAAGGTGTTATGGATAAATTTAAAACTATAGTCTGCGATTTTAGTTGTGCTACAACTTAATTTATGAACGTACGATTTTTTTGCGATTGAGATGTGGGTCTTGTGATCATCAATTATTATTATTATATACGGAGCTTGGAGTATTATTATTATACTTGAATCATTTCATCCACCCTCGACAAAAAGGTATATTCTTTTCCGTTTACTTATTTGTCCCCTTGATGTAGATAATCAAAAGAACAATACAAAATTCCTTGTGATATACTAACTACTCGTTCACTTTAAACGAGAAGGAATGATATGCTTAACTCTGCGAAGGTGGAATTGGTTGGTGGGATCCAGTTAGCCAGAAGTAGAGCGAGGCTCGAGATAGTTTCTGAACCTCGTTCTTCTGAATTTCGTTCTTTTCTCGAACGCTGCCCTTAGATTTATAATAAAAAGAGCAAACGACAGTGTACTAGATAAGCATCGAAAATTAGAAGCATGACAGGAGTAAATTGACTGAGTAATTCGTTTCCATCGATTCCCTAAACTCTCGTTTCACGGCAATGAAATAGACTGCACTGGTAGAACGACGTCTGGTTAACTCCTGGTCATCCGTCGTTTATCTGAGTGAAACTGACGTAATGCTTTTCCATTTGAGCAATTTAATGGATTACATCGAATCTCCCATCACGATTCTGTTTGTTTTCATGATGGCAGGAAAATTGGATGAAATCGGCATCATGCTCAGCTATTTCCAAGGAAAATCTTCGCGTGCCATTTCGACGGAGCTAAAATTTACATTGTAGAATAAAAGCACGAGACCAAGGGAGCTGCTGCTATTAGGTTGGTGTCGGTAAAATGTTTCTTCGAGTAAAACTAGAGCTAAAAATTAAAGCTAAAAGATTCATCGTCATTTATAATTCGGTAGTTAATCCTTAATTATCCGAAACTTTTCGCGTTTTTACTTACAGTCTCCGAAATTTTTCTACTTTTTCTCTATACCTTTTTCAGTCTCATGGAATTAGCTTGAACCCTTCCGCGATTAAAATTTGCTGAATAAGCATTGTCACTGTTTCTCCGAGATTTTCTATGACTCAAACTATACTACCATTTCTTCAACGTTTCTTCTTTTTACGATATATTTTCAACGAAAACGCCAAAGAAAAGTTATACGCCATACGCTTATAAAATATAACGCCAGAAAAGTTGTATACAATTGCGAAAATTTTTATTTAGCTTACTGTATTTTAGTAAGAATATAAAAGTATAAATAAATAAGAATTTTAACTTTCGCGATGGAACAATACATGAAATTTCAAATATAGTCGTCGCTTATCGTACAAGATTAGTAAACAAGAGAAAAAGACTTAAATAAAACAAGTGAAAAAAAAATCAGGGTTCCAACCAAAATTGTATCCTCATCTTAATTAAGATTCAAGGGAACGAAACGAATGATTTATACCGGATGTTCAAACTTTAATAAGCTGCCGTTCGCTGTTTCGTTATTTCGCTAATAAAACGCCGACAAGGTAAATAATGCATAAACAATGTTAGTGAAAGGAAAAAATGTCTTGAAACTATGTTATACGAATGGCTAAACCGCGATTGAGTAGAAAATGGCGAAATGAGGAAGAACTGTGACGGATGGCGTGAACGATGTAAAAGCACAGCTCATGCATCTTTTATAAGGGTAGAAGTAGAAACCAAGGGGTTGTCCTGAGTAATCGTATGATACGTACAAGAAGGGACCAAAAGGGGAAAATCAAGAGGAAATATCGAAGGTTAGATCATGCACACACTGATGGCCACTCGTTCTAAGAGGCTCTATCCTCTTAATTAACTCTACATCCGAATACGTTTTATTTCTACGTTGTTACCACCCCTTCCGACAATAACTATCCATCTTTGCTTTCTATGTAGCTGTTGCATTGTTTTAAATATTTAGCATATTTGGCAAATTTAATTTATCGAGGCGGAAGGATCAGTGAAAGCATGAATTGAATATTCCAAGTATAAGTACACGATCAAACTTTGGTGTCGTGTATACGTTGCGAATTAATTTTCTACAATACATGTTGCATAACAATGCATAAAGCATAACATTAGAAAAAATCAAACGATCGCATGCATGAAAAAGGGGCGCGTATCGTAACGAGCAGCAAAGTCGTTAAAAAGTTCAGTGACTTCCATAGCGAAAAGAAGAAATGTATTGAAAAAATAAATATCGAATATCAGATTGTTTACGAACATGTGACCTCTCACTTTGAGAGACTCTGCAGCCCTGATTAACGCCAAATTGAATATTTACGATCTTTTTCAGCTAACCGTCACAACAAGGTTCGTCTTTGCACGATAAATTACAGCGGTTTCACAGACCCACTGCAGGTGGTATCGTTCTGAACAGCCATGTTCTCCCTGACTTCCGTTTTCTCCGCATCTCGTTGCAACCAGCTTGATTAATCGCATCCTCGAAATTTCCCATATAAATTTCTCCATTTCATTATAGTTTATCGATTCCATTTTTTTATGGAATTTTTTACGTCATTTACAACTTTTAACAGGAAGACCAATTTTCCATTGGATTCATTTATATAATAAAAATTAATTCATATTTTATATGATATATTGACATTTAAAACAATAGCTTTCTTTTTATGGTAACTAAAACTACACGTAATATGAAACTGCTGATTTCTGGACAGAGAAACATGTTCTTTCAAGCATCTTGAGCTAATAAAAAATATGAAATATAGAAATATAAAAAGAGCCAATGCGGTGGGTTAAAAAAGTAGTACCTAACATGGAACACAAGAAATTTGTAAAGAAATATCTTTCATTTTTTAATCGTATATTACATCAATTTTCTTTGTCTTTTACGCGTTGAACACGAAAATGAATGTGCAATCTCTTCTTGATTCTAATGAAAACAGCAAATACATTTGATTCATTTCTCGCTATTATTGTCATGTTCTTAACTTTCGCCACAAAATAAATATCACCAAATATCAACATCATCATCAGTAACAGCGTCATTGACATGTTCGATATTACAACGTGTTTCATATTAACTACAGTTACCTTAATCCGTTAATTACATTACTTATAAATCAAGCCGATGCATGTGTAAACACCGATTAACTATTATCACATTGTATTTATCGCTTATTGTGCGAAATTACCGATTTTACCTAAACGGCCAGCGTTACATACCGTCCACATTGATTAATACGTATACCAATTGTTCCCTTACCAGTCGTCCTCCTAACAGCATCAATATCTTTTTTTAAGAACGAAACAGAGAAAAAGAAAAGAGGAAACAAAGACAGAAGAGTATGGTTGATGACAGAAATACGAAAATTCACGAGGACGTTAGAGAAACGTGTCAAAATCGAGGACATTAATTAGGAAGTCTTAGAAATTTGTTCGTAAAAGGAATTCGCGGGTTGAGAAAACTTGGTTAATTCGTGAACTTGGCTTTTTAGATAGAAAAATGAACTGAGTAGAGTTGCAGAACTGATTAAAACGTGCGACTCGCAACGTTATGCTTCACATAATTTGTGGAACCCTTTTCGTGGTTTCAGCATACAGGAAAATTTAACGCTAATTCGAGCTACCACGGGAATCATCATGCATCAGCCTTGTTCGGCTTGAATTCGAATTAATACGACAAACCTATTATTAATAACGTCGGCAAACTGACTGATAAATGGTTCGCGCTAATTTTGTACATTCGGGAATCGCAAGATCACGATGCAAAATATTCGCCATAGAGGTTCTCATAAATACCGTGTATTATCGCACACCCAACATCAAATAATATTTTATCCGCGATAGATAAAATTCGGGATGCGATCAATGCTATCCAACTAATTAACTCGTGAAATTTTTATTTATACGATATTAATAGGAAATAGAATTTATTTTATAACCAGTCCCCTTGCAAATGATCTAAGCGAATTAAAGTTATAACAGCTTAAGAATATCGTTCGTGTCTGTTGGCTTTACAATTACTTAGTTGCTTTGCATTATTTCTTTATTAATCATTTTATTCTTAGATTTCTAATATTTTCCTACATATAGCACCTGCTCGAGGTATTAATTCCATTAATTTCATCGCGGAAGTCATGAGATTGATAGCTAAGAACCACCCAAGATTTCTAATAAACAAATTACATGCGGTTCGCATAATTCCATGTATGCAATAACTTTCTTATTGCAGGAAAGATGAACTTATGCGAAGAATTTGTTCTCCGTCCTGTCGCTGGATGTGTGGCCTACTTATATCGAACTAATGAATTTACGAGGTTCCTTCCCCACGCGACCGTGCGAGCTTACGGTGGAAAATTTTCATTGTGATGTTAAGTTAGATAGTATCAGAGATTAAAAGTATTCTTAAATAGTAATTTCGATTAGGAACCGATGTTATTCTTGTGATATTAATGCATTCAAGAACGCGATATGTTAAATTCTGGAGAATTCTCCAGTCGATTTTATTTTCCGACGTATAGGCCGTATATTCGTCAATTTTTAGTTTTTAATTTTCTCTAGAATTTTCTACCCGAATTCAGAGTGATCGGATCTTAAATTACGACAAATTCTTAACTGTAATAGAAATATACACTAATGCTTACGATTAGAAGTATGCAATCCTCGTATAGTTTTACCCGAACCTAATTTAATATAATATATTATGGAAAATTACGGATAAAAGAATCTGCGATAATCGCATCATTTATTAATATTATAACTGTGTATCGTAAGAAGAAGAAAAACGAAATCGTCTATCATTCGAAAGATATTAATTTTTCGATCCACGTGTCTGTTCATATCTCTTTTTTCAATTCGGATTTAAAAATTTCGGATTTTTGTTTTCTATGGCGTTGCATATAAAGCGATATAGAGAGAAGTTCGATGACAACCGAACTTCGTGAAATACCTGCATATTTAGCGGAAGAGTTGTTAGTGAGTGCCTTGAGACTGCATAGTATCAAGAGTAAAAAAAGAGATACTGTCATATCATAACAGAGATGTCCTTTATCCTTTCCATGGAAACTACACGGCAGCAATTGCGGAAATAAACGCGATCCTAGGGAAAAACACGAACCAGTGAGGCTGTCTCACTGATTCGCAGTTGAAATATCAGTCAACAGTCTTCATTGTTTGGCCAGTCTCTCATTTTGTCCCCACGGCGGTATTAAAATCTTCCACGTGCTCGACAGTTTTGGGAGGTATAAGTTCTTGTTTGAAACGAAAAAAACGCAGTCGACCACAATGAACACATTGAGAGGAAACGAGCTGTACATATCGTCGCACATCGTCACCTTGCACCTGTCTCGACACAGGACATTTAACAATGCTCCAAAGTACAGATCCACGAATACGAATCGTGAACCGAATGTCGCGTATGTACGTATGTATATAGATTGTAGATACGTGGGCAGAGATTGCATCGGTATTTGTTATTCGGTGTTGGTATTTGTACTCTTGCCTACATCAATGTGTACGTGCAAGTATGTATATGCGATCATTCGATTGTGCGCATTCACGTCGCGAAACAATACCCCCGAGTTCAGTTCACCCCTTTCCCGATAGCCCTTGCTCCCCCTTTTTCTCTTCCTGTCAATTTCTCTTTCATTTCTTCCATCGCTGCTGCTTTTGCCTCCCTGACCCTTTGCCTGGCATCCAGATGCTCTACGGTCTTCGTCTGATTCACTATTTTCCTTTTCTTAGTCTTTTTATCTCTTTACATAGGCGTTTAATTGTTGTTCTCTCAACTGTTCGTAAATCTCTACAATTATTCCGACTCTGGCCTAGTTTTTGTTTTCTCCCTCCTCACACTTTATTTCTTTAGATACGTTTCTTTAGCCTACCACGTAGTTTCCTCGTTCGTCTTCCTTCTTTTTATCCTTGCATTCTTTTTCCTGCCCTCGATTTACCTCTGAGCTGAACTTCCTTCGATCTGGAAACTGGCTCCGTTCTCTATACCCCTACAATTTTTCCTAACGTTTGTCTACTTGTCTCCGATTGTTGAATTAGCGAAATCGTTTAAAGAGGACGGGTCGGCTAAAATATATTGTCTAATTGTGTAGAAACTGAGATATATACAGGGAGAATCCGGCGATGCCTAGAACTATAGGCTGGCTAACGGGGTTACTCTCGTGCAGCTTTTCTGAATACAGACAAAGTTCGGTATTTACGTGGAGGATACGGAGGCGAGGAAAGAAAAATCTCTGTCTGGTCGTTAGCCAGCAGACAATACAATCTGAGCGTGGATGCTTTCCATTCTAAACATACAGTGGATGAATTCACGCGCATATCGCAGAGATGCTTGGTTTTCGGAGTGTCACACATCACGATGCAACATTAATAATTAGAGCTAGCTCGAATCTTGGTTAATAACGAGGTTCTACCCCTCGTACTCGTGCACCTTTAGTTATTTCGCGTCGTGTCATGGCTTTTCGAAATCGATGATATTCTACCGAAGTACGTATATCGTATTGCTTCGCAGGAATTTGTGAAGTACATCTACATATATACGGGTATACACACATGTATATCTCTGTTTAATATTTAAAATTTAAATGAAAGACAAGGCAACGGTTAGTAACTAAGGAAAAACACGGGACAAGATGTTGCGTGACCCTTTTTAATTACGATTAATCTTTCGATGGGCACAAATCGAGTGAAACGTGCTTGATACGATGAGTATCGAAGCGGTAATTTTTATGTACCGAGAATAGTATTTTTATCTAATGAAAAAGGTATCGGATATACATTATTATTAGCTTTTCAAAACATAAATAGTATCTGATGGTTGTTTAAAATATTTTTTTCTCACATTGCGTTCCTGTGAGTTGTATTTATCTATGCAAAGTTCAAGTAATACCGAATATCCACGAGTTCTTCCTCGTGGACATTTTTTCGTACCCGCGAAACGTTATAAGGTATACCAATATAATGAAATGATCAATAAATCTTTCTTGGTGCGGAAAAACTAGAAACCTCGTTCGTTTCTATGAAACATATCGGTCTCTGTGTGTGATGCATGAATCTATATATTATATTCATGGAAATTCAACCAATTTATCGGAGTTAATCTGCATGACCAGCTGCTTTTTAAATGGCTGTTTCATTCACGACTAGAATTTAACCAAGCAAATGTATACTCTGATTTTATTCTCGTTAACAGGAGGAGTCCGTTGAGCATAATTTCTTAGGAAAATATCGTTTGGATTGCAAAAATTCACTAGTCGTTTTATCACCTATGCAGCCACGCGAACATTCTATCGTGTTCCAAAGAAATGCTTTTTCTACGGGATATTATATTTTTTCATTTGTTTAAACAAAGTTACTTCTCTGATAGCTCTTATCTTCGATTGTAATTCTTTTCAAGATACATGTCGTAGTCGATCTCGAACGTAGTAATTAAGAAACATAGTAACTTCAAAGTTTGTAAAAGTGGCGATATCCTTAAAACATTGCTTGTCCGATGTTACCAATTCATCTTTCTTCGTTTTCCAGATTTCTACGTTAGTGTCGCACAGAGAACGTCCGCTATGTTCGGACAGAAGTCTCCGTGCTGTTGCCAGAGTCGGACAAGCTGTGAATCTGGCAGTAGAGAGGTTCGTCACTGTTGGCGAAACCATCGCGGATGGAAATCCAGAGATCAGGGAGGACATGTACCAGGCGTGCAAGAGAGCAAGAGATGCTGGTAAGTCATTGTCTGCAATCTGTCTATAAACCATTATTGACTATACTTGATTTGCCGTTATATGCGTATAATGAATGAGTCGAGACTAGAGAAATCACGTTGCAGGCATTATTTCTTCAGATTTCGACTTTTATCGAACATAATTCATAATAAAAAATTGTTAATTTCCATTTCTGTACGTTAACGTGCCGGAAATACATATATGCAGGAAATTATTTTTTCCGTCCATTAACACTGGGTTAAAGACCATCTACATATATATAAGATTTTCACGCAACATGATGCGCAAAGTTCGTATTTGTCGCGTTAGTAATCGGTCATCGAGAGATCGTCGCCAAAACTTTTTAAGCAAATAGAGGTGACCTAAAAAATTCTGCGAAGATTTTAAAGCCGCTTGAAGATGTAAAGACGTTTGTCACGAGTTGTCGCTTCTAAAAGTTGAAAGGATATCTCTCAGCAGGCACTCAAGCTCGTGCTGACGTTCAGAGAGACCTTGTCATTGTTACTTCCAACAAGTTTTACTCCAGCTTGACTTCGGTCTACTTTGCTTTCTTGACAATCGGCAACATTGTCGCATCGGTACTCGCCAGTAGCTCTATTCGTTTGGAAATAAAATCTCTGATAATACCTTACTTGTCTGCGAAACTCACGATAACGCAGCGTTATATCGTAGTTCCTTTATTTGTAGTATACTTCGTACGATCCAACGCGATGCGAAGTCAGTCGATGAGACGCAAAATTTCGAAAATGTTAAATGTATTGATGTACAGAGCGGGACGAAGTAAAAGAAAGTAGTTGGGAACTTGGAAATATTATAATCTCGGCCACTCTTCAGCCTGAAATCCGTCTGAATGCATCGCGGGAAGCTCATGTGATCAACTACGGAGCTCCCCCTCCACGCCACGCAGGGGCTGGCCGAGCCCCTATGCACCAACAGGAGTTCAAGTCCCGCGGCCCAATCTGACAGCGCGCGGCCGCGCGCGTTGGTCCTGGGGTTTTCCCATTCCGTGGAATGTACGTTGAAGTCTCCCAGGACGAGCACCTGCCGAGGAAGGCGCCGCCTGACGCAATCGCCAACCCCGTCCAGGAACTCCCCATCCGCTGTTGGGTGACACATACACGCCCACCACCACCATTCCTGCCCACTCTACCGCGAGGTATCCGTTGCCGCGCTCCAGCGGGACTCCGTCCGGCGTTGATGTCCAGGTGACAGCAACCATTTCGTCCGTATCTCTGGCCCAGTCCGGAGCATCCAGAACTCTGTATGGCTCGGTCACGACCACTAGGGCGACCTAGGTGCTCTCCCGAATGATTTGGTAGAGCAGGTCTTACGCTCGTCTTGACCGTCCCAAGTTAGTCTGAAGGATGCGTCATTGCTTCCATGGCTTCCTCCGCGCCAGCCTCCTTGCTCGCGAGCTTAGGATCGGGGGTTCCCTGCAGCGACGAGCCTTTTTCGTTGCCACTTGCGACCGTGGATACGCGGGTGGTTCCTCTTGTTTCCTTCTTCGGGGGAGGGGGGGGGGGAGGCGCAGGCCGGATCCCCCATCTTTCCCGCAGGGAGGACTTGCTTATGTGAGTCTATGGGGGCTGGCAAACCCACGTTCCCGCAGCCAGGGAGGACCGTCGGGACAAGCGTCCTGCTTACGTGAGTCCTCTATGTACACCGCAGGGAAGGTCGCCGGGAGTGTAAGGCGTTTAAGTACGGTTACACTCTTTTTACGTGGCCTTGGGTAGTAGCACACCCACGATCCTAATGCCAAGGATGAGTCCCATTTGGAACTGCCGAGCACGGTTAGCAAGTCGCCGGCCGGTAGTGTTGTGGCCGTACATCCACATGATAGCCCCACCAATGACTTAGGATGGTACCACGGGTGTGGTATACGACCCCTCTGCTCGACCAATTATGGGTTTGGACTCGTGGTGGCAGTGGTTGATGGTCAAGATGCTGACAAGAGGGCCGATTTAAGGGGTATTGGCTCCCCCGAATGGTCTTCGGCGGGTGAGCAGCGTCCCACCTGCTCCGGAACCATCCTGGAGAGACGGAAGGGCTTAGAAAGCGCCCCGTTCGACCTGAGACGAACGATAGCCCCTGCCAGGCTTAGCTAGTCCAGGTAGCAAGGTACTGAGTGCCTTGTGCGCTGGTTGGGCGTAACCCCAATTCCTATGGCCGTAGGGGTGCCCGGGTACTGCATAGCGCTAAATTTACGCTCAGGAAAGCACCCGTAACCAAAGATGAGAATACTTGGACTTCCCATCCTGTGTACCGATGGTGCTCCGAGCGCCTCGCATAGCAGGCATTTCGGGTTCGCGGCAGTGCATCCTTTGGCTTGGTGTCCCAAGTCGCCGCATTTGTAGCACAGGTGCCCCCTGTCCTCCTTGGAGGTGCATGTCTTGCTTATGTGCCCAATCTCCAGGCACCTGTAGCATTGCAAAGTCTTCGCTCGATGGCTTCGACTTTCGCTATCTTCCATCCTATGGCCAGCCTGGGCCAGTTTTCTCACTGTACCGTCCGGGCCTCGTATCCACACGGATCCAAGACCGTTTCGAGCGAGGCGAATCTCTCCCAGTTTGACGTTCTCCGCCTTGCAACCACTCTCCTTCGCCAGGATGTTCCTGATTTCCTCCTTGGTGGCCAAAATGACTATTCTAATCAGTCTTGTTTCCGCGGCTCGGAAGGGTGTCGTTATGCGGACCTTGCTCGGATCCAGGGTCCGGGTCAGCCCAAGCCCATCCAGGGTCAGTGCAAGCGCAGCGGCCTTCTCCCTCTTCTCTTCGGAGACCTCCAGAACGACGCCTCCGTCATAGTTCTACGCATCCTTACCGCGTTGATGCCGACCTCGGCCAGAGAGACGCTGTCCTTGGCCGTGGCCAACACTTCCGCGTAGAATTGGCCCGATCTATCCTTCAGCGTGATCGTTATCGCCGATGTTCGCGGTGTATGTGGGGGGGGGGGCAGCTTGTCTCCCCCTCTGCACATGTTCTCCAATCCTCTCTCTGGGGCTTTCCTCGGGTTCTTCACCCCTGTCCCGGGAGATATCTTCACCGGTTGTTTCTCCACTGGCTCCTTCTTCTTCCTGTTTCTTCTTTCGACGGTCTGCCATTCCATGGCAGCCGCTTGTCTTCCCTTCAGTCATCAGCGAGGAGCCTAGCTCCTCCATCTTGCGTTCGATCGCGCCGAGACGCGCTGTCTCGCTGCTCTTCTCTGCCGTGGAGCTTGAGGCCAGCTCTTTTCGGAGCGCCTCGTTCTCCGTCTCTAATGCCGCTATGCATCCTTCCATTATTTCGAAGGCGCCAGGGACGGGGTCCATCCGTCTCACCATCTCCGTTGCGCCAGCGGCAGTAGATCTCGCCGCTTCTCTCAACATCTTCTCATGTGTGCCCTTTAGGTTTCGGGATGTTTTGGCAATCTTGGTCACCTCAGAAGCTCGACGGAGCAGTAGCGCTCCTATGTCCGTTGTAGTAGATGTCCTCATCTCTTCGGCCAATTCCGTGGAGAGCTCGGGAGATCCGCCGGTCTTTCTTTTCTTCGCGCGGGGCGCTTCGATCCGTAGGCGGTCAATGCAGAGCAAAAGAACCCCTCCTTAAGAGGGACCGCCTTCCTTATACTTCTGGTGCTGACGTGTGTAGGTTCAACAGTCAACTCCACTTCGCCCTCTCCTCTCATGGTTTCATCCGCCTCTTTATCCTCCCCCACAGTTGTGTCCTTTTTCCCCCATTGGGCGCGCAAAATAGCCACTTATACCCGCACTTGTCACTACTACCTGTCACTACCACTTTTAAATGGCCCGCGCGACGCGTTTTCGGCGCTTTTTTCCACAGGCACTAGCCCTTCACTCTGATTAACTTCCTTGTCCGAATTCTCCAGTTTTCCCGGAGATTTCGATGACTGCTGTAGATCTGAAAATCTGTCAAAGCTGTGATAATGCAAGCGGAACCCATTTATTATTGTCACGTCTTGTTAAAACTTACGCATAGTATTTACGAACATTGTTAGATTACACGTGCCTGCGATCGCTATACTCATAATCACTAAGAGTTTTAAGTATCGATGATGCGTAAATAACATTTAATTTGTGGTGTTATATATACTTGCATATCTTCCATGTTGAAGCATTGCGTCTGTTTTTCTTTTCTCATCCTTCGTTTTCTCCCACTCGTTTTTCCGAATCGCAACATAACGTACAAAAAAACGCCTCTGGCTGAAAACTCTGAACATCGTCGCTGAAAGAACATAAATGCAAACTGGCGTATGCAACTTTACGGAAGGCACCGGTAGGAGAAAAAGTCGCGATATCCTCTTCCGCTCAAGGCAAAACAATTCTCGAGAAAGTACTTAGTAACATATCTGTCCTGTATTGATTCATTGCGCTGAAACATACAAGTCCGAAGAACTAAGCGATATATCGATTTACGATATAACTGACCAAAATCTTTCTCTGATTTTGTCGCACTAACTTCGAGTTTTGTAGAACTCATTCGTAAATATTTTCCGATTTTACTAGAACAAACGAATGATCTGGTAAAATCGTCAAAGAGAAATGGAGATGTATTTCGATGGAAAAAAGATGAAAATGTTTCAAAAATTCGCTGTCGAAAGTACGGTTGTAAAATAGCACAATGTAAAATTCAAATAAAATATAATGCACTCACCTATTTCATGGAACCACGGGAGGATAGAAAACATTTGCTACGTTGAATGTTTTCCCGTGTAACATCGGACAAAGTCATTAAAGAATCGTATTTTTGCATTTTGAATAATGGCATTCAATACTCCATTTACATAATTTGAGCATAAATCAAGGAACATATTTTCATAACGTGGGGTCTCCTTCGTGCCTTTTTCCAAGGTGTATGCCAAAAAATATCTCGAATGTATAAAGCGAGTACGCGATGACCCATATTCCTTAGTCCTTGAAAGATTTTTCGCTATCCCAAGTAGAGCCTTGAGCAACGTTTTCTCTGGATGAAAAACAACCAGAAAAATATCGCCACGAGTTTTTTTAATTTTACAATCTCTATACTACGTGTTACGAATCAATAACAAATTCTGCAGCTACCGACGTAATACGTAGATATGCTCTAATAGTTTCATAAAATATGAAGTATTCTAAATTCGGAAACGCAAAATCGAAAATTATTGGAATTGGAAGATTATCTTGAAAATGTCAAAATTTACGAAGGTCAAAGAAAAAACGCTAGTCTCTGCTAAAATCAGGCATAAACTTGATTACGACAAATCTTTATTTTACGAACGATATCCCGGAAATAATTCGCCACGGTGTAGCACGAGGATGCGGCATGACACGCAGTGTATCTAAATAAATCTTCATGTGCTGGCTCGATTTCACATTTCATCTTCTTAATCCATTCATAAATGTCGAACATCTTTCTGTTAAAAAATTCGATATATTCTATACTTCGACTACTACTACTACTATTATATTTGAATATAAGGATCTAAGTATTTCGCGAACAATTTAATACGTATGAATATAATTTCCGAACCAAATATTTTAATTAAATTAATTCGAATCGATAAACAAAGTACATCAAATGCGTCGTTATTTTTGGTAAAATAACACCATCGAGCTTAATTTTATTTGAAACATCCGATAAATGCCATAACATATCGTTCGAAGCAACCGTTCACTAAATTATATAGTCTTATCGAATATTTGGGACGAGAATACGCTCAAATGTTTTTTACATGACGCGACGCGAACTCTAAAACGAATTAACTGAAAATCATATCAGCTTCAAATACGTGGTTATTTATCGAACAAATCGAATAGCTCCGGTGCTAGTTACGTATTTGGAATTACAGATTATTCTATTTTCAGATAATTTGTTAAATTAGCGAATAAATTCAGAGAAAATTCGATTGATTCGTCCCAATGGAAAATACGAATTGATAAAGCCCGCAATGGTAATTAGACCATGATTAATAGCTAATTGGGACTCTAATAGGAACGGCGGCGACTCTGGACGTGGATCTACAGGAAATTGCGGCGATTTCGTCTGCAAGAACGATTGCGTCCGTGGTAAACGATAATTTACGATACACAGACTCGAAAATTCACTGGATGAATCCAGCTGGCCACGGCGACCGCCTCCTACAGATACGAACTGTATTTACGAGCGACATTGCACGCCGGGTGAAATAACTTTTATACGGAACCAACTAAATTTCCCGTAGTCCAGTTAGTTTAAATCGCTAGCAAAACGAAATAATCGTCGATAAATTCAAAAGTAGCATTCACGTCCCTTCTTTCTGTTCCGATCTACCATATAAATTTCATACTTGCACGTAATTCCTTCTTCGTATAATGAAAATCTTGGTTTTTAAATGCTAACCGTACGACGATGAAGCGAAACGTTTATTTTCTATTTTCTCGAACGAAAACATCCCTGCAATCGATAGATTTTTTTCTGTGGATTTTCCGTGTATAATATGAAATCTGAAAGTATCTTCATGAAGGTCTTGATTGCGCGATTAATTTTGCTTCTTTTTCACGAGAATCAATAGGATACAGAGCTTCCAAAAGACAAAGAAGCTACGAGAATCTTCTTTAAAATTTTGTACGGAACAAATATTTGCATGTTGCTCGCGCTTGTTAAGCTCGTCTAGCCGCTGAAAAATTCAGATCTAGCGTGGAACAATAGGCAGGTGGTATCAAGAAAACGAGTAACGCGAGAAAATGTAGTACGAGGTCGAAAGTCGAGAGGTAGACGATGTTAGATGAAAGGACAAAGGGCGTGGAGTTAAAGTAGAGGAGTAGAAAAACAAAGATGCTAAAAAGTTTGAAGATGGTAGAGCCTGGACGGAAGATTTAAACGACTCGCTCCTTTACACTTCTTTCATTCGATTTCATTCACGAACCAATTAATATTTCGCCAATTTAACGAGTATCTTATGAAGATGGAACGATACCAAACGGACTTCACAGGAGCATGGAACGTGCAAGAAAAATGATTTTCCTATAGCAGGATGACTCGTACCTTGAATTTTGTTTCAAACGGTAAGAAGAAGCTCGTATTTGTCGCTAAGCTGCGTAATATATCAATTTCGCAGGAAGCTTCGCACTATATATGAGGTTTTTCAAATTTTTAGATCGTGCTTTACAACCTACAATACAAGTCCGCAAAGTACGTGTTATAGACAGATTAACTATATATATATATATATATATATATATATAAAAGAAAAGAGGAGGTAGAAGAAGAATTTTCTCGTTGAACCGTTTGGAATTGAATTGCAGTGTCTGCGCCCGGAGAAAGAGCGTATAAGCGAGCGTCAAGACAGTTTAACCTCCAATTGCAGTCTTTGCCATGGAACAGAGCTGTATCAAATGTTTCATGGTCTTGGAATGCTTTACGGACAAAGTTGAGCCGGAAAGAGCGGAAAGCAAGTAAGGCAGAGCCAGCAACGCGGCTGGAGAAAGTGGCGAAATGCCAAGCGATATATCGTCGTGAACAGCATCGTTTTTTTCGAATAAAGCCTTATAATATCTTCTTGATATTCTTGTTAAAGACAAAGGAATAGGCAGGCGATCGCCTTTGCCACCCAACTCCTTTCTTTGACCACCTAGCATTTTAACGTTGTTGTTTCTATAGGTAGATTCACAGATAAATTACGCTCAGAATTAATATCACTGGCTTTGGTTTATGTTTTATTTTCCTCTCCTTTTGGGCTTTAGACGATGATTTTTAGTGACTTCTTTTATGCTAATTTAGTGGATTTGCTTGCACGAATGATGCGTAACGAATGTGAAACCAAAAGAATTACTCTTCATTCGGTTTAGTAGTAAGTACGTGCGATACCAAATTCTCGGTTGGTTAACGTCTTCGCTCTATTCCTTCTTGAAAATATAATAAGTTTACTCTATATCGTACAAGTCAGGGTTTAACCAAAAAGGAATCGAGAAGCGTAGCACATACATATTTGGAAGTTCCAATTTTGCCTTTCTCTCGAAGGAAGCGGTTGCTGTGTCGTCGTCCACTAATAACTGCATCGATCAACGATGAACGGTAACTTCTTCCACAGTCTGTGAACTCTTACGATAGACGGCACTCTGCTATTTTTATCCCGTCTACCTTTTAAGATCGGGTCAAGTCAACGTGCAAAACATTTATTAACCCCTGAGTATTTTCTAACTAATAACCAGGCCGGGAGCATGGTTTCCCCAGACATCGATATAACCAGACTTAGGTTTTTCCAAAACATTTCCTTTTCCAGCATCTGTTTAATTCTACTCGATCGTTATTTTTTGAGATATCTTTTCAAAACGATTTTAACTGAAACTGATCGCGAAAATTCTAACGAACCCAACAATTTAAACACACTTACGAAAAACAGGGTTTTATTCGACTCGACTCGACCATTAAATCCCTCGATTCTTAAGTAAGTCAAGCTTTGCTGAATTTCCACTTATAGCTCTCAGCAAGCGTGATGGAGTATTTTCATCGCAAGACTTGGACGAGCGTGAACCTTAAAGCGGTTATTTTTTATAAGGTTATACTAAACGCTTAAAACTACGTTTGCGTAACATCGCAAAAAATAAACCTGTAGTAAATCGTTTTTAATTAAATCGTACGTCTATAAATCTGAGCTCGCCCGCTTTCTCTTCCTAAATTCCGTTTCGAATATTTCAACGATTTAAAATCACGAGCGCGTTTATCGTTGACTCGTAGAAACAACAAAACGCTTAATCGTAAACATGAATGAAAGCTTTGGATAAAAAAAAGTAAATTAAAACTTACAACGAGATTTATTCCATTCGCTACTTTATTCTACGACTAATTCGTTCAGAAATTGCCTTCTTGCTTTAGATTACAATTATTTTAGACGATGTAACATTTCTGTTGTCGAACGAGGAAAATAAATTCGAGAATAGACGCAACGTGAACACAGTTGCATATTTTCAGCTACATTCGATTCATTTCGTATGCAAGACGAATCTTCAATGGAGCTTGAATCATTTAATATCTGTGCCATGCGTCACGTACACTATTGGCAGTGCATTTCATATTGCAACATATGTAATATATGTTCCCAAAGGATTAATCAAGAACCCGGAAGGAACGTTAGCGTATTTCACTCGATATTCCGTGTAAGTATACATATGTGTACATTCGATAGCTCTGTGGCTTAATAATTTCGCATACATCGGAGATGCAAGTTCGGTAACTGCATCTTTCTTTGCGATATACTCGTGTACTCATAATATTCATAATTTCTGGTCTAACTCGTATACGATAATACAATAATTCGTTGAGTGAGCAGAACGATTGGAGACACACTGTTCGTTTAATGTCGTTAATTTCTTTATTGATGATTATATAATTGTATTCCACCGTCAAAAACGACAATGACAAAGTTGAAAATTTGTCGCGAGATTTATAGACGGCGAACCAAATGAAACGTTGAAACTTGGCTCGACGAATGAATATTTTTATTATCGCCAAGTTATCGATTATGACAATTCCTCTGAAATTTTAATTATCGTAACAGCGATCGAACGTTGCTTTATAGTAATTTCACTAGCTGCCCTGCATAATAATTACGTACTCGCAACGGTACACAAATAGTTTGCAAAATGGTTTTCGACATCGTCGGCAGGTGTTAGACCTATCTAATTAATAATATCTATTAATTAATAATATTAATACCTATTAATTAATAATATCTAGAAATGGACCCTGTAGAGTCATTGATTTATCTACGTCTATTGTCACGGCAAAGGATCAATGGGACCGATCTACCAATCGGTGAACTGGGTTATACGCAGTGCGCCTATATTGTTGCGGTGCTGCGATATCTGTAATCTCATGCTCTCGAATTTACATGAGAAACTGCAGGACGATTCAATTGCGTTGTTTATGTACCGCTGTTATATATACCCAAATAACTGTCGAAACGCAATCAAAACCTACTGAATTCGTCCTACTCCTACATACATGATCGTTGAAAGCGTTAATTTTTTGTAATAAAATCAATAAAGTAGATAAAATCGAAATAGAATGTACGCGGACAGGAAGCAACGGAGGTAAATTTTTTCAACTGTATGAATTACATATCGAAATTCGTTAACATTGGAACGTAGTTCAATGGGAAACTAGTGAGACGAGTATACGTAAAAAATATGTATGTACATAGGATGGTGTAGGCACTTTAGATTAATACATTGGTTGTGGTACGCGCAAGCTTTCCCTTCTGTCGAACAATGTGCTCATTCGCAAGATACGATAGAAAATAGTACGAAAGATATCGAATCAGAACAATGCAATGCACTTATGCGATTGTTAAATTGGGTCAAGGGGGATTGCATGGCGTACTTGATTTTCGATCTGCATAAAGCGTCCTAAGGTTTCTTTATCAAGGCAGCTGAACTGATTACGTTACGCGAAGTCATTTCTTCTAGGTTACTATCAGAGTATAAACGGTGAAACATTTCGCGCAACGAATCGTCAGATTTTTTGAATAACGTCGCGCTAAACTTGAACGAAACGAATATGTAACAAGAAAATACGATACATCTAACTTTTATCTTGTAAAACTTATCGCTTGAAAGATATGGAAAGACGCGAGGCACCACTTTTGTATTTGTTCTCCTTGCCTTTCATACGTTAAGTTTTGCGAAATAAAAGTTAGAATATCTGATAAACTAATAATTTTTCGATATAAATAGATCAACAGTTTTTTATAGAGAATTTCGAGCTGCATCGATTAATATGTATTAAAAAATATATGACTCCACTTAAAAAAACAAAGTTAACCTTCACATGATCTTCACGCGTACACCTACTGTAAAACTAATAACATCAGAATATGCCATTCAACTTTTATCTGAAACATTTTTCGATATAATTAGTAGTATCGAAAATATTTCAGCTTAAACTCTTAGGTGACTCATCCTGTATACATTAGGTAATGTTAGGTATATGTATATTCACAAATTTAAAGTTTAAGAAACAATAGATATAAAACGTCAAAATCTCCATAGTTTAAAAGATGAAATGATTTTGTGAAAATCGAGCACGATCGAATTAGGATTTAATCATAGATAACGAAAAATGTCGAGAGGAGGCAACAAGATAGATTTAGCCGGCGATTCAGCAGCGTATCTAGTCTTCTACTTCGTTTGCTGCTCGTGCTTTCGAGTGCTCGATAAAATAGTGGAGTATAAAAACGCTATCTGCTAACGCTTCGTTAAACACCTTCGACAATATAAACCAAAAGATGTTTTTATGTGACTGTCGATCGATAGTCTAATGGTAAGACGTGGAAATTCAGATACGAATCTCTTCCTTATTAAAAATATGCTTGCACGGATTTTTCTATTTCACGGATTTAAAAGAATCTATAATAACTGTAATGTTCTCGATTACGGAGTAAACGGAGAGCTTTGGGATAACTTTTATATTATACGAAAGTAGTAACAGACTTTTTCATCAATATAGAAAGGTATAAGTCTTTTTTTTTTTTTTTTTTTTATTTATTTGTTGAAATTACAATCAATTCTCGCGTTGAGAATTTTCAGTAATTTTTCTGGCGTGGCGCAGTGACATGGCTGTTTATTTACAATAAGTTAATACTATTATAGATAGGTATAATTTAAAGTATTATAAGTAAGTGCATATGCTTAGTTTGGATAATTAAATGAATCTGACGTTTAGATCTAGCGGGTAGTGCCTCTTCAGCCTGCGAGTCTGGTCCGTCGTATCGAGTAGTCCAGTGATTAGGGGGTTTCGGTGTTTGTTGATTCTTTTGCTGTATCTATTGCTATATTTTGCTATTTCCTCTTTGACGGTGGGTATCTTGAGGTCGCGGTGTATTGTTTCATTGGATACATACCAAGGTGCGTCAATTAGGGATCTTAGCGTTTTCGATTGAAAGCGTTGGAGTATTTCAATGTTGGAGTTGCTTGCTGTTCCCCATAGTTGGATTCCGTAGGTCCAGACAGGTTTTATTACGGTCTTGTAGAGGGTAATTTTATTCTGTATATTTAGTTTGGAGCGTCGGCCCGTGAGCCAATAGAGTTTTTTTAGTTTGTCCTTTAGTTGCTTCCTTTTATCTGAGATGTGTGTCTTCCACGTTAGTCTCCTGTCCAGGGTCATGCCCAGGTATCGGACTGTGTCCCTGCTAGGAACTGTTGCATTGTTGATGGTGACCTGGGGGCAGGTTTGTTTTCGGAGCGTGAAGGTTACATGTGTGGATTTCTTTTCGTTGACTTTGAAGCCCCATTTGTGAAACCACTTTTCCATGGAGTCGAGACTTCGCTGGAGAGTGGATGAGGCTATTACCGGGTCAGCGTGGGAAGCTAATAGCGCTGTGTCGTCTGCAAATGTCGCTATTGTTATATCATTTGATATAGGTAGGTCGGCAGTGTAGATGGAGTACAGTAGGGGTCCGAGGACACTACCTTGGGGTATGCCGGCTTCTATTGGGAATGTTGCGGAAGTGGCGTCTAGGTATTTAACCATGAATTGCCTATTGGTTAGGTAAGATTTTAGGATGGAGTAGTAGGGGTGGGGTAGGATCTTTTTAAGTTTGTATGATAGCCCTTCATGCCATACTTTATCGAATGCCTGTTGGATGTCTAGGAAGACCGCTGAGCAATATTTTTTCTTTTCGAGTGTTTGGCTGATCGTATGAGTTAGGCGGTGGATTTGCTCTACTGTAGAATGATGTTTTCGGAAGCCGAATTGGTGATCTGGGAGTGTTTTCAAGTTCTCTAGGATTGGAAGGAGTCGGTTCGTGAGCATCTTCTCGAATAGTTTGGACAGGGTAGGTAAAAGACTGATTGGGCGATAGGAGCAGGTTTCGTATATCGGTTTACCGGGTTTAGGGATGAGGGTAATCAATGAGATTTTCCAAGCCTTAGGATAGTGTTCCAGGCGAAGGATAGCATTAAAAATCGATGTGATGAGTGCTATCCCTTTTGTGGGAAGTTCCTTGATTGCTCTATTGCCTATTAGGTCGTGTCCTGCTGCTTTCTTGGGGTTTAGGCGACTGATTGTTTCTATAGTCTCAGCAGAGGAGAAGGGTTCGATAGGAGGGGACATTTGGAAGGGGGTGTGCAGGTATTCAGTAACGTCCGCGGCGGTTTGGGGGGAATGGGGTTTGAATACTTTTGACAAGTGTTTTGCAAACAGGTCGGCTTTTTCTATAGGGCTTCGCGCCCATCCACCTTGCGGACGGCGGATAGGTGGGATTATTTGTGGGGGGCGTGTGAGTTTCCTGGAGGCCTTCCATAGTGAGTAGTTGGCGTCGGCTGTGGGGGATAAGCTGGCGAGGTATTTATGGAAACAGTCGTTTTTATAGTTTCTTAGGGTTCTGGATAGCTTTCTAGTTGCGTTGTTAAGTTTGCGTTTGTCCTCCGGTGTTCTATGGGTTTGCCATACTCTTCTTAGTCTTCGTTTTTCTGCTATTTTTTTTAGTATGTAATGGGGATATTCTTGTTTGCTGTTAGATGGCTTTGTCGGTGTGGAGAGGCGGATTGCGTTTATTATGCTCGTGTTTAAGTATTCCGTGGCTGCTTTGATATCTTCCTTTGTTTTTAGTGGGGTGAAGGCTGAGGTTGAGTGTGTAAAGACTTCTCTGAAGAGCTGCCAGTTGGTGTGTTGGTTGTGAATGGTGCCATTAGGTGTATTCTCGATGATTGTTGAACTGACTGTTGCTATCACGGGAGAATGATCAGAGGAGAGATCAGCCGAGGAGTTGATCTGGACGTGTCTTGATGGGATATTTTTAGTTATGAAGAAGTCGAGAAGGTCGGGTATTTTGTTGGTGTCAGTGGGCCAGTATGTGGGTTCGTATGTGGTGAGGTAGTTGAGGTTGTTGTTTGTTATGCTGTTTAAGAGGTTTTTGCCTCTTGCTGTAACCAGTCTGCTGCCCCATTGGATGTGCTTGGCGTTATAGTCTCCTCCAACTATGAATCTGTTGCCCAGGGTGTCCAGGAAGTTATCAAAGTCTTCTTTGGCGATGGAGTGTCTGGGAGGGCAGTATACTGCTGAGGTGGTGATTGAGCCATGACAGTCTTCTATTGCTACGTTTGTTGCTTGGAGGTAGTCTTTCTGGAATGATGGGAGTTCGTAGTGCTTAATACTTGCTTTGATTATTATTCCGGTGCCACCGTGGGCCTTTCCGCTGGGGTGTTGGGTATGGTAGAATTTGTAACCATTTATTTTCAGGTAGCTCTTGTCGGTGAAGTGGGTTTCCGACACGAGCATTACGTCGATTTGCTGGTGTTTTAAGAAGAGTTCTAGTTCAAGTTTGTGTTGCGCTAGACCGTTGGCGTTCCAGAGTGCTATGCGCCTTGGTTTTATTTTGAGTCGGGGCGTGCTAATTTTTCCACGATGAGTGTTAGTAGCGATAGCAAGTGATTTATTTGCTCCGATTGTTTCTCTATTAGCTTTTCAAGCCTTGAGGAGTTGTCTGTGTTTGGTGGGTTGGGGTCACTGTTTTGGGGAAGGTTCCTTTGGCTGTTCGGGTTATTTTGGATGCCTTGTACTGCTTGGGCAAAGGAGGTTGAGGTGGAGATGAATTTGGTAGGACTGTGCGTTTGGTTGGTTGAGGGGGTTGGGGTAGTAGTGAATTTCGGCGGGCTGGGTGTTTGGTTGGATACCTCTTTTGCTCTGGGCTTAGGGTACCTGTTCGTGTATAGTGTTTTATATGCTGGGCAGCCTTTGTAGTTGGCAGGGTGGTCCCCTTGGCAGTGGATGCATTTCGCTGGGGTTTCCGGTGATTTGGCGCACTGGTCAGTGGAGTGAGAGCCTGCGCATTTAACGCAGCGGAAAGTATGGTTGCAGTATTTCTGCGTATGACCGTACCTTTGGCACCTTTTGCACTGCACTATTTCTTTTTTCACGAGCGGTGGTTCGATCTTTACTATCGCGTTCATTAGGCGACTGATGTTATATATTTCCTTATTGTTCGGTTTTTGTTTAATGTCTAGGAAGAATAAGGATAACGGGTCTTTCGAGACTCTATGCCTTATATTACTTACGTTGACGACTTCGTGGCCGAGTTTTGAGAGTTCGTCTTTTAGTTCGTCTATGTCTGCTGAGTGGTGTATGTTTCGTAGGACCACCCGGAAAGGCCTTTCCTGTTTAAGTTGGTAGGTGTGGAAGTTGGCGTTCAGGGTCCTGAGTGTCTTGGTGAGTTTTCTGTAAGCTTCTGGGTTCGTCGGTAGTATTTTCACCTTGTTGTTGCTTATCTTAAGGTTATATTCCTCCTTGCTGGTATCTCTCTCTAGGGACTTGGTCATTGTCTGTATGTCAATGACGTCGTCCACAAAAATTGGTGGGGGAGGGGGGATTCTCTGTGAGTGTTGGTTTGATGGCGGTTCTACGATTTCCATGGCGTCGTTTGAGGATTCCAATACGGCGAACCTGTTGTGTGTGTTTATTTGCGTTGCTGGTTCTATTTTCCTCTTCTTTGTAGTGTTAGCGTCGTTAGTGCGGAGAGTTCTGCTACACTTCTGCCACGGGGGGGGGTAGCTCGGGGTAGCTGCGAGTCTGCTCCGGAGAGCCTGGTCGCGGTTGCTGGGCCATCATCGAGCTAGTTAATTCGGAATGAACAACTAGTCGTGAGGCTGTGAGGCTAGTATTCGTGTTGGGGTTGGGTGCGTGGGATTTTCTTCTCCCTAGGGGGTAAAGGGCACTTAGCTGTGTTCTCTTTCGACGGTTGGGCGACACGTGTTGTTTTCGAACTACGCTGGGCACTAGAGACACGTCTGCACGCTTCGGCACTCCACAGCGAACTGACCGAAAGATCGAAAGGTATAAGTCGACGCGAATAATATTATAAGCCTACAAAATAACTGTAGCACGAGACGAATTCTCTTAGAAACGTTACACCCCATAAAAGTTTTGTATACTATGGTAGATGGTTCCAATTCCTCTCAGCTGAACCGACACATCTTCAAACTTTATTTTTGTCGACATTGGCTAGGCGTGAAAATTTATGGCCGTATCAACGATCCTAACTTCGGCGTCCGTGAAACGTGAAACTGCGCTACTTTGCAGTGAGCCGTAAACGAAAAGCGGCCATGGAAAATAAAAAAAGAAACAAAAAGATAAAATTTTCTAGTTGAAGAGGAAGATTCGGAACAAGTATGTATTCCGATATTAAAATGACATAGTTTCTGCGATAACTCTTCAATAAAATAAAAACTGAACTTTGTTTCATAAGAACAACTACTACGCGTTTCTCTTTATCATCAAACCATTAATCCTGTCATAAAGTATTTTTTCTATTTTCATTTCTCAACGTGTTACGCAATAAATCGCTGTTTCAAAATATTAATCGTCTGTCATTGGTTTCTGATCGAAATGCAATCAACGTTCTGTTTTATTCGCATACTATGTTTATACTATGTTAAGCGAATGTTATTAACGATTAAAGCTGATTGATACTAGGATTAAGAACAGACCTAAATATTAATTTCACGAAGAAATTTTTAATAGCGAAACGTTCGTCTAATCGACGATTCGATAATTGATTAGTCATTAATACAATCGGCGATTAAATATCCACGATAATCGTTCGTTGCAACTAGGTCACATTGATGGAACATAAGATTAATTAAACATTGCATTATTATATATATTTGCGTGGAATATCTACCAATACTGTATGGCAGTACACATTCGAAAGATTCGCAACTGGTTTACGATGTTAGAAAGTGAAAGAAATTAAATTTCAAATAGTTTACGAAGTAAATTTCCACAGAGAATATTTATAAAGAAGTTGTTATATATTTGACGTTATCTAGAATATTTGTCAAATGTATGTACATATGTATATGTCGGAGATGAAAGGACACCGGAGCTTTCCCTTTTGGAACTTCGGGAAAACCCGTAAAATTGTAATCTAAAGTCTACCATAGCCATAATTAAACAATTGTTGTCATTCTATCTAATTGTATTACATTACAACTATTTCTTAGTTTTATTACTTAAGAGCAGCTATAGTAAAAGTCTGGACTACGGTATTGGGGGTTTCCACAACATTCCAAAAATATTTATGTCGGAGATGAAAGGACATCGGAGCCTTCCCTTTGGAACTTCGGGAAAATCCCTTAACACCGTAATCTAGATTCTATCATAGGCGTAATTAAACAATTGTCGTCATTCGATCCGATTGTATTTGTTCGAGATTTGTGATAATGAGCTTGGGCTCGAGGCGACAGCCAGTCGCCGAACGTAGCCGCGGGCACAGGATGAACGCTTTGTCTAACAAAGGTATGGAGTAATTCTATAGCTCTCCTTAAAAGAAATATTTGTAGCGGCACGCGACAGTAAATATTCCAACGGCTTCTGCCCCGTGGCTCGCCACACGCAGGCCCCATTCTTCGGGTGTGATGGTTACCAGATGCCGACACGTCTCCATAGTACATGTTCAGCTAGCCCGAGGACCGTTATAAATATTAAGATTTAGTTATCTAAAGTCTCTCAGTCTCTCAAACAGTCTTTGTCCCAACTACGGGAAGATAGTAAAGATCTATTTTTTCAACGAACGATGCTTCCCGCTAGCAACCTTCCCTCAAGGACGGCTAGCATCCTTTTCTAACCACCAATATGAAAATTGACCAATTAACAGCAACGTCAATTTCCCTCACTTCCGAATGAAGGCATCGCTCCACGAATCCGATCATTTCGTGCCCTTAGATACACCCCATCATAGTTTTTCTCGACAGTGTCACCGTGACGGAAAGACACTCTTTCTCGTGTACGAGCTCATTGACGAGTTAACTAACGCCTTAGTATCTGTGATTACTCCACGTTTGATATAAGCTTCAACTTAGACTTTGACGAAAAATTAAACCTACTATCCCATTGACCGCGGATTCGTTATCGAGTCTCAGACCAGTGTTATTAGTGCCTAATCATCGCGATTTCTTGTAAACTTTGTAACATCCGTATTTGTGTTAATAAACGTTACTTCAACTTCGTAAGAAGATGGATAGTTCCAATGAAGGTTCATTACATACC
Organism: Bombus vosnesenskii; assembly: GCF_011952255.1. Classification (NCBI taxonomy): domain Eukaryota; kingdom Metazoa; phylum Arthropoda; class Insecta; order Hymenoptera; family Apidae; genus Bombus; species Bombus vosnesenskii. The sequence continues at coordinate 9,332,544 of NW_022882925.1, forward strand.
TCAAACCCTTACTTCGATAGCGACCCGGACCCGTATTACGATGACGATACGACATATACGTAATTATATATTATTAATTATTATGTATTATTAACATTAATATATTAACCTCGGAGAATACGTTGAGTTACATACATTTGTACTTTTAGGTAATACTTTTTTGATCGAAATACGATCAAAGATAAGATATACTTCAGACAAATACAATCTTTATAGGCGCGTATATTTTTCTTAGATGTTTTAATTTTTAGCGGTCTTAATAAAACGGTGCCTGAAGAAATTAAAAAGCGGTAACGCGTATAAAATTGTACATGGACAAAATACGAAGACCGAAAGAAATTCTATAGAGATTTATAAAGTGGATCTCAGAGTTCGCGTCTTTAGAATCGAGATTCTATCTCAGACAAAAATCAGAGAATTTGTGTCATTCTTGTGTCGTGTAGATATGACTTTGGAATTTATTTATAACCAAAGTTGAACACGCCTGTAACGAACCTCGTTTCAATCATACCTATAATTTGCATATCATTTCATCAAGAATCAACATTTCTACACAAAAATTTTAAAAGAAACTAAAAACTATTTCAGAACACCGAAATGCATCAGATTTGAAAGGAAAAAAGAAAAAGCGCAAGCTTCGTAATTCGCATTAACATGAAATGCACACGATTTATAACCGCGATGAAAGTTAACATTAAAGAAAAACAATTTAACGATCGTAAACTTGTAGTTAAGTTTCTTACGATGTTAATTGGAAAGCAGGGAAGCTCTGGGTAGAAATTACGCGGACAAGGGAAATACTATCACAGCATCAGCTTAAATTGACAAATCTCGTTTTTCTCGTGAGAAGAATAAAGTTGGTCATGCTATGTTGCTTTTACAGGAAATTACAGACACCGACACATCTGGCAGATAATTAAAAGCACTTGATTATAAATGTTATAGCCGTAAAATTTTGCGATTAATCGTTTTGCATATTCCGCGATATATTTGTGATAACCGGGTTTCGGTAAAAAAAATCTACTACATGGTACAAATTGACTGCGTAGTTTTCAGAAAAAGACTCAACTGTTGCTGTATATAGTGGTCACTGGATCTGCAGAATTTTAATTGAAAAATTAACTATTTGGTTGCCGACATAATGAAAATGGACACGCGGCAAACGTAGAAATATATGGTAAGGAATTAAGAAACGAAATTCGAAGTTTCAATTATAGCAGCCGATGTTCAGCTTATCTTTCGAGTGAAAAATGAGAAAAGCAAATGTAATCATCAATATTCTTCGTCACACGTTGAACACGTTCTACAAGATAATAAATATTCATCGTGTTAGATGAAAGGAAATTCGATTGTCGGAGGCCGATGATATCGGCGGCTAACTGTATAGTAGCAACAGCCAAACGACTTGAAATCGTAGGTATAATGTGTACGCGTGCAAGAGATTGATTTACATCTAGTATCCTACGTATATATCCGAGAACATGTAGATGCAATCCTCTTAACCTTGTACTTTGTATTCGATGCGTTTGTATTATAGATGCTCGATTAAATGTCCAATTCCAGTTTCACTCGCTTTTCGTAATTCATATCTTTATGTTCATCATTTTGAAAAATTAAATATTCGCAATTATACCGATAACAAAGTTGTTAAAACTAAAATCAGGTTCATAGTTATATAAAATGTGGATAGAACGCTTGAAATTGCAATTAATTGTATAGTTGCGTTATTCAAGGAAAAGAGCTTGATGAATAAGTGATTAATTGTGCATAATTATGCCACTCTGATTTTAGACATCTTTATCTGCGACAAACACGTATTAATACATATAATAACAGCTATATCTATTGCGTAAAACTAGGCATTTCATCTCTGCGGTCTTCTTCGATTTTCAGAAAAGGTTTAAATCTATCATATTAACGTTATCTTTAGCGGTGGATTTATTCATAGGATGAAAAAATGTATTCTTCAAATTTTATTAAATATGATTGTATCGTGATATCATTATCCTAAATTAACAAAAATCTAAAGTGCATTAAGTATAATGTTATTAATTTAAGAGAAAATCGAATAGAAAAATAGTATAGAGTGCAAATATCTAAAAAATTTATTAATTTATCGACTCAAAAAATAATAAGCGGTAATTATAATTGCAGAATAAATTCAACGAAGAATGTAATTTAATTTGCAGGCTCGGCTATCGAAAAATTATGCGAGTGCGCCACAGAGGACAGTTTAGCTGACCGAGGGTCTGTTGTCAGAGCTGCAAGATGCCTTCTTGGTTCTGTAACCAAGGTCCTCCTTTTGGCTGACATCGTCGTGGTCAAACAACTTCTTCTTGCAAAGAAGAAAGTGGCTCGTAGTCTTGGCCGTCTCGAAAGTGTTTCAAACTTTACCGAATTTGTGAAGGCGTTTAGCCAGTTCGGGGCGGAGATGGTGGAATTAGCACACTTAACAGGTGATCGTCAAGTAAGTAATTAACTTGATCGTATCTTTATACGATGTATAAATTATATCTTATTAATAACTGTGTTAGAAAAGTTTTTCTAACCTTGCTATCGCGTTTGCTTCCATCGGATAGTGTTTCATGGAATGGATACGATAAGAATTCTTCTCCTTTGTTTTGTTATCAATAAATGCTTGAAAGCTCGTTTTAGGATGTGTAATATTCCTGAGTTAGTCACGTTAAATAGGACGTACGAGTAAGAGACAGGACAACATTGATCGTTACTACATTAACCCTTATTTATTTGCCTCGTTTACCGTGAATCATGTTCTTAACAGTTTCATAATTAGTATTCCGAGAATATCTTTCGCTACTTTCCGTATCTTTCAGCCACCGTAAGGTGTCGAATTGTCAATAAATTATCTATTATATTTATTATATATCTATATATTTATATTATATACAATATATGTATTATATATTTATTTATTATATATACATATATATATACATATATATATATGTCGGGTTTACATTAGAATTAGGGTTAGAGGCGTGAAGCGAATCTTCGTTTGGATTACACGTCGTCGTTATGCAATAGAGAAGACATTGGCTAGTGCAAATACGATTACCATAGAACCGGACAAGTAACCGTGGTAATTAGATACTCGAGAAACTAATGACAATGATCCTAGGTTCAATAACGAATCCGCGGACAACGGGACGGTAGCCGTACGCACTCGCAAAGATCTAAGTCGGATTCTGTGTTAATAGTCGCTGGCGTTAATCTCTTTTTTGTCGATGAGACCGCAAGAGAGAATGACTTTCTGTCCCAGTGATACCCCAGAGGAAAACTATGACGGGGTGTGTCTAAGGACACGAGATCACCGGATTCGTCAGGGACATCCTACGTTCGGAAAGTAAGGGAAATTGACGTTGTTGCTAATTGGCCAATCTCCATATCGATAGTTAGAAAAGGATGCTAGCTGCCCTTGAGGGAGGATTGCTAGTGGGAGACGTCGTTCGTGGAAAAATAGGTCTCTCCTGTCTTCCTGTAACTGGGACAAAGACTGTGTATCTGTTGAGGGATTTTAGGTAACTAGATATTAGTGTTTATAACGGTCCTCGGGCTAGCCGATCACGTACTGCGGAGACGCGTCGGCATCTGGTAAACATCCTGCCCGGAGAATAGGATCTGCGTGTGGCGAGCTACGGGACAGAAACCGTTGGAATGTTTACTGTCACGTGTCGCTACAAATCTTTCTTTTAAGGAGAGCTATAGGGTTACTCAATGCCTTTGTTAGATGGAGAGTTCGTCCCGTTGACCGCGGCTACGTTCGGCGACTAATTGTCGCCTTGAGCCCAAGCTCATTGTCACAAGTCTTAAACAAATACAATTGGGTAGAATGACGGCAAACCGTTTAATTACAACTGTAGGTTTTAATTGCAATGTTTTTATGGATTTTCCCGAGGTTTCAGAGGGAAGGCACCGGTGTCCTCTTATCTCCGACATATATATATATATACATACATTTGCTTATATCGATTAAATTTAAAAATTTAAATTTCCGGTACATGTTTTTTTTTAATTACAACAATAGCGAAATTCTGTAACGAATCTCGTTCTTTGCGTTACATGTCATATCTATCATCCTATCATGATCATAATGTGAATCATGATTCTATATGATAAGTTTATCGATAGATGGATCTATTTACAGTGCTTGAAACAGGAAACGATGGTTATTTAACGTGAACTTAATGCAGTAATGTGATATAACTAAGCAACTAAATTGATAATTCACAACTCACAACTAACAATTAACAACTCATAACAACTCGGCAACTAATGATTAATCTCAACTCTCCCTCGACTCAACCCTCTGCTCTCAACTCTCTCCACTCAACTGACGACTCGCAGCTAAGTCCTCGCAACTAAACTCTCAATTAACAACTGACGATTAATCGTCTTTCTCTCTCAAGCATCCCTTTGTCGTCTCTTCATACTCCCACCACGTACATGTTCCGTAACCGTCCACGATCATGGTCACGTACGCCTTCTTCCGAGTAACTATTTGATTGAAGGATCGAGGATATATTGATGGGCCGCTTGGCCCATTCAAGTTTCCCGACCCTTTTGGTCTGTCGGCACTTAGGCTTTCTCGCAACATTGTACATATTTCGTCGGGTCATTTTTAGACATTCTTTCCACGATACTACAACATGATCATAATAGGATCGTACCAATAATTGTTATTAAATAAGACATTCGTTCGTTAGATGTTACAAAGTCACGTTAATTATATGAATAACGTTCACGATGTTACGGATATACAAAGTAAATAGCAACACGTCGAACAGGAATGAATGGACGGAACGTTTCAAAATTCCAGAATGACTTGAAAGACGAGAGACGAAGGGCGCAGATGGCTGCGGCTCGCCAAGTTTTAGAGAGAAGCACTATGATGTTGCTCACGTCTAGTAAAACGTGCTTAAGGCATCCGGAATGTCCATCTGCCAGAGAAAACAGAGACACCGTTTTCTGTCAGATGCGAAGAGCCATGGACTTGATACACTACGTAGTCAAAGACGGAGTATTAGATTGCAGTGAATCGCAGTCTTATTCCAATTCCCAGGTAAACAATTAGTTAATATACAATTATTTTTATCGAGAAAGGTATACATATTTAGATGGAAATACGTTCGTATAAAGATCGTACAGATTTGTAAAAATAAACACATAGCAAGGTCAAGGTTCGTTGCATGCATATATGATACAGATTTGTGCTAATACGGTTTCGACAAAGATTTGTTGCACCGCAATTATATATTCATGGAATTTTGACGCCACGAAACCACGAATGTTGTTATACCTCATCACCTATAAACGTAAATATACATTTGATGTAACAACATGCGACGACGTAGATAGAAACATTTATAGTGAAATACATTCGAAAGTTTGGAACGAATCCAAAGAGCTTTCATTTGCCAAATTCTAACTCATGTTTAACACATAATATACGATCGAGTAAAATTTTGGAGACCTTGACAAACTTTGGCCATCTTATAGTATGCGATAAAACAACGAAATAATTATTATCTTCGCCAGAAATTGTAAAAACCGAAGTAGCGATGGTCATGCTTAAATTCCTCTCGTAAGTAGAAGAAATCTGTACAAAGTCGGACCAGAGGGGTCTCTTCCTAAGGTCGTCGCGTATTTAAATTCATTTCTCAAAAAGAAGAAGAAAAAGAAAAAGAGGTTTTTTTCATTTTAAGGAAGTATTAGCTAATGCAGAAATTTGGAATAATATCTTAAATTTTAAATAGAAATCTTAAATATTACTTTTTTTTAATGACATTTTAAAGAAATCTTTTTTATTAAAATACAAATCACTATCGGCAACTTCGTATATTTCGTAGTACAGAAATGTTTCCCCAATACGTTCGTATTCAGAATATAGGATTCGATAAAATAGGAGAAAGTTACAAATATTCTGAACTTCACGTATGACCCGATATATCGGCACCATCGACGGATCGGCGGACATGCTCTTGTATGAACGGTCGAGGCATTTTCGAAATTTAAGGAACATCTTCAGTATGAAATTAATGCGGTAAATTGACAGTGATGCGAATTGATATCGTACCACACATAAGAACCATGCATAGCAAACGACGCTGAAGTGAATATCGTAAACGACGTTGTGGTACGTTCTTCGGCACGTGCCGATAGCGCATTAATTTCAATTTCTCGCCAGTTACATATGGAAGACGGGCCAAATCTTCTCATCCCTATTGGGACAATAAAACAATAGGGAATTGTTTCGTCGAGGGTTAAATCCTCGAGAGTTAAATTTATTTTCTGCTATTAAGCTGATAGTAAATACGACAACCCTTAACCGCAGAAAATACGTTGAACATTATTTTATACAGGAGAAACAAACGATAAGAGAAACCTTTTTTATATATAAAAATAATAAAGTCACACGAATGACTCCAAACACATATCTCGCACAAAACGATAGAGCTACACATTAGTGTCACGTAATTTTTGGGTTGGTCGGTGAAAATAAAATATAGTCGAGTCGTAACACAACTATTTACTTGGTTTTAATCAACCTTTATTATGAATTCAGCAATCACAATGTAACACGCACTGAATTAACATAAATCACAATTCACTCCAACCACGTTATGTAAGACTTAGTTACAACAATACATTAAGTACGCGACTTATAAGAGTAGAGACCGACATAGATATGTTGACTATTCTAAGGATACAGAATAAGTGCAGTTTTACTGACGATACTGTGTCTGAGGAAAGCTAGGGGTGGGTGTGTCTAAGGACACGGGACTATCGGATTTGTTGATGACAATTTTGGTTAAGGAAGTGAGGGCAGTAGACACCATCTCCGATTGGATAATAGGACGGTTGGTGGACCAGGAAGGGTTTTAGCCGCCCTCGCGAGAAAGTTGCCAACGGAACATACCAGATGTGGAGAAAACCAACTTTCTAAGCTAACACGTGGTAGACAATAAACGTAAAGGGAAATTTAAGACAGGAAATACTCGCTTGGTCCGAAGGACCTTAACTATAAAAATGCCAAGGCCCCCTGGTGGGCACTTAAGACTCTTGAGGGTGCGCGCCAAGGATATGCAGACATCTGGGTGCCATCCTGTCCGTGGTGTGTGGCCTGGTCTCTAATATGAATTGACGTTACATTAGCATAGTTTACCAAAACCTGCTGATTCCGAAAAAGGTGTTAAAGCACCGACCAACTCTCATGCAAGTTTTACCACGATGTATAAAAGGGTTTACCTAAAACTTTTATCATTCTTCATCGAAAATAAGATAAAATTCCAATTTTACCGCGTAAACGGTATACGTGTATTAACGTATTTCGAGCGTCTTCTCGCTGGAAGAAAGTGCACGATATTCGTAAAAGAGCTAAGTAGAGGATGGATGAAAGCTTAAAGTATCAGCGAAAAATGTATAACGTCCAGATTGACCGACTTTAAAGCTTAAGTTTTATTAAGCTTTATTAAGCTTTAAAAAGAAATGCGGATAGAGGTGCTCGGTCACGTTCAAGGATCTAGTGCGAGTAATTGCTATCTAGAAGAATGCATAGTTAATCGGCGCCACCGGGATATTGCATAGTCGAATGCTCTTTATCCTTGCTTAAAAGCAATCGGTTCAACTGCACGTATTTATGCTGACCTTAGGGCAAGAGTATATTTAGGTATGGCGTACCATTAAAGTTTCGCATGATATCTTGCTACTACATAGTAACAGCAAGTACATATATACAAGTCATACTCCTGTGTAAATATAGCAACTGTTTGTTACATGCGCAATTAAACTCGAAGCATGTTTTTTCTTTTTTTAAGCGATTTCTAAAAGCAACATTCGCGAACGTATGAATAAAAAACAAACATAAATACCGTAATAATAAAGTTAATCGAACGCCGCGTTATTTGTGTCGTATTAATGTACATTTACATACTTGCGTAGTAATTGTTTATTAAAAGAGGTGTTGAATATTAAAAATATTAAAACAAACTGAGAACTTTCGAACGATAGCGTACGTCGAAGATTGAATTATCGTTAACGTAAATCCAGAGACGGAAAATAGTACGTATATTACTGGAAGAACAGAGAGAATCTTTTACTGAATCGATGACTGATTCCAGAGTCCACAGCAGGAGGATTGGGACAGTAGCACGGCATTCTCCGCGTTGAAACACTTCGAAAGACTCGTTGAAACCACAAGAATGACTCTCCTAGGACCAGGTTGTCGAGAGACCCTCACCGCCGCGTTAGATACCGTTATTGAGAGAACGCAGGATTTCACTGATAGCGCATACACGACCCACGAGCACAGAGAAAACATCCTTCTGCTTTGCGATCGAGCACAACTCGAACTCAACACGCTCCTGCGAATCGGCAACAGTATGGTAAGGGTCAATTTTTTTAACAGATCTCTTGTTCAAAGTTTACTACCAATTGTAAGTCTCTTTGATCTACCTCCGCCTAAAAGTACAAGGAAAAAATGATGTCATGGTCGTGGATTTGCTAGAGAGAAAAAGGTTTGGTACAGAAAGTTCATATAATACCGGATTAATTCATTCCCGTGGAAGAATAATCTGAAAAATGGCTGACATTCCGCTATAAATCTGAATGAAAGACCGTGCTAAACTGAATCACAGTTACGAGAGTCTACCCCCAGTGAATAGGTACGAGGGAGCATGCGAGCGATTCCCTCTTTAAAAAGAAAGAGAAGGTACACTTCTTTTTGTCGCTGACTGTGAGAAATATCGCGACGCATATTCTCGTGAAATTAGTAATTACTTTGAACACGTACCGTCCATTTTTAGGCTACGTTAAATGAAATATTTTATGCTCGCTTACATTCTATCGATCATATGAATGAAAGAAAGATACATCAAGAAAGGAATAGTCTACCGCTGAAGGTATCAAGACACTGCGGTGGTGGATTTGTAGTAATGATGTTTGAATTTGATTAAAATCGCGAATACCTCCAAAGAGACAATTTCTTTTGCTAAAATCATAATTGTACGTATACCAAAGGAGTAAAAAAATAGTAAAACTATTATTACTATTATTATCTGGTACTAGAATTACGAAGGTGGCGGTGGTTCTCCAAGTTCTGAGATGGAGCAAGCTGTCTTAGGAGTATTACGTACCACCAGGGATCTTCGCCAGCAGCTATGCACGACCACGATGGAACAAGCGGCTGATCTTGGACAGGTAACTAAAGCGGGTCAGGAACTTGTTTCAACGATCAGGAACGTCGCTTTGGCCAATGACAGATATCTTCTTCAAGAAAGCAACGAAAAATTTCGCGAATACATTGAACACATTCTCGAAGTAAGTATTCGATTCTGACGTCAAGATCGAATATTTCATTGAAAAAGTCTCATACTTTAGATTTCGAATCTTTTCGCTTTTCTACAGTTTTCTTTAGAAAATTTACTCTTTTTCGATCTTGAGATCAAATACTAAACAAAAAATGAAAGGTGTTTGAAAATCAGCTAATCGATAAAGCTCGTTTAATCTTCATCGTCGGCAGTGTCTTTTTCTGAAATGCCATCGAAATCTAAACGATATCATTAGCAATCTATAATTCACGTTTTCGAACATATCGATTAATAGGTGTGCAAAATGCTGAGACACGTTGCGCTCTCGGAATCGTTGCAAGTTTCAGCCAAGTTTACCGAAATTAACCTGAGAATATACGGTCCCCAAGTGGTGACAGCGGCATATACTTTAGCGAGACATCCTACCAGTAAAATCGCTAAGGAAAACCTAGAAGGTAGATTACTCGTAACATATTAATCGCTAGTATTCTGCTCAGGAATTTCCACTCCACTCTTTGTTTTTCCGTAACGATACATATATTTAGAAACTCTTCCTTGAATCCAAAGTCATTGTCGTTTTTCTAGAATCTCTAGGACATGGAGAAAAATACTGGATTTCATTCCGATACGTGTTTCAGTGTTCGCCGACATGTGGCAATGGCTTATGACTGATGTGACCACCGTGGCGAAAGACGTACTCGAATTGAATCAAAACCGACCTGAAAAACAAGTTTACATGTCCTTACCACGGCCTGGAGTAAGTTAATTTGTTCATATTATGGTTTAGAATCGTTGACTCGATATAGTTTATTATTATTATTATTTAATATTCCTGAATATCTATAATTTCGAATTTGCATCCGACAAGATTAATATCTTTGTTTATTTCAGAAACACGGTACAACGAGCAAACCACTGAAACCGGTAAAATTGGACAGCGAAGAGCAGGCTAAGATCGCAAAGGCAGGTCTGGAGATGAAGCTGATCACTTCGGAGATGGATGCGGAAACAGAGAAATGGCAGGAAAGTGGAAGTGCCCTGGAAGAGAACAACGACATCGTGAAACGCGCGAAGAACATGTCCTCGATGGCGTTCTCGATGTACCAGTTCACCAGAGGTGAAGGGGCGTTGAAAACTACACAAGATCTATTCACCCAAGCTGAGTATTTCGCCGAGGAGGCGAACAGATTGTACAAGGTTGTGAGACAATTCAGCTATCAGGTATGTATCAGTTACTAAGGCAGCGTAAACTCAGAGCAAAACTGATACACATTTTTTAATTGGTCTGATGTTCAGATGTTATGTATATACGTGTATGAGTACAGGAAACACCTATACGTACACGTATACACGTACATCATCACTCTTACTTTATAATCATACTCTTTTATCATTATTTATTATTATTATTATTACTATTGTTATTATTATTATTTGTTATCATTACTGTTTACTATTATCATTATTGTTATTATTCTCATGATCATCATCATTATTATTATTACGGATTCTATACTGGACTTGATTCCGAGTTTTTTGATCCTTGCTATATTGGGAATATTTTTACTTCGATTTCGCTAATTGAGTTTCATTTTTATGTAATTGCTACGCTAGAGCTACGTCGAATCCAGACGAATTCCTCTTTTTGTTTCACGGTGTATCATACGTTTGTATAAGTACTGTTTTTGTGTCTGATCGATATTTTCAAGAATAAATAACATTTTAATCAATGGGAAAAATATAACATACGGAATAATGTTAGAAATGGATTGGGGGTAGCTCGGTCGTGAGTTATTAGCATTAGACATGTTCGAATTAACACGTTTGCTGCCCTTTCGACCCTCCTAGCTAGGCCGAATATATATAGTTACCCAAAACCATTTTGATCTTTCTATATTTTCTTGAAACAAAAGTCAACAAAAACGCTAACCTTGTAATATATATTCTTGTATTATGAAACCCTTTTTTGACCCTCGCTCTTTGAATGCCTCCATCCAGGTAACTCTTTCTCTCTTTACTTTAGACCCTTGTTGGGCTAATAGAGATCACGTTCGCCTTGTACAAATCGTTTTCATTGCCGTGCATTATACCGCTCATTTTTCTGCGAACTCATTGTTCATCAGTTGCTGTTAAGTGTTTCCGTGTTTCTCTTTACATCACTACACACTATCTTTTTATTGTTCTATTACTTTACTATACGCAACAGTACTGTGCTATGCAAGATCATGCGATGATACCTGGTATGATTTATCCCAAACAATCGTTTTTCTCGAATGACGTAGTATACTTCTACCTCATACATTGCTTTTGTTCGTTCTCCGACAAAGAAAGCACGTTACGAGGAACGACGTTGCATTTTTCATAGTGACTTACATGACGGTAAAGTAATTTTCGCTAGGCAATCAAACGATTACGTTGTTCCCAATTTGGTAATCGGAAATAATTTCTATAGCTCGCGTGTTTATACCGTTACGGATTGATATTGAAAGTAGCTATACGATCATTGTCGCATCGGTAGATAAGTATTCTTCTTAATGTCAAGTTTCATACAATCGAGATTTGAAATGAGCAAGTATATTCGAGTCTCGTTGTTTGAAAATGTATGTAACTACGATTACATTTATAATATTTTTCGTGTTTTGTTTTTACGTTCGTTAAGAAAGCTCCAGCTGAGAAAGTAAGAGTTCTTTAGATTAATCAGTTCAATAGACAGAACTTTTTCAGACGCTGGTAATTAACGAAGTATGTATAAGTTCTGCAGCAGGAACATGACTCTCATTTTGAAATGTAGACATACCGTTGAATCTCTCACGTCTCATGCCACCAAATCAACTATGATCGTTATTTTGTGGGTAAAACCAATTTTGTATACGTATATTTACGACTTTTTTGTGTACGATTAGTAAGGTGTGTTTTAGATGCTACGGGAATGCTTCCGTCTGTGGACGACGTCTATGTGCATTGTGGTCCCCCTCCTTCCACTATCTGGGGCATGACTATTATGTCTCAGTTTTTGCCAGCTTCCGATTCGACCTTTTGTTTACACTTTATTCTTAAATGGCAGCTAAAATGAAATTTTATTCTATTTTCATGGGATCTCCCGATAGAGCGATGTTACTTTGTTACTTTGTTCGCTACAAAAAATTAAGATTAAAATACACATAGTCGTATAAAAAAGTATTTTAATCTCATGTAACTTGCTTCTAATTGAAAGACGCATCACTTAATACTACTACGCTTTTTATTCGCATAAAGACACGTAAAGTCACTCATTCTTCGTCACTTTCGAGACTCTATCATCGAAAGGAGTACGTGAAATAATTTTCTATGAAAAAATTCTCAAATTTAAAAAGAAATACGTTTGACTAATTATTTATTTCAAGTTCATTTTAGCTGCGATCGTTTGAGAAAAGCGTATGGCTTGATCTTAATTATGATTCAAAATGAATTGTCATTCGAGAAGCTTGCAAAAACAACAAGGTCTGTACTAATTCACTTTCATTCACACAGTCACTCTCTAATGTTTTCGAACAACTGACACGTTCTTTTTTCAAACTTGTTGCATTGTGTTCTATTAGGACGAATAGCATATCTCTTTTGTTAACTTTACTAGATGCAATCTTTTTACAAATATCCGAGATATACGTATTTTAAAGTATTTATTATACTAGTCAATCGATAAAAAATAGAATCAGGCATTGCTTTAAAGATTTATTCGACTTACGCTACAAATGTAAAACGATGATATCGCAGGGCAAATGTAATTGTTTTTCAACGATTCTCTAACAGAAATTGGATCGTATCGTATCGTATCGTATCGTATCGCATCGTTTCTTTGGTAATGAAATAGCGAAAACATATAAAAATAATAGTTTAATCGAATCGTCCTTCATACGATTCTATACTATCAATTTGTGTTTTGCGCAAAAATGTTTAGGTACTAAAAAATGACTCTAATCTATATTTTGTAGAAATTTTCAACACAAAAAACCACAATTGGTTAACGATCACGCGCTCTCGATAACATAGGAAGATTTTGCACAGAAATAACAAATATGTATAACATTTCTCTTATCTTCAAGACACGACCCATGCTTCGAGTTAGATCAATATTGAATTATAGATATACATAACATGCTAATATGGCAAATATAAAAGTCGAAAAAGGATGTCACATCTGCTAAATTTGTAATTTGATGAAAATTCGCATAGCATCGGTATAACTGAATTTTCTAGATTTGAAATATCTGATCAAGTCGTTGGAAACGAATCACGATCACGTTTGCCTTGCGATACGAACGAAGACGTAAGATTGTATACGATGTTGTGCATGGGTGCAGGTACCGGGCGGACCGCACAAGAAAGAACTCTTGGAAAATCTTGATCGTGTGCCAACGTATGTACAGCAGCTTCAATTCACCGTGAAGAATCCCACCGTTGGAAAAGCCGCCACTTTTACCAAAGTCGATAACGTGATACAAGAGACAAAAAATTTAATGAACGTGATTTCGAAAGTGGTGACCACGTGTTTCGTCTGCGCCACAAAGGTAAGATACGCTCGCGTGTTATTTCATCTTATACTATGCACAAGGAAAATTCTAGCGTCAACCACACCAATTGACCCTTTTAGTCACGTTACATTTTTATCTTTTGTTTAGTATTTCCCTCACTTTCCATCTTTTCTTTTTCTTTTTTCTCCGTTTATTTTTTGGTTCGAGAACGAGATACGTATGTGTGTGTTCAGTCTTTACCGTTCCCTCGCACTTGTAGGAGGTATTTTGTTTGATTAAAATTGTAGAAATAGCTCGTTGAACGAAGGAACAAAAGACTGGACAGTATTTTTTATTGTAGCTAGCTTTGCGATAGCGAAAGTGATATGTTTTCATTTTTACATAATTGTTTAGCTGTTATGTCATGTAATACTGTAAAGTTACGAGAAGATATTTCTGTGCAATACTTGCCTTTTAACTATATTCGCTTAACGCGGAGCATTTCGCACGAGGATTCAAACAAGGAGAAACAACAAAAACAATTTATTTACACCTCGTTTGTTCCTATCAGAAAATTTTCCAGTTTATATTCCTTGTGTATTTCCGATATAATTATTACTTGTCAGATTTTAAATTTATTTGCTTGGGAAGCAAAACAAAGCTAAAGTAAATATTCGCACAAACGAAATACACAGTATTATAATATACATATATATAGTAAGCGACGCAGTAAAGTATGTTCTATGTATCCTTCCATGCATTCGTCGAATAGCACAATGTCACGATGCCGCAGTACATGGAGCTCAGTCCGACGATACCTGGCCTAGCTGAAGAGGATTGCTTGTATCCAGTTAGTCCGCAATTGTTACCATCCACCAGTCCCTACGTACAACCTTATCCGTTAACTTCGGCTCAGTTACACAACATTCTAAGAGGTGCGAATCTGGGCTTTCCACTCTTCAACTACAACACCCTGCCAAATACCACCTCTACCAGTACTGCTACACGCAATTCCGCATCCTTCGTTCATCCATCGGTCCTTCCATACTCGACACCCATCACGACTTCCACTTGCGGGCCGCAGGCTCCGTATTGCCTACAGAATCTACAGCTGCTGCAGCTGCAGCTACAACAGGCACAGCTGCAGCACCTAAGACACGCCGCCATCTTGCCGAGATAACACAGACTTTCGTTCGCACCCCGAAGGTCGCACGTGTTCTTCACGCACAGCTACAGAAGCGCTGTTCTTTCTGTTGTACACAGGTTCGATTTTGGTTTCCACCCATTGAGTTTTCCGTTTTCCGTTTTCTGTTTTCATTCTTTTTCCTTTCGCTTTCTCGTTTATTGTCAGTCTGCTTCTCGCCTCGTTGCTATCTATTCGAGCGAACGCCAATGATCGAATTACGATCGATCGAAGAACTTTTCCATTTCGAGCTTCGAATATTATGTACACCCTGCTCGGGAAATAGGTTAATCGAATTTCACGGTTTCCATGAAGTTAAAATAACAGTAATTTCCGATTAGTTTAACACCTCGAATTTAGTCCTCGAAGTAATAGATCAAAATTTTTCTATGAAACAGTAAAATATCTAACGCGATATGACATTGCAATACCGTTAACCTAACGATCCAATTGTTCCATCTTCTATCTAGTACGATCGATCGTTTTCGCATCATTCGTGTTCGACAAACGCGTTCCCCTTCCCCCTTTCCGGTGCCGCTTTTTCTTATACGATGCATTTTACGCGTAGGCTTTGTTTTATTGCCCTAATAAGTTGACTCGATTTCTCGTTTTTCTTATTGTACTTTGCAGACGTTTTTTTCATGGTCCAATTTTTGAACAGCTTCGCTTCGATCGACAAGTTACACAGTGACACCGTCGAATATCGATTCGACATAGTCCACGGCACGAAGAGGAACTTTTAATCAATCTAGTTTCCTGTTTTCAGCCATCTTTACAGAAATGGATGAAATACCATATTTCACCGTGTAACAGAATTCATTATTTCTTCTTTCTCTATCGATATCATATCTGACACGCCATAAACTGCAAAATATAACGCTTGTTTTTTACATACCAAATTAATTGACACAATTTTCATTAGAGTAACAATTTGTCATAACGGCCTCCGACTTTTCCAAATCACCAACTTTTTATAAACAAATAACGATTCATTCTTCATGATCGCAGTGCATCATTAACAATTACGACCGCTAACGAACCCATTTGCAACTAAAACACTTCGAACGATCATTAAATGGAATATCGATACGCTGGACGAAAGTATTTTGAATGTAAAGTATTTACATGTGATTAAAACGAACGAATAAAAACCGGCCAGCTGTTATCGTCTTACGAACCTTTTTGTTGCGAGTCGATATCTTGATTATTCTTTTACGTTTAAGTCAAAAGGCTTTAAGTCAACATTTTAAACATCTATGCGCTCGATGGGCGTAGATATGACATTCCATTAACAATGAGAAACAAGAATCTTACCGAACAACGTATTTCTAATTGTTCTTACACGTATAGATACATATATATATATCGACTTGAAGATCATGGACGAGAGGTGGCGCAATAAATACACTTTGTATGTCTGCGAATGTCTGTGAATGTCTGCGATAAATAGATGCGCGAGGATAATTAAAGGGTATATTGCCAAAGTACTTTTGGTCCGACGTATCGATCGAGAAGCTAGTCCAATGCTTATCTCCGTGATCAGGAAGAATCGACGGAAAGGAAGAAAAAATGTACAGAGTGAATAATCTGTAGTTTTGGATCTATTTTTCAGTACAACCTGGATTTCCGAGGTCTGTCGGCGCGTGGGGCCGGCGGCTCGCCGTACAGGGGCGGAGAGGGTGCAGGCGCCGATGGCGACGGTGGCGGTGCTGGTGTCGACGGCAGCAAGACGGGCTCCGCCCCCGGCAGCGACCCGTCCGTCTGACAGTTTGGGATGGCCCGACGGGCCAAGGGGGACGCTCGCCGCACTCGGGTTTCCTTTCTACTTTTCTAGGAAGAACCCTCGCCTGCCCCATCGAAACGTACACGTCGGGCTCCCTCGATTCCCTTCGAGATCCCAACGGAATCTTACAGATTTTCGACGGGATTTCCAATCGTACCAACCAATCGTTTATGTTTATTCGGTTCCCAAAGTTTCTTATTCATTAAGCCTTATTTCGCGAATGATACACGTAGCATCGAAATGTCAATTTCGTCGAGAGAAATGCCGAATTTAAAAAATTCTATACGTTTGAATAATTATCTTCTACTTGTTAAAAAATATGTTTATCTAAAGTCATGTCGTAGCAAAATATTACAAATAGATCCGAGAAATCCCATCGAAAGAACAGAATGTTTTCAAACTAATATTTTTCGAACACACGCGATTATTTTATTCTACAATTTTTAACAAAGAACAGACGTTCATCGAATCACGTCGAGGAACGAATATCGAACAAACGAATGTGGTCGAATCGTCCTTCCGAAAAGTTGGCCGAAACGAACGATAAAGTTCGATGAAACCTTCGTTACAAGTTACAGGTTTCGATTAACGAATGGAAGGAATTCAATCTTATTTCAAATTTTACCGGTGCTATCCAAAATTACCAATCGACTGGTTCCTTGATTAACTAAGGATTATCTAGGAGATAAGCTGACCGTGTAATTTCTTACGAGCACATTGTATTTGCATCCGACGAGTGGATTTTGAAAGCGCGTTTGCTTTTTAAAGAGAAAATTTAGAATTTAGATTATCGACGTGTACGTTTCTCAATCGTAATTTGCTTCGAGCACAAGCTACATGTATTCCACCGATTAGCCACGGTACACGCGTAATCTTTGCGTTGCTCAATATAGAAAATGAAACGGGTTTTCCGTTCGAGAAACGGTTCCGTGTCGCTTTGCGTGACTGCCATGAAACGCATGACAGGAACCAATAGAGAATCACGAGAAATTTAGGTACGCTTTGGCACAAAAAAACGCACGCGTCAAACCGTGCAAAGAATCAAGAACACAAAGAACGTTAAAGCGCATTCGTTGGCATTTTAAAAGATATACGAAAAAGCTTTTTCCTTGGAAAAGTAACGGCTATTTCTATTTTCCAAAATTTTCATGTAATCGCATAAAATTATCTTAAACGTGTTTCGACGCGTACGTTTAAAATCGTGTTTGCTCCGAACACGACCCATTTACGGCTGAACGGAACGTAAACTGAACGTCACTCGAAACGAACAATTTTTCCTGTACCCTTTTTACTCTCTTCTTTAGAATTTCATCATGCGGTAAATTTTATCCTACAATGTATCTATGAATAAAACGAACAAGACGAGCGATTTAGAATCTAAAGCATCGTCGATTTGTGCGATGAAATTCAATGTTCACAGCGGCAATAATGCAGCCATATCAGAAAAATCGACGTCCGATGA
Source organism: Bombus vosnesenskii (assembly GCF_011952255.1). NCBI lineage: Eukaryota > Metazoa > Arthropoda > Insecta > Hymenoptera > Apidae > Bombus > Bombus vosnesenskii. The sequence goes on from NW_022882925.1 coordinate 9,350,788, forward strand.
GCGAACGGTAAAACTGTTTGGAATAATTAACGCCGTTGACAGAAGCCACTTTACGCGGCTTTTGTTCGAAAAGTCCTTTCGCCGAAACAACGATCTGCGTAGGTAACTTGTTCCCTTCGTCCGTGACAGTATGCATGCCTCTATTGTAATATATGTTGCTGTTGCTGCCGCTGTTTTAAAATCCATTCAACTTTCCGCGTGATATATCGAACGATATACATACGTGTAATTCAGGTGGCAGCGAAGCAAACATTTTAACGCAGCACGTTTCATCGTTAACAAGTTGTTTTGTCTTTTGCTGCACTGACTTTAATCATCTCTCTGTCTCTTCGTTCGAGAATTTCTGAACGACTCCATATGAAAAAAAAGAAAATTCTAAAACGAAAGAAACTCGTTCTTCCATGTAGAAAAGTTGGTGCAACGACAATAAACTCGATCGAAATGTCTTTTAAACATCCGCTTACGCGTCTCACCAACTGATTTTTCAACACATTTCCCCACTTTCTCTCTTCGTTACGTCACGTCACGTCATGTATCTTTCATCGTTAACGCAACGTGCTGCGAGGCATTACGCTTCTCAAGATTCGCTTTTGATGTTCAGCAGTTAACTAATATCTCGCCAATTAACGTATGGCAAAGTATTAAACGCTTCGATAGACAAACAGTCTCGCTTGTTACCTGAACAATGGCTATGCGTGACGAAGCCTAGAATCTGATTCTTTGAATTTTCAAACTTTTTGCACCGTCGCACTAGAAAGCTAAGGAGAACGCAAACCTCTACGATTTTATATTATAATACTATACCAAATATTCGTTCGGCGTTATTTTTATTTATAACAATAGTCGTCAGATCAAGACGATATGATGTTACTAAACATAAATTACTTTCAAGTTATAGAGGATTAATTTCACAAAGAGATTGTTCTTTATGTTTTAAATTCAAATCGCTTCCTTCTACATATGTATAAAGGTATTCTCCTGAACTTCGGACATTTGACACGCTAAAAGCTTCGATTAAAAATAACTCAGGGTAATCAAATTCTACGCAAAGAGATATCGCGCGAGAACGAACACTATTCGTTTCATGATCCGAGACTTTTGCTTTTTACACTCTCGAATAACAGATAATTTAATAATTGACTATCGGATGTAGGCTACAGATTTTGTGAATGATGAAATCACGAGAACAAGAGCACAGCTTGAATGATGGGGCAGGAGATGGTTATCGAGGGTGACCTGGGGGCGGCAGCAGGGCGGTCAGGGACGTACTTTGTGGCAAAGACACCGTTAGACGCGCACGATAACCGAAATCTCGTGGCTCGAGCTCCGTTAACTTAAAACGAATCGATTGCTCCACTCGATCAACCCCTATATGCGTCAACGTATTTCTTCATTCTTCCAAAAACGCGTGTTTCGTGTTGAAATTAACATTTGATCAGGCCGAGTCGAGTCAAGCCAACCGCCTCGACGAATGAAAATGAAAATCGTGCTCGTAATTGTAACACTTCCACGCAGAGTCGTCTTTGAAACCGCTGACGAAACGTCTGTTCATTCCCTCTCGTCGGAGAAACGGAAAATAATCAAGATTCGACTTTGGGATCTGACTTTGGGGTTTGACCTGACGCGGACCGAAATGGAGAAGAATCATCGCGATCGATGACTGTGCACGAGCAACGTTCCCTACGTTTTTTTATTTCATCAGTTGACGGTTCAACAAATTTCTATCCACATTGAGCATTATGCATTACGATTATATACAGTTACGCTGTACCGTATAAATATTGATCCGACATATCGTCCCATGCGTTCTTTGTACGCTATGAAAGTCGACATTAGAAATCGGAAGACACGAGCACGAATCGTTGCTCTGTTTCATTGGATCCGATTAACAGTCAGAGTCCGTTCCCGTCATCTTCCGCCAATCTCTATGCGTATTCGTAAATACAGACCACAGAACGACGTTAAACGAGCTTCCTCTCAACGAACCAGACGAAGCCAAGCCCAAAGAGATTTAAAAATAAACCAGTCGTTCTGCCACGGAAGTAACGACTTTGACGATTAGCATTAGCATTAGTAACGTTGCATTCGACAGACGACTGAAACGTAAAAATCGATTGTACATAGAGCCATAAGTTATACGCGAGCTAAATGTCGACCAGTCATGCATTTCTCGTACTTACAAATATATATATATATATATATAGAAGATCGATTCTGTATGTAGTATACAGAGTTGGCACAAAGAATGTGACCGATCACAGGAGTTTATGAAGAGAAACGGGTCGTAGATGTCGATGATGCAAAGTCGTGCTATATTCCAGATACGAATGTAATCGCGATAATTTTAAACGATATTAATGTACTCTCTTTACGGAAATATCGATCGACTTTACTTCACCGATCAAAAGAGATTGAAAATATGATCGATGTAACGTTGCGAACGATCGATCGTAGGCGAACGAGACGCATGCGATATCGACGAAGCCTCCGATCGATGAGAATTCGTTGATAGATCCTCGAGATGTTCCTAGGGTGTAATTACGCGAATCCGCGTTCTCGTATTGCGTACGCGTAACCTCGCAGGAATATAATAACCGACTTGTTATAAGTTGTAACACACGTACGCGACGCGTTTGTACAAACTCTGTATCATACTTTATCCGCGGTCTTTTAGAGTATATGATAATGATAGAGCTCGATCAGTTGTTAAGGGGGTAAGCTTAAGTTTCTTTTCTATAAAACAGCACAAATATTTTATAAGGGGAAACCGAGAAGCGAGTTTCCGCGTAAGCGTTCAGTTGATCATCTCATTACCGAATCAAGTTAGTGTGAATCATAGATATCGTTAATAATCAGAAACTATTTTCAGAGCTCTATCGTCAGGTCTCAGGTCTCAGGTCTCAGGTCGAGGAAACCAAACTTTCCCTTCGGCATGAAGGTGTTTTGTCGATCGAGTTACCGTACATACAAGGCTTTCAAGGAAAGCATTTCAATTTTGATCTGAATCTTTTCAAATAATTCCACCGTTAGTTATATCTTTAAAGTTCGAACGAATGTTGTAGTCCATACTATCCAAGGAATATGTTTCACGCACACGGATCTTTCACAAGTAGAATTGAACTTAGACGCGACATTGGATCCATACGTTTTGCGCGAAGAAAATATGCAAAGGTATCCAAAATATTTAGAGGACGAAACGAATTTCTGTCTTTACTTCTTTAGTTGCGAATCTACAAAGTCATCTGCGGTCTATCTCTTCTGGGCAACGTCCATCTCTAGCCGAATTATCCCAACTAAAGACCATCCCAATTGCCATTTCTACAACTTTCGTTATACGTATACATATACCTTGTATCTCTCTCTCTATACTTCTATTGTGTTTCTATTAGAAATCCAACAGATTTCAGAATATAAATACATCTTTATCTCTCGTGAATTCGGTTTCTACATTAAGATTATTCGAAACGATGATCTTCGATAGTGCGTTCATTCGAGATCTGATAGCACAGTTTTGCGTTGGATCGGCTTCGTTGTTTCCTATCTGAAGTGGAGTTCATATATTAACATTAATACCAATGGTGATAGTAAATATATAGTTGATCGAAATTCTAGTTGTTGTATAGAGGTCAGTTGATAAGTGTAACGTGTATCGATAATATCGTTAAGTATATTAACAGCAACAATAATGATTATATGGCTAGCATTCACAGTCGTGACACTATGGTATATTCCAGAAGCTTGGCATTCGTATTCCAGAAACAATTGACGAACACTTTTCGTTTATCGCTGTTCGAACGTCTCGTTAGTCTCTCTCTCTCCCCACCTCCGTGTACTTATACATTGTCTCGAATTTGTAATTCTATTATATGTATCCATATGTAATTCTACCTCAATTCGTAGCTTAGATACCTCCCTAAGAAGGAAAAGTTTCTACTCGTGGATAAACGATATTGTATTTAGGTGTTATCTGCGTTTCGATCATTGATCAATCCCAATTTGTCGGCATATATGTAAATTAAAATGAATTCAACATCTTAGAAAAAAATAAAAAATCGGCGAGAAAAGCTGATAGGAAAGAAGAAACGAGGTATTCGTTAATCGTCATTAGATTTGGTTCGATCGAATTCGTTGACGAAAACAACGATTGTCACACGAAGCAACGCGCGAGACACATTTTCCAGGAGCTCATCGTTCCCATCGATTGTGCCTATCTTCTTCCAAATGTTAACACGTTTTTACTGGAAACCACACACGTGCGTGTTACGCCTGTATACGCAAAATACATACATATGTACTTATTTATATCCTGTACAACGTTCGTTTTGTAACTGTTTTATGCTCTCGACAAAAACAGGAAAACAGAACATAAAACTGGCAACGAACGATGTACATAGCGAAAATTTTAATGTCCATCTATATATACATAATACGCATAATATGTATCATTACGTGAATACTAAATACTAAATACCGATGATTGCTGTTAGTTGGACTATTTCGTGCCTCTGGTGTAATATTATCAATGATTGATATTTCATTGTGTCCTGTTTTTCTTGAAAAGAAAACGACAAACGAAAAAAGAAACTGAAAGATAATATGAGTGAAAGCCGGTATGAGAAAACCAAGTAGCCTTGTGACAAGCATCTGAAACGAAGAAAAACGTGATTCGTAGATTTAAAAAGTGAACGATCAGATATTCGCATGTTTTTCTTGTCCGAGTTGTTGTTGTTCTCCTTGTTCTTTTTTTTCATCTTTTCAATTAATCGATCCATTAGTATAACTCTAAAAAAAGAACAGGTAAAAGTTGTCCATTTATACCTAATTTATCGCACAATTTTCTATTTTATAAATTCCTTGAGATCTTTTATTTTTATTTGAATCTATTTTCCATAAATTTGTCCGTTAGCGTATTCTTGACTCAAATCTACGTTGTATGTTTTGTTTGTTCGGAAAGATCGTGCCGATTTTTAGAGAAATAAAAAACATTTTCTTACTCATTTCGATGTATTAAAACTCCAACTGAAGGAGACGATTACAAGCTTTCTGGACAACCGGTATATCATTCTCCGAGTATTCGATCGATCACGGTTGCATCCAAATTATTAACCAAGTAAACATTTAAATAATTATTAATACAAAAGTCACTAGGTTACTAGACAATCGCATTTAAATGCGAACAATCGATTCTACAATCTTAGTCTTTCCATTTTTTAACGATCGAGCAGACGATGTAGATATCATGCTTCGTACATCGGTCATTCTGATCTGTTGGTCCTACGTTAGTCAGATTTTAGATAAATATCGATGACAATAATTTCGGGTAATTACTTTCACGTTTGTTCTAGCAAATGTTTGAGATTCTAGTAGAACGTGCGCACTTGATAACAGGAGCATGTCTATATTTTTTGACGTTATTCAATCGCAACGTAATTGAATTTCCGAACGATGTTTAGATCGTAAACGATCTAAGACTCCCCAGGAATTTTTTATATTTTTCTGGTCGAATAAGACAATCTTTGTCGAGTCGAACGATTGCTTGATCGTAAACGACGTGAAAGTAAAGTCAGTGTTATTGATGCGACGATCGCACTATTTCTTTCTCCTTCCTTAAGAAATTATGAACTATATGAAAAAATGTGAAGAAATGTGATATATGATTTGACTATTATTTTTGTGAGCATTTAATAATATTTGATAGTTTTCTTTGAACAGTGAGTACAAATATGACAAGCGTGTTTCTTTTAATTGGAGTTTTAATAGTTTGAATATTACAATAGAACAATGTAAAAGAGCTTCACGTAATTTTATAACAAAATACAAAATAGTCTTTTAAACCAACATAGAATATAACAATTGATATATTAAATGTCTAATAAAAAAGATAAATTTAAACGTATAGGTATCACTTTAGTATTATAGAAATAATTTTTGTTCTAAATAATTCGATATACATATAAACCAGGTATAACTATAGCTATCGTTCCATCATAATTGTCAATATGTTAATGTATTAATAAGAATTCAGAAAAAATGTTGAAATATAGTTCATAGTCTTTTAAAAAAAAGGGAGGGAGGTGAAAAGAAAGAGAATCGGTGATGTTGCGCCAACAACGCTAACTTTTTAATTTCTGAAATTTGCTTCTCGCTCACTTGCAACTTCCCACATAAAAAACTACATACCAGATACTACTAAATTTTTGACCGTACATTGTAACCATAAAAAGATAATATATCAGTAACGCGGACATTAATTAATGTAAAGAAAAAGAAGTAAATAAGACGTACTATTCGATCCTCTCTTTTTAATTGTAACTTTTTGTATAACGTATTTCATAAAATTACTCGAGAGCTCTCTTCAAATATATATACTATACGTGTATATTATGAGCTTATAGTAATTAATATATCTACAAAAAAACATCGATAGATTATTGAATAGAGTTCGTTCGGTAGCTAAATCTGTCTTTACTTGATGTATCTCAACAGATTTGATTCTTAATCTACTTCTTTTTCTTTTGTTATATAGAAATAATTTACTACATTCGCTATTTTAACTTTTTAAGTTTCCATTTTTTTTTGTGCCATTTTTCTACTCGATCGTGTTCAAATACAAGAAGAAAACCACATGCATTTGAACGTTTATATGACAATCTAACGTCAAGCATTCGCGCAAATCGCATATGTTGAAAGGGTAACGAAGAATCGAAAAGAGCACGCCGTTGTTTTCACCCCAACTCGTGACGAATCTGATCACCCATTTCAGAAAGAAAAAGGATAAACTTATGTTTCGACAACATTTTCATGAAGAATCTTTCTTTTTGATATCTATACCTGTGCATATCTTTAAGCGGGGTGTCGTAATCCTATGTGTCGCGAGTGAATCTCTGATCATTTTGATTCAGGAGTGGACGAAGAAATAATTAGAGGAAACAGAGACAAGGGGAAGTTGTCAAATTGATTCATTTGTTGCCTACACGAAACAGCTGATGTTTAGTTTACTTACAATTAATTAACAGTCTTTTCTTCTTTTACCGATATATAGTAAAACTTCCAGCGTTCAATTTATTAGGAAGATTTAACCGAATGACTAAATATTCATATTTTCATACAGTTTATTCTCTATATTTTATTTGAAGAAAGTGAAAAGAATAATATTTCTGTCACTAACAACAACGAAGATATGATATAAATATAATATTATTTCAATTACTTCTTTCAATCGATATTATCTACCGTTCTTCCAGTTCGTCTCTGTATAGTCTGCGGTGAGAGTCGAATAGTAAGAATCTGTATCGTCTATTTAGTGCGAATAGAATATTCCAACTTGATTCTAAAATAGATTAAAGAAATAATGGATCGAGCTCATTTAACAGTTAATTTTCCCAGTTCTAACGATTCATCGCATCAGGAATTTAAGAACCTATAATAATGTGATCGTTCGATCACTGAATTATACGGTTCGGTTCGATTATTAAATTAGCAGGGGTGAGAAATCGAATGCCATTAAAAAAAAGGTATTATCGATTCTGCCACTAATTTCTTTCTCTTCTCCTCATTCGACTGTTCAACGTGGGGCTGTGATTGTCACCAAAACAAAAAACCAAAAAAGAAAAAATACAAAGAAAGAAATAAAATGGCCCTAGCACGATGTGGGGTAAATGTTTCAAACGGCGTCGCATTCGTTTCGTTCTTTGCCGTGACTTCTTAGCGAAATAGATCGTTCAAAGACGACGAAAACTTGCGAATTATAGAATATTTCGTATAATTTCGTCTGAACACGCGCCTTCGTAGTTCATACGGTCTTCCCAACGATGCTTAATGTTTCCTTGTTGAAAGATTAATTTGTAATAAGAACGCGAGCGGTCGGAGAAACAGCCGCAAGATTTGAGATATGAGATTTCTATTGTAGATTTTTTTAATAGAAGGAAGTTCGTTTTATCCATGGTAGGTTCGGTTTTACGCTTTAAGCTGCTATGTGTGAAATTGCGTAATAGTTGAGAATGAGAGAAAGAAAGAGAGAAAGAAAGAGAGAGAGAGAGAGAGAATGAGAAAGAATATTGAGAATTAAAAGAAAAAAACGCTTACCTACCTGCGATAATTTATTATCGAACGTTTCATTTATATCGACGATATACGGCAAAAGATACGATATCGATCGTAGATGAATTTAGCGTAGATAGGTTTCGTACTTCGTATTTAATGAACATTATTGAATCATTGTATATTGGATTATTGTATATCAAGTATTTCATGTATTGAAGCCGCAGAGGACAACTGAAAATAAATAATTGTAACCAAAAAATTGAAAGCTTCCTTAATCAAGCTTTGAATTAGTGAGAAATATATACGCAAAAATTATGATGGATACCCGTGCTTAGAAATTTAATATCCGTGTCATAATTTAATTCTACTTAAAAAAAATTGATTAATATACAAAAAAACATAAAGATAATAATTATGAGTTCGAGATAAAATAATGGTAAGAGGATCAGATGACTCACAAAATGCGGGATACGAAAAAGCATTGTATATGTCAGATCTATCGATAATTCCCAAAATTTCTAGATGGAATAAAAAATAAAAGAATGATATTCTACGCCTCATCTTGTTATCTTCTAAATAGAAATATCTAGGTTTCACAAATAAGTAAATTACAATACATTTTTAGAAAAACGTACAGTAGAAAATAATATATTTTATCGTCACTGGCATAGGCCACTTCTACACCTTCGGGTCGGTGAGAATCTGTTGAAAAAAATTTCTTGAAATTCAAGATCAAATTTTTCTTCGTTTGCATCGTATTCTACTTATCACGAAAACCAAACTTGTCACAGAATCATGGCTGGTACTTGAACCATTCTCTTGAAAAATATTGATAAAATTCCATTGGCTTTCCATTAACATTATGGACAATATATCTGCATTTCGCAGTCAGATAAAAGTAAATAACGTGATATTAATAAATAAACAGAGAATTATTCCCTAGCACGTATGGTGGTTTGACTTAAATAGAATAAAACACCTAACTTCATAATTTCAAATTATTACAAAATTATTTGCTGTATGAAAGAAGCTTTCAAACGAGAGTTGAATGACGCCGAAAAGGGCATAATTTGATGTTATTAGTTTCTTTGCAGGTGAATACATGGAGGACAATGTTTTTTTTTAATAGAATTACATTTCTTCATTCGTTGGTCGATGCATCTCGTTACTCCATATAGAAAAGTATTAAATTCTTCTTACCTATATTTCTTCCTATATTACTATACAAGAGTATAAAGTAATACATACTTTATTTTATATAAGTATTTGTCGTCCTTCATGTTCCTTCGAAAAACAGTAAAAATATTCTTAAAAAAGAATTTTTCTACTTTTATTGAAGCATAGATTAAGAAAACATAGAAACGTCATCAACATAGAAAGAATCTCAAGGTATCAGAGATGAATAGGAAGATCGTCAACGAGCATGGGAAAAATTCAGACAAAAATAGGCTTCACGAATTACTGCCTCTAACGATTAATGGTGGGGAAACGTGCGAATGTATGGCGACAGGGGAAATGTGCATTCGTACTTCGTACTCCATATAGAGTTGACCGAAAAGCATGTGCTTACTATTTTATGATTAATAGTGAATTGGTAATTCAAAAATGAGCGGCAAAACACTGCGCCGTATCACGAGCACTTATAAGTTTTGTAATTATGTTATTTTCACATGAGAGAAGTTGTTTTAGCTCCATTAGTCAAGTAACGGAATCAAATTAATTTAAATTGACACAATTACACAAATTATTATACAGAAAATTATGAACTTATTGTACAATTGTACAATTATTGTAAACCTGTAAATTGAATTGAATAACTAAAATATACTTGGTTTATAAGTTAACAAAACGTTAATTATTTTAAATTCTTCCAACAGCCATAAACCTCAAATTCTTTCTAATTCTCGCAAGTTTAAGGAACAAGTTATTTAAGAAACGTTCAAGAAAATTGGTAAATACTTAAAAGTATTAAGAGAGTAAAATTATATAAGAGATATTTGAAACATTTTGAAATTTTTGAAAACGGAGCCATTTTTTAAGAAAATTCGAGAGCAAAAGACTTATCGGTCAAAATAGTCATTTTATATTAGGAAATAATCATAAAATAAATAACAATATTGTAAAATGCTGTTAAACTATTCGGATTTGTTGAAATTCTTTCTAAATACATCTTATGTAATTATTTTACAATAAATAATCTCATTTTTATCGTATTATATAATCATTTTCAAGATGATCTCAAAGTGGCATTTCCGTAATCATTACAATAAAAAGAACAATTTATCTGTAATATTTATTTAAACTTTTAAACAATTTATGTTTTTTCACTAGTCGCCGATACGAATGTACATTTCCCTTCTCGTTGTGCATATGTATGTTTCTCCCACCAAGAGTGCCAGAAAATGTGCATATAGTTCAGCTGCTACCTGCTAGAGGGCCCTATTCTTAGTGCACATTTTTTAGCTGATTTTTTGCTTATATTTACATATATGTAGATTGTAGATACTTATGAACTTAGTGCAAGTGGTTAGTGAATTTCATAATTCAGTAAACTTTGCGCATCGCATCAATTTATAAAAGATTTTGAACTTTTGTCGTTTTAAAAATAATAAATTTATTTAAATAAATGGCTACCCTCGAGGACAAATCTCTCTGGGAGGATGGAGAGGTATAGATCGCAAATTTACTTCATATAGGTTAAGGTGGAATGACAAGCATATCTAAATTATCTTCCAGAATCCTATATTTTTTATATGATATGATTCGTATAGTATTTAACATATAAGATTTGATATAAATTAGATTTATTACAATTAGTAAAATATTTGTGAAACAAGAAAATATTGCAAAAAATACAATCATTTTTTATTTATATTCAAAAATTTCAGCCAATAAATATTAAAAAGCTATTATAAATTTATTTCTAAAAGTACTTGCAATTTACATTATCTAAAATCAAGTTAATTATATATGGTAAATAAAAAATGAATATTTTTGTAACTGTTCTTCTAGGAAGCTTTGGGTGAAGATGTTTGGAGAATGTCTACAGATGAAATTGTATCCCGTACACGTTTATTAGACAATGAGATCAAAATTATGAAAAGCGAAGTAATGCGTATTTCTCATGAACTTCAGGCACAAAATGACAAAATTAAAGAGAATACAGAAAAAATTAAAGTAAATAAAACTTTACCATATTTAGTATCTAATGTTATAGAGTTGCTAGATGTAGATCCCCAAAATATGGGAGAAGAAGATGGTGCGGTTGTTGATTTAGATGCACAAAGGAAAGGCAAATGTGCAGTTATTAAAACTTCTACTCGTCAAACATATTTTCTACCTGTAATTGGATTGGTTGATGCGGAAGCTTTGAAACCTGGTGATTTAGTTGGTGTCAATAAGGATAGCTATCTTGTCCTTGAAACATTACCTGCTGAATATGATGCAAGAGTGAAGGCTATGGAAGTGGATGAAAGACCTACGGAACAATATTCAGATATTGGTGGCTTGGACAAACAAATTCAAGAATTGATAGAAGCTGTTGTTTTACCTATGACACACAAAGAGAAATTTGAAAATCTTGGTATCCAACCTCCCAAAGGTGTATTATTGTATGGACCACCAGGAACTGGCAAAACTTTATTAGCTAGAGCTTGTGCTGCACAAACAAAATCTACTTTTTTGAAATTAGCTGGACCCCAATTAGTTCAAATGTTTATCGGAGATGGTGCAAAATTAGTAAGAGATGCATTTTCGCTTGCAAAAGAGAAGGCACCAGCAATTATTTTCATAGATGAATTGGATGCAATTGGAACAAAACGTTTTGATTCTGAAAAAGCTGGTGACAGAGAAGTGCAACGTACTATGTTGGAATTATTAAACCAATTAGATGGATTTAGTTCTACTGCAGATATTAAAGTGATAGCAGCTACAAATAGGGTAGATATCTTAGATCCAGCTTTACTGAGATCCGGTCGTTTGGATAGAAAAATAGAATTTCCGCATCCAAATGAAGAAGCTAGGGCTCGTATAATGCAAATTCATTCGCGAAAAATGAATATGTCTCCGGACGTCAATTTTGAAGAATTATCAAGATCTACCGATGATTTTAATGGCGCTCAATGTAAAGCCGTTTGCGTTGAAGCGGTACATATATTATAATATTTGATAGTAATAATATAATTCAGACATTGATCAATTTTTCTTCATTTTTTATAGGGTATGATAGCACTAAGACGCAATGCAACAGCAGTTACACACGAAGATTTAATGGAAGCTATTAATGAAGTTCAAGCAAAGAAGAAAGCCAATCTCAACTATTATGCCTAATGTGCTTTATTTATTAAGTTACATTCTATAATAAATGACTATAGAAACTGTAAACAAAATTAAATATCAATAACAAAATAACCTCGTTTGTTAAATAAACGACTCAATACGAGCATGTTAAAATTCCTGTGGATGTTTTTATATGTATAGGAAAGCCCAGCTAAATGGGATTACCCAAATAACTTAGATATTTATTGTTCTATGAAAAAACTGAGGACAATGTTATAGTCTGACATCCTTGAAATACTACAACTTTGTCCTGACAAGTTTTTTCCTACAACAATAAACAAAGTAGATTTAGCTGAGTCACCCTATATACTTAACTTTCGATTTATAAATTTAAAAATGCTTGTTGAAAATGGAAAAACAAAATTACATTTGTCATTTTAATTATCTGCTATTGTAATCCATAAATTTTATGTACAATACTAAAAGTTTAGTTACTGGCAAATTTATATTAAATAAATATATATATGTTTAAATTGTATAAGCTCCTATTTTTATAAATCTAAGTTGAATCCTTTTCAATATGTTAATTATAAATGGATAGAACTTCTACAATTTATGAAATTTTCTGCAAACTATATTTATAATATTTTGTCTTTACAATATCTGTCAAGTACAAAACGATCTTTATTCAAAGTAGTCATACATAAGAGAAATAAAAATCTTTCTTGATAATCTTCTTTTTCATCGTCTTCTATGACTTCTCTTCTTAATTCTGTAATAAAAAAATTAATTTATTAGTCAAATTTAAATTTAATAAATACTTTTATACTAAAGTTTTTAATAAATATTTACTTCTTTGGTCCCTTTACAAAACACCAATCAACTGAAATAGGTTGACCCAAGATTTCTGTCCCATTTAAAGCATCTTTTGCTGCTTGAGCTTCTTTAAATGTTTCATATTCTACCAAAGCATATCCTTTCAAGAAGCCTGTTCTTCTATCCAAATTTAAATGTAAATTTTTTATTTGCCCAAATTCTGAAAATTTATCTTGAATGTCATCCTCCTGTGCTTCTTCGTGTACTGAATTTATAAATAAAATCCATCCTTCTACAGCTATAATAAATTCTCTATAAATATCTCAAAATTAAATGTTTAATAATTTCACTTTTATTATTTTTTATTATAATAGCTTTTTATTAACAAATTATACAAATACTCTGTTAAATATAAAGTATTTAGAATGCTTTCTTACATCTTTGTGGACCTGGTTCATCATCGTCTTCCTCAACAATGTTCATTGATTCATAATGACCAACATCATCACGAGTGGACACCAATTCTGCACCATGTCCTCTACCTTTTCTCCTTTTTGCCTTTTCTTTTAAACGTGCAATACCCTCTAATAAATGAATGCAGGAATATTATCAAAAATTCTTATTTATTACTATAAAGATATACTTAAATCATACTAAACGAAATCACGAAGTAAAGAGGTTATAACAAATGTCACACGCTTATGTATAACTCATGATAAAATATTAAACTTACGATCGCCTTCATCATCGACTTCAAACTCTTCTGCATTATCAATATCCAACACATCTGCCATAATTAAATTGTTAAATGTTTTCTTTCAATAGTAACCTTGATCAAATACCGTACCACTGTATTTACCACCATGTAATGGATACAAATCACGATGATTCACGACTCACGTTACACATAATAGTCAACAATCACTAAGTACACATTATCTAGATTCTAGATGTATGTTTTTACCAGTTTTTATTTCTATCATTTAGAAAACATCGTCCTTAAATAATTTATGTAAGATATAAATATCCCTAATTTTGTTTTTTTTATTTTGAAAAAAATTAAACTATTGATAATAAGATAAAACTATTTTATAAACTATATGTAGTAATCTTCTAAAAATTGCTTATGATGAAACTCGTAAACCCATGAACTACAAAAAATATTATTTTATGATATTTTTCATAAAATCATCGTGATATCAATAACAATCGTATTTCAAATGTTTGCTAAACTGTATATATATATGACGAGCATCATGCCAAATTTCAATAGCGTTCAAATTGACAAATTATGGAATACCAATTTTCCTTAAAAGATTCACTAAAACATGTAACTTAACAAGTAAAATGACATCGTTGCGTGTATTGAAACCGACGTAAAAACACAAAGAAAATAGCATAATAATGTGTTCATAGTGATTATTTGAATTTATAATATAGTACAGTAATTGTTTACGCATAACATGGCAACTGCACCAATAACAGATAACTCCCCGAAATCCTTATTAAAAACCGTGGAAGGTAAAAATGACGAAAAATTAGAAAAGAAATTAACTATCCTTGAATCGCACGGATACATTCTTGGTAAAACAATAGGTACCGGTTCGTATGCCACTGTAAAAGTATGTTATGTAAACCATTTATTGATATTAAAAAAGTCAATATTTAATAACTAGTCAATTATTGATAAAAAAAAATTGTAATGAAAGATTGCCAAATCTAATCGGCATGATTGCCAAGTAGCAGTAAAAATTGTTTCAAAGTTTCAAGCACCCGGCGATTATTTAAAAAAATTTTTGCCTCGTGAGATAGAAGTTGTTAAAGGTTTAAAACATCCAAATCTAATTCGTTTTCTTCAAGCAATCGAAACAACTCACCGGTTAGTTATCGTTTTTTTTATTTTATCATTATATCCTTTAAAAACATAATTGTGTCTCATATTTTTCACTGATCATATATATAATCCATATAAATACTTAATATTTAGCGTTTATATAATTATGGAATATGCTCGATGCGGTAGTTTATTGGATATGATAAGGCGTGATACATTTATCGATGAATTCCGTAGCCGTCGATGGTTTCGGCAATTATTAGAAGCTATCGATTATTGTCATGGACGTGGTGTTGTACATAGGTAAAAATTTAACGAAAAGAAAAAATATTAAATGTCGCATATCACATTTAACTACATAATTTTATTTAAGAGACATCAAATGCGAAAATCTTTTAATGGATCAGAACTTCAATATCAAATTATCCGATTTTGGATTCGCACGTGGACAAATGAAATCGAAGAACGGTATAGCTCCGTTAAGTGAAACTTTCTGCGGTAGCTATGCTTATGCTTCACCAGAAATATTAAAGGGTGTTCCATATTTACCTCAATTGTCTGATGTATGGTCCATGGGAGTAGTACTCTATGCAATGGTTTATGGTCGACTACCATTTGATGATACAAATTACAGCCAACTTCTAAAGGTACCCAGGTACATTAAAGAGAAAGTAATAGAATCTAGTTCAACTTAAAATTTTATTCGCTTAAGTAAGAATTCTACCATGTTATTTCATTTTCTTTCTTTCGCGATATAGCAAGTACAAAATAAAGTTATATTTCCTAAAGAACCAAACGTGTCTCAAGCTTGTCGTTCACTTATCTCACGAATACTTGTATCGCAACGAATACGATTGCATATTGATCACATAAGAAATGATGTTTGGCTTGCTACGTCTCTTGTTACCGCCCAGACCTCTACTAGCGACATTTTAACAGTAATATTTCAAATTCTTTGTTTTATATGTTGCGCTAATGGTTAGTAATATATTTTATATAATTTCGAAGGATATTCCTATAGTACCGAATATAAAGAAAATAGCAAGTGAAAAGAACAAAGGAACAAAAAGGCATGCGACTGATATTGAAGCGTCAGTTACCGACGTTCGGTCATCTAATTTCAGCATTTCAGATGAAAGCAGCAATCGATACCGCTGTTTGAAATAAATTCCAAATCTCTTATCTCCAAACTCCAAAGGACATTTTCTTGATTTTCCGTATTTCGTTTAATATTAAAATTATCACAATATTATGGCACTTTTATTTGTATTTGTTCTTTAGTTCATTCTTCATACTTACAAGGTTTAATATGACCAGTATAGTTAATATCAAATAATAGTCCAAATATTTATTAGCAAACAGGACCTGCCTAAATGCATAATCTGAGACAAATACAGTACATAGTACTGTACTCATTCAGTCATAACATAGAATGATACTTGGCAATCATAAGCAAAAGTATCGTACTTATCACAAAAATACCAGGAGCAGTTGCTTTGTGGATATTCTTTGTATCGTCTGTAAAATAACGTAACGTTTCAAGTAAATTAACAAAATCAAATTTTGAGACCAAGATGAAAACATACCGTTGGTATCAGTTACTGGTTCCCATCCTAAACTACGATCGATTGCCATTTTCCATTGAGAATATAATATATCTCGTTCTAAATAAAACATGATTCATATCTTTAACGAATTGAATGAGATAAAAATTCGAAAAGATATTGAACTTACCATTCTCAGTTATCGAAGGTAGAAAGGTGTCGCTTGGTACAGCGGCGTCTATTTTCACATCCCATTTACGTATACCATCTGCATTTCCTGCAGCAATTGCAACTCCAAGTGCAGTAGTTTCACACATTAAAGGCCTCACTTTCTTGTAAAATTTTTTAATTAATCAGGTATTTCTTTTTCTCGTATATTTTATTCTTATTTGTTTTAATCAGAAAAGGTAAAGTCTTTATGAAAAATGAATCCACTTACCAACTGGAATTCCACAAATGTCTGCTTGCATTTGCATTAACAAATTATTGGTAGTCATAGCACCATCTACCAACAATTTAGATAAAATTAAACCAGTGTCCTCTTTCATAGCTTCTAAAATGTCTCTTGTCTGAAAACAAACGGCTTGCAAAGCTGCCTTTATAATATGTGTACTATTAGTGTCTTCAGTAATTCCACATATAACACTGAAATATTAAATACTTTGCAAGGGATATGTGATAACAAAATTAATTAAGATTTCTAATTTGATATTAACGAATAATTATAATGTTTAATTATCATGTTATTTACCTTCTTGCATCTTTCCTCCAATATGGAGCATATAATCCAGCAAATGCAGGCACAAATGTAACGCGATTATCAGTAGGAATTTGTTCAACAAGGGATTCAGACTCTTTTATATCAGACAGTATACCAAGGTTATCTTTTAGCCATTGAATAACAGCACCAGCTATGGCTACTGACCCTTCAAGAGCATATACCGGTGTTGCTTGTGGTCCTAACTGATAGGCGACTGTTGTCAATAATCCATGAGACGAATCTACAATCTTCAAAATAATTTATCAATATACAAGGTATGAAGGAAAATATTTTGAAAAATATTAAAGTTAATCTTACAGCAGTTCCAGTGTTGTATAAGAGAAAACAACCTGTGCCATAAGTGCTTTTTGCGTGTCCTTTTTGTAAACACATTTGACCTACCAACGCTGACTGCTGATCACCTAAACACTGTGTGTGTATAAATATTTACATATAAATATTTATCTATAATTACTATTTTATTGATAAACATATTAATTATAAGAAATATTAACTCCTGATATTGGTACTCCAGATAAAATATTATCTTGTATATATCCATATATTTCTGACGAACTACGGATTTCAGGTAAAATTTCTGGAGGTATATTAAAAAATGATAACAATGTTGGATCCCATTTTAAAGTTGTAATATTCATTAGCATTGTCCTCGAAGCGTTTGTAACATCAGTGGCGTGGACACCAAAACTTGTCCCTCCAGTTAAGTTCTACAAAAAAATAAAATGCTTTTATTTTTCATATAAAAATGCGTTTCACAATAAACAATTATTATTGAACCGACCCAAATTAACCAAGAATCAATTGTACCAAAGAGACAACGTTTTTGATCTAGAGCCTCACGAACACGAGGCACATTTTCTAGTAACCATTTTAATTTTAAAGCACTGAAATATGGACTAATCGGTAAGCCACAAAGTGGTTTCAAATAATTTTTATTTTGATTACGTATCTTTCTCAATATGTCATCCACGATCGAAGTTGTTCTCATATCCATCCATACTATAAGATAGTAAATTTAAATTTTATTTTTCTTAATATTTAATTATTGATTTGTTGATATTGATATATATGATTGAAAACAATGTATGTAAAAAATTTTGGATCAATGATTACCAATAGCATTGTATAATGGTTCTCCAGTAATAGAGTCCCATACAACTGTAGTTTCTCTTTGGTTTGTTATACCAACTGCAACTATATCACTAGGATCAATGGTAAGTTGCCTCAAATTAAATATAGTCTGATTAAGACATTCTCTGACTGCTTGTAATATTTCTATAGGATCTTGTTCAACCCATCCTTCTTTTGGACATGATTGTGATATCGAAACCTGATGATATGTTAATACTTCGGCAGTATCCGCAGCAAAAACCTAAAATAATAGTACACACATTAGTAAATCATTAATAAAAATATAAAGAATGTACATCGAATGATGCGTTATTTATATTTTTTGGAAGGATCAATTAATCACCATGCCATTCCTCAATATATTAGTAAAAGTAGATTCAATAAATGTAATGTATATTACGACCCAAACGATATATTACTTTGTTTATCACAAATATTATAAATTTTTATTACATTAGAGATATTACACTAGAATAATTTAATTATATGATAATCAAATTTTTAATACCAAAAATCTAGCACTACTTGTCCCTTCATCGATTGCACCGACGAGGGGTCCATATCTACTTGACGACTCATTTTTGTTCATCTCATAAAAGACTGCTCGAACGGTTTATTAGAACAATTTAAATGAAGTGTCACAATCATGAATGTGAAATTAGCAAGTGAAAGATTTCAGATTAATATGACATTATAAGGTTAGGTACTGAAGGAATCATTCGTAAAAATAAGTGCTTTCAACCACCCGCACGTTGTTGACAGTTTTTCATCGATCGCTTTCTCGTCAAAGAACAACTTTTATACATTGATGTATGTCGCATTCACAAACTGATTACCGGTTTCCATTTATGGATATGTTTAACATAGAATGGTACACTACTACTTAAAAACTATCAGTGGTCAAGATATCTCATAAAGTATATCTTATTTTGAACGTCAATCTACAGAGTAAAAAACGAGTTATGAAGAAAATACTGTGATTGGTTCATGGAATGTTTTGATAAAGCGCCAAGAGAAGAAAATGATCCTTCTTCATTTACATGCAGAAATATTATACTAAATACGTTTCACGAATATAGTTACTAATCTGTACAACTTAATAGAAAGGAGAATAACAAAAATATTTTGTTATATCAATTGAAAATCTTCCAATTAGATCACTTAAATTCAATAAAAAGTAGTATTATACAAAATAAATAGTCAAGCGAATAAGCTTTTCCTTTATAAAGTAATGAAAAATTTTTGCTAAATAGACGTTTACCTCACAATATCTATATTTTAAAATATTGTTAGTGTATTTTTTCAAATTTTATGAATTTTGTAAGATTGGAAATTTTGTAAAATATGGCTGGATTACGCGTAGAAAGGATCCGATAGAGGGCATTCAACGCGTGCATACGCAATCGCGTACCTCCACCTAACGCGAAGACGACATCAAATTGTCGTTTACGTTTTAAAAAGTAGCAACCGTTTTGGCGTGTATTTTTCGTAATACCTTCATCGGAACCAACCGCTCTATCTGTCATGAGGACCTAAATGGCGTTGGCATCAACACCCATCTACCGTTTCGCTCGCTGCCAATCGTTCGAACAGAGACACGAAAATTTCAAGTCAGTGCTGGCAACTTTTTACGTTTATTATAAGGCTTCATTTTGACGAGGAACGCAGGCAAATATTTTGTTTACTGTCCCTCGCACGTTATTGTTAGGGTTATTGGATTTTAGCGGTTACTTATCGATACGAGCGAAGAAGAGAATGCTTCGTTCCATGCTATAACGGAAGCAATCTCATTGTATCGTGCTTCGACACATTATTTCTTGTTCCTTCGCTTGCAGAATGAATTGTCAGATACGTTATTGTTCGAGGATACAACGATATCGATGGTTGCATTCTTATTCTCAATATTCGGTATACACCGTGCGTGCTATTACATAAGAAGAGACCATCGAGAAAATTTTATTTTAACGGATATTTTGCCCCTGCTCACATTGTTCGATCATGAAAGCTAAAAATTATTCCGCGACATGCAAACTATCGCAACTGCTCTTTTTAATTAGAATAACGGTATAATTTTATGTATTATGTTAAACATTTTTTACTTTTTTATATACTATATTTTAAACACTATATTAAAAACTACTAATGTATCCAATTAAAATGGAAGGAATGATTATATATACACTAAGTGACAGCATTAGTACTAACATGCAATTTATTGTATGATTTTATTGAGACTTTAAACCAATGTTTTAATATCTGTATTGTTTTTGTAGTTGCCAAAAAGATGACAGCTGATTCAGAAAAAGATAGTACTCATTGTTTGATATGTAACAGTAAAGTTGGTGTATCTACTAGGAATAGTATACGAATCTTTAATGAAAACTCTGTAACATCGTCAGAAAAATCACTTGTAGATGCCATTTGTACTGTCTTAGAAACAGATTTGAATGAAGAGAATGTACATTCTCTTGTCATATGTAAAAAATGTTATAAATTATTTAATGAGGTAAATGAGATATCAATTATTGATTCATATAAAATTATATAAGGGTAATTAAAAAAATAACTGGCATTTATAGATTGATGAACTTGAAAATCGACTGACAGAGGTAAAATTAGAATTATTTAATAACTACAAGAAAACTATTAAAAAGATATCTGATATGCAAAATGAAGAAGAATATAATGATCATGATTACATAGAAAATACAGAAAGTCAGGATACAGATGGAGAAATTAGATATATACAAAAGGTAATGAATAAAGTAAAAACTAGTTATACATATACATATACTATAAATATTATAATATATATATGTACAGGATATCCATGCAACTGGAATAAACAATACCATTAAAATGGTAGAAGATGAAAAAGATTTTATTAAGAGAGATTAAATGGTTTTTAATTGTGCATCATATGGTACCTGTGCCTTTTATATAAGTGGTGGCGTTTCAGAGATTTTAGGGTCATTTCTATTTTTTTTTTAATGGAACTATGCTTTTCTTATACACCATGCGATGTACTTTTTAATTCTCTACAAAAATGTATTAAGGTACTTGGGTCGAAAAATGATTGGTTTAAAAGATATTTTAACCTTAATATTGTAAAACTTTTTGTTACTAGAGAAGAACAACACAGTAGCTTTTGGTTTATGTTTTTCTTGTTTTTCATCCAGTTAAAATATTTTCTAAATTAATCATTTCTCAAACCAAATACCTTCTCCTTTGTAGAGAATTAAAAAATGCATTGAATGGTGTATAAAAAAATATATAGTTCCATTTATGAAAGTAGATATAAGCTTAAAATCTTTGAAATACCTTCACTTTCGGAGAAGACACATGTACCATGCGATACAACATTGGAAATCATTAAATTTTTCCTAATGAAATTCTTTTTTATCCTTTATCATTTTAATATTATGGATTGTTCCAGTTATATATATACATATATATACACATATATATATGTAATATTTCAAAATTTATGTAAGGATGAATCAGAAATTCAAGAGATAGAAGGGGAAGAAGAAAGAATAGAGGAAGAAGAAGAGGAACCTTCTTGTGAACCAGAGGAAATTATTCTGAAAGTTGAGGCCATACCAGAAACAAGCGGTACTGAAGAAAGAAAGAGGATAAAACGGGCAAAAATTACACCAAAAATTGAACCTCCCCAAGAGCGAGTAAGAAATGGCAAATAATATGTTCAACAGTAGTTTATATTACTGTGAAATGATAATCTGCGATTATTCATTTATTTTCCAGATTGTTACTAGAGATGGCTCTATATATAGCTGTTTGTTATGTACAAATGAAGACGATAAAGCTGTAGGAGATGCAAAGTCTATTATCGCTCATGTAAGGAGTGTGCACGAAACTCGTTTATATATTTGCGACATATGCGGGGATGACTTTAAAAAGAGAAATCAACTATCTATTCATCTTGATGATCATGTTGCTAAAGAGGAAGGAGATTTTCAGTGTGAAATATGTAATAGAATATTTAGTAATTTGCGGTTGTTTAGGATTCATAAAAGAATACATTATCCACAAGTGAAATCTTGGCCGTGTGAAACTTGTGGTAAACGATACAGGTAGTTATAAACTACGATTTCTAACGCTAGAAATACCACACCAGTTAAAATGACCAGTTCTACAATTTTATAAATGTATCAACCCTCGTTTAGAGATCATAGTCCCAGAGGGATTAATAATACCAAAAATGTATTACATAACATGGAATTTCTTCTGTAAGAAAGTAATAAATCAATAAATATAAAAATATTCTATTATTACGTATTTTTTAAAGACCAGCCATTTTGACTGGTTTTGGTAGAAATAGCTTCGTGTTAACTATCGGTAGTTCTAGTGTTAAATTACGTATTCACGTAGTGTAAACTAGTGTGTATTGCAATTTGTTACTTTTGTAGTTCTAGAAATTTATTGGAGGAACATATTAATACACATACAGGTGTACGCCCATATGTATGTGAAAATTGTGGTAAAGATTTTGCTTCAAAATATACTTATAAAGCACACGTAAAAACACATGAAATACGACCTCGTCCTTATCAGTGTTCACAATGTAACAAAACATTTTTGAGCCAACAAAATCTTAATCAACATGAAAGAACTCATAATGGTGTAAAGGAGTACGTTTGCCACCAGTGCGGTATGATTCATTATTTTTCCCTTTTTCAGTTTCCTATATATCCTATATATCCTATATATCCAAAAATATATTGGTATTCATGGAAATAATTACAGGAAAAGCCTTTGGTTCGCCACATAATTTAGAAGTACACAATATAGTACATACTGGTTACAAGCCATACATATGTAGAGTATGTGGTAAAGCATTTGCCCGTAAAGCTGAAATAAGGGACCATGAAAGGACACATACTGGAGAGAAACCATATCAGTGTGAATTTTGTGGAGCTACATTTAGGTATGTCTATTAATTAGCAAATGTAAAAATAATGAAAAAATATTTTCGTAACGTTTTAGTCAACGATCAAATTTACAATCGCACAAGCGTGCAACGCATTATAATGATAAACGGTACAAATGTGACGATTGTGGAAAAGGATTTAAACGGCGGAGATTATTAGACTATCATATAAAAGCAGCTCATACCGGTGAAAGACCGTACAAATGCGATATATGTACAGCAACATTTGTATATCCCGAACATTTCAAAAAACATATGCGTATACATACTGGAGAGAAACCTTATCTCTGCGAGGTACTTGTACTGAAAATGATTATTTATCTAATATCGACGATGTTTTTTTTAATTTTGGAATTGTATTGTAACATTTCAGGTTTGTGGTAAAGCATTTAATAGTCGAGATAATAGAAATGCGCATCGGTTTATACACAGTGATAAAAAGCCGTATGAATGTCTAGTATGTGGTATGGGTTTTATGAGAAAACCTTCCTTGTATGCTCATATGCAGACTCAGGTGAGCTGATATCATATTACAACAACGAGATTCTGTAAATTCTGCGACAGTACTAATACGACACGAATATTTTTTAGGGACACTTAAATGATACCATTGTGGTGAATCAACCGCGTCTCACTACGGAAGATGATCAAGTCATAACAATTTCTAATGGCAACGTGGAACTTTTAGTAGATGAAGCGGAAAATGACCAGGTAATTAAATAAGTTTGTTTTTCATTTTTCTTTATGCTTTTCTTATTTTTCATATATTTATTTATGTTGTAAGGTGTAACTAATACCCTTTATATTTTAATTATTTTCTAGTTAGATGAAACTGAACTATATGTGACAGAGTTAAAAGATCATGTTATCATACAGCAGCAAAATGAGGATCAAATGTATAATGAAGAAGATGTATTAAATATTCCAGCAGAGGAAAATGTTGCGGACGAGGAAGTAAATCATCTCGTTGATGGAGAAGTATGTACCAAATTATATGCTACAACGTAGTATATCGTGCAGATCAAAACAGATGATATTTTTCAGATGAACTTCGCTGAAAATGAAGTGATGGAATGTAAAACTGAAGATTCGGAGCAAGTAGAAGAGGTATATAACTATAATGAAACGGAAGATGGGGAAACAATAGTTGTACCAACTACCTCAGAGTACAAAGAAGCGGAAGAAGAGAAAAATGCTGTACGATTAGTACAAATTCGATTTCCAACATCGGTTGGTGGTGAAGGCCGAAGTTGGTTAAGCTTAGTACAAAACACGTGAATTTTTGTATCATTGTGATGTACTATAGCTTCTTAATAAGGAGTCCGCTTCTTAATAAATCTTTAAGTTTAAGTACGTGTAATTTTGAAGAAACTGCTATATTATTCTTCGATTAAACTTGAATTTTGTATTTAGCTGTAATTGATGCAAAAGGCAAAAAACTTAAACTCATTATACAATATAACATTTAACGTTTTCAATTTACTTTTATGGAAATGAAGGTGGAAGAAATTGCTCAGAGAACATGAAAATGATGTTTAAAAATAGTAATATCAAACTAGATATTCTATATGGTTATTTATAACGCAAAGCAGTCAATAGTATCATTTTAATTGTAATTTATTTCTCTTAAGCCGCGTTTTATGTTTATGACCCTTATCTTTTCTTATCTTATAATGGTCACTGCGCATAAGCAATTTACTCAAGTTAAATCAACGAAAATTAGTGGTTAGTTTCATACTAAATTAGTAAATAGTGCCTATTAGTAGATATGTTTGTATATTTTCTAATAACTTCCATCATAATTCACTAAATGTATCGTATTAATTTTCTTGATATCAATACTTTTTTACGCGTTTAACATAAATTGTAGTTCGTAACAAACATGTTGGCTATACCACCGAAAAGCATCCGTGACCGAACGAAACGAAATTTAGCTGATATCATTGGATGAGACAGTAGATTTGAAATATAAGATCTTAGCTTCGGGATATTATAAGTTTGGAAGATGCAGGTCTCTATATGTAATAGATCTTCACTGCTATTAGATACACGGTGCATTCGACAATTAGTACATATAACCATATGGGTATGAATGAGGTACGTATATGTATATTACATTCAAAAGCGTTTAATGTCAATACAAACTTCATGTCGATATTTTTTAATGTGTCTTTAATCTTTTCGCTTATTGATGTTTCGGTCTTTTGGCTTAGGATAAAGATGGTTAAGGATATCTCTATGCGTGAAACAAAAACCAGTAAGAGAATTACGTAAGTATATATCGCTGTTTTGCTTTGATGGTGGCACAATTAAAAAATTGTAAACTTTAAAAGAGGGCGTTTTAAAATTTACAAAGAAATCTTTGTAACCCATTTCAACAATATTATAAGGCTTACTTAATACGAGATATGCCACTATTCGCGAAAGTAGTACAACCTTCCATTTATAGCGTTATAAAACAGATGAAGATGGGCCAGTGTTGTTGCAGGACTAAGGCCTGGTTGATAACGGTATACGTAATGATTTTGCCATCTGACGCAAAACTGGTAGTTAAAAATATAAATATACGGTTTAACATGATAAAAATAGGAACATAGTATAGGCTTCCCATTGAATAAAAGTAAATTTGAAGTTTTTTGAGATGTGTCACTATCAAAGAGAGCAGCGATATGTGAGTACATATTGTTTTCGTGATTGGAAGAAAGGCAAGAAGAAAAGGCTTGATTTGTACGTAGAAATGATTCAGTTTATTCGAATAGTTTATCCACAGTTGCATATCATGCTACTGCCGTTAATTTCGTGAAAAATGTCGAACGGAGTATCTTAATAGTATGTTTTGAACGTATAATCTTTCAAAGGTAAAATTTTATATTTCAAGCTTAATTACCTCGTCCCAATGATACTCATTGAATTTTGTTCTGCTCAGAGACCATTCGGAAGAATACCCAAGAACTTGCCTTAGCGGTAGAATTAGAGAATTTAAGATTTAAATGCTTCAAAGTACCATACAAAATTTAAACGAATCGCCTTTCTGAACTTTTGAAATCAATATATTGCATCGTTTCTATGTATAATATCTCCTATGACAAACTGTATAAGAATAATATTTGTTATAGACATGACATCATACTATGTATTTAATTTCTATGTATTATTAGTTATGTAACATTCTTTATAAATATTAATACAAATATGTACAATTAAATAAAATTATAATGTTCTTAGTCATTGTCTTTTTCTTCATTCTTTTGTTAGCAATATTTGCGATGATAAACAAATGAAAGTCTACTTGCTATTAAATGATTAACATTCAAGATAAGTCATTTAGAGACAATTCGTTAAATGAACTCTGGGATCAATTCTTACCGTAATTATCAATGATAGATGTCAGTAGTAGTGCATGTGTTTTGCAGAAACGCTAAGGGGATGGTTTTGATAAATGACAGGAAATTACGGAGGTCTGAGATACTCCATTCAGCGATTAATTGTTACGCTATTGTAGCTTGAGCCATCAAGCAGCATCTCGTGGCTCTCAATAAGTTAAATTGAGTGTGAATAATATTCGAATCCGGCAGTCTCTGTGTTGAGAATTCGTACCCTTAATGCCTCTTTATCCAGTTCGGTCTTTCAAAACGAACTAACGCGATAACATCTAAGAATATTCAATTCTTCACAAAAGAATGAGATCTCAGTAGTCTCCCGTTAAATAATCATGATTTCTAGAATTACACATGGCTAATTACGAATCGATTAAACAAAAATGTTATTTGGATTAATTTATATCTTGCTGTCGAAATTTTAAAGTCCACAAGGATATTACAAGAATTTCCTTCAAAAACGTTTTATAATTTAAGTTTTCTAAAACTTTACTATTAAACAGAGAGCTAACATGAAGTAAAATCGTAAGATTTTTTTATCTTCCAATAATAGGAAATGTTCCCTTCTCGAATTAAACTAATTTAAGTAAAAGCTTTAATAAGATCGAAACTTTGTGCAAATTTAGAAAAGATCTACAGCAATTTCCCTTTGAAAGAATAATTTACTTGCATAAGATGCCTAGGAATTCTCTGTTCATTCTCCACAAGTGCACGAATACACGACGCTTCTCACATTAATTAATCGACAAGTCTAATTGAATTGCCTTGTCTGAAAACCGTGATTTTAATGTGTCATCAATGTTTCATTAAATGCACAAAAACGTATAATATGTTTATTGATGAAATTAATGTTGATCATTTCATTTTTGTTACATTATAAGTAACTTTAAATTAATGAAAATAAGATGTTTGCAGAATTGTCGAGAAAAGAACACTCTTATGCATGCACGAAATTTCAATTATCTTAATTCACTAATAATCACTAATAATAATCACTAACTATAAAGGAAACTAAAAGGAAAAACTTGATCATAAATTGGTTAATTGCACGGCAAAAAGCTCTCGTAAATATCGCGTCGTTAGTGGCGGAATATCAACATGTCTTTTTTGCATTCCCTCATTGTCGTTTTATCTTTCCGCAAAATATCTGTTTCACTCACGAAGATTCCGTATGTTTCCGTTTGTGGTTTCTCTGTTTTCCCAATCCGAATCTTTTTCTTTAAGCTTTTTTCTTCTTCCTCTGTACACGCACTGCATGCAAATGTATGTATTATCGCGGTGTTCTACTCCGATTAAACGCCGTGTCCAAAATGAATCTTTAATGAATCTTACCAAAGATTTCCAACTCCATTCTGTAATGGCAATATTATAATACATTATTTATAATGGTAGCGGTATCGCAATTTGCGAAGTTATTTTAACAAGGAAAGTTGACGAACTTGAATGTCGTGCTCGTCGAATAATTCTAGGGACATTTTGGTCCTTTCTCGGATGAAAATTTAGCTAAAGATGAAAAAAATCGTTAGATATATGTATGTACATACATATACTATCAACAAGAAGTTTGGAAGCACCAGCGTTTCTCTAAGCTTTCTACATCTCTACGTTACAATACGTGTAAATTACGTGATGATAAACGAAGACCAAGGCCGGCGTGACCTTTTGCGGGGCCGGTTCAAAAATTTTGCGGGGCCTGAAGACACATTCAAATCCTACACTTAAATTTTACTACGAAGAATTATTTATTTATAAATGCTGTTACATATTATATATTTTTTATAAGCAGTTTTTTAAACAAATCCAAGTAATATTTTTTCGCATCCATAATCCGCTTTCAAGAGGCAAGAAATTCAATGAAAGTACAAAATCTGTAATCATGTATGACTTTTGCAAAAAACTATTGATGTAGTTTAATTTCTCTAAAAAGTAAATTTCTCTGAAAGCGCCTGGATTTTTTTATCTAAAGTAGTTTCCAAGATATAAGGACTTTATGGAGTTACACTGAATTTTGATGATTTTTGTCATTCCTGTGGAGAATATCAAACGTGTTGATTCAAATGGCAAAACGAGTTGTAGCGGCACATGATTTAGAGAATAATTCAAATCATGTTGTTTTGCCTCGGAGTATCAAGACCGTAATGTGAGAAAAAATAAACTCCGAGCAAAACAATGTCGCCGCTACATGCAACCGTCAAACGTAGACGAATTCGAATTTTCCGGTTCTCCCCCAACCAGTATTTATTTATAATAAACGGACCGTTTATTTATAAACGGACGCGATCGCAAGGAAAGGAGTTACAGTCAGTTGTCGATCAGTTATCAACCAGTTATCAACGAATTATTAGCGATCTAATTAACGAGTCAATAGCGATCCTATTTTACGACTTATACACTGCCTCAGCGAATCGGTTAGTACGAGCGTCTTTGCGAGCATTATCTGTATACTAATTTATCAATTTAAATATATTCGACGGTTTCAACAACGAGCAATTCGTCCATTAAACCTTACCGACCAATCGCCCTCTACACAAACCTCTACAGAGCGAATATTTGTGATAGTCAGGTATATTTAAAAATCACTCTAAGTACAACAATACAGAGTTAATATAATACGTCTTGATTGTCGCTCGCTCAATGCTACTCGCTGCAAGGATACTAGATACTAACTTTTTGGAGAGCATGATCGTCTATTTATACTGGTCGGGGGAGTACCGGAAAGTTTGAATTTGACTCCGGTTAACGGTTGCACGTAGCGGCGATATTGTTTTGTCCGGAGATTGTTTATTATTACATCTTATACATCGTAACGATGTTAATACTCCAAGGCAAAACAAAAGCACGAGTCACTCTCGATTCGAATCGTCCTGTGACTCATGTGCCGCTACATTCCTTTAAACTTAATCATCATTCTATAAAAAGTTAATCAAATTCGGTGTTTTTAATTGGGTAATTTTCGTAGATCGCGGGGCCTCTCAAAACGCGGGGCCGGGTTCCGGCGAACCGCTGAACCTGCCTTGCGCTGGCCCTGACGAAGACCTAACTCGCAGGAACTTTTAAGATATTTGTAAAATATTTTACGAATTAATAATTTGTACGTCAGTAATATTAAAAAATGTATAGCGTGAATAGACAGATGGCGACATGTTCGGAGATTTAAAAGTTGAACGTTTGAAAGTTAGAAAATCGCTCATAAGTTCATTTACCAAGCAAGTATCTCACAAATTTGATTTATTAATCGAATGCAGATATCAATGTCCAATTGGTATTCTCCTGTTTGGAGGTCATCATATCTTTAATCACGGCAATATGCATTATCTTCGTATTTCTACGATTTCGTTTCTATCCCGATGTTCCCTCTTGCTCGTTTCTCCCATTTTTTCTTCCATTTATTTTTACGCTACGTGTACAGAGTATGCAAATGTACACGTGTATTATTTCAGAGTACCGTCTTTTTCAAGTATCACATGCAGAATGAGCGAAACTCCCGAGAGATTTGTTTTTTACCAACGTCGTGCATGAAAGATACACAAAAGCGTCACGAGGAAACATACGACGAGGTAGAAACAAGCACAGGCCCGACCTATCCATATGTCGAGTCGATCCTAGGATCCTTTGATCCTATTCTGATTTACTTGTAAGTGAAGTGTACTTGTAGGATCGAAAACTTGCCGAAAGAATACAAGTTCGTTGGATGTTGTCGGAATTTTCATCGTCTAGAGCTCAATACGTATCACGCCATACGATGGCTCAAGTTGCTGGCACCCGAGATTTTCATGACATTTGTTCGAGCTCTTCGCCAGATTTATGAACCATTTTCGCGACTTACTTTTTTTCCCTGCGGATTCGCGTTAGAGATTCCAAGGGAATAAAGGGCTCCTTGGAACAAAAATTACAAGAAAACACTGCGTAAAAATAGACTGACGTAACGAATGACAATGTTTCAAACAAAGAAAAACATATCTTATCAAATATTGGTTTGGCATCTAAGTGATTGCGGATTTTATCATTATCATCTAAACCCAACAAAAGTATTGACTAATTTAATAATAATATTAATAATAATAATAATAAACGCTTATCAATCAAGTATCAATCAAATGTTCTAATCAAATAGTTTTAGTAATCTGGGAATATTTTTCATTTTACAGATGATACGGAAGATATTTTAAATAAAAGTTGTATAGAATTTCGAGAGCTATATACATCTTTTATAAATGAATAACACTTCAGGCATACTTAACTTTTATCTGAAACATTTTTGATACCATCGAACATAATTTCGAACATTGTTAGGTATAATTATATAAGGCTTTTAAAAGTAGCTAATAAAAGTAGCTAATGAATCTAGAAAGTTTTGAAGTAACTTATGATAGTTGATACATTTTTGCAATGTTCAGGAGAATAGTAAGGATACATATTTGATTCGAAAATGAAATAGAAAGGCAATTTCGGTAACATGCGATTTATCGACAACTATCGAATCTTAAAATCATATACAAAATGGAAAATGGATTTATCACGTTTTTTTCTGCAACTTTCCCACCGTACAGCAATCTATGTAGATGGTTTTTCGAGCAAGTAATTATCAATTTCACTTGCTTTTCATTCAAATAAGTTACACAAAATTAATTTCATGAGTAATCATCGTGAAAAGACTCGTGCACTAGTTACAGTTAACTTGAACCTTACAACTTCGAAGAACATTTTAAGAAGTACATACGGTTTAATTTTTAAAAAATTGACGTTGAACTTTCGAACTCTTATTTTATTGCATATCGATCGGATATGTATTTTCAATACAAACTTGGAATAATTTTTTACGACCATTTCATAGATACAGACAAACAGGATGTTTATATTTACAATAACGTTAAACGATACGTGAGAACACACGATTTTAGCATTTTCGACATTCGGGGTCATGACGAAATTACAGGATATTTTACAGATCGCGCGTCTTTCAGAAATGTTAATTATATTTCACATCCATTCCTTCATATTGAAATTAGAGATCTATTAAATTTAATATAAGCGTTACTTTCGCGTTAATTCAGTGCGCGTATTAGACAGATTCTATTATATGGTTCGTTAGTTACATCAATTATACCATATTTAAAATTTTTTTGCATTTCAACTGAATTTTTACACGAGTTTCTTTCACTCTTAACATTTAATTCTCAATAACGTTGTTGCGATGTATTTTAATCATATATTGAGTGATTTTATTTCTCGACCCAGATTCTGCATTTCAGATTTAACCGTTTAATTAATTATGTGTTAATTATCGACGATGTCTGAACAAAATCGAGTGCCAATTCAAAATACAATTTTTCGTTACGTGCGGTAATACAATTAATAAAATATCTGTCGATAACAATAAAATATTATTCGTACTTGAAACGCTTTTAAACATTTGAATTTGCAAGAGAACGAAGATTATTTATTTATTTATTTATTTGATGGAAAAACTCATTATGAAAGAGAAAAGAAGGTTATACAGGTATGAAATGCAAAGTAGTATAAAAGGAAAAATAACACAGAGACGCGGGGACAGACAAAAATAAAGGTGAGATATGAGGTTGTAAATATTTACAAATATTTACGTATGTGAGGCGGCTGATAGAAAAGATCAGAAGATGTGTTATTAGCATATATGTATAATTAATCATTCTATTAATACAGTTGAAATAACCATACAATGTACGATAATAATCGACCCGTAATAATTCAGAATGACGCAAGTGTTTAGGCGGAATGAAGTTACAATTTTTGTGTAATGTTAGGGCAGGTAATTAAATCATTGAGTGTTTTATAAACAAATAAGACGTCTAATACTTTTCTCCTATTCTTAAAAGTTGTAAAGTTAATACTTGATATTAAGTGTTCGTAATTATGACATGTTCGTGGCGAGGGATAGGAAGGATTTATTAAATCTAGCATTAAGGTGAATAAAATTATAGTAGGGAGTTTTATAATAGAGGTTTTTTAAATAAATTTAGAGGTTCTTTAAATAAATCCTCAAGACCTAAAGGTACGAGATATATTTTTATAGTATTCGATAAAATTTAAGTCTGTGGAGAAAACAATACCAAGAATCTGGATCGAGTCAGGAGAGCATAAAATTGTATTGTTTTGAGAACAGATATAAATAACTTTCTTTAACGTACAACAAACCTTACGACTTTATATTTAGTTATATTAAAGCATAATTTGTTCAATAAACACCCCGTCCTGTAATTTAGATAAGTTATTGTAAATTAAGGGAGTAGACGTGGGACTGAAGATAGAATGAAAGATTTTTAAATCATCAGTGAATAACAAATATTTACAAAGTAGGAAAACCTAGATTAAAAAGTAAGGGTAACATTAATGAATGTTGAGTAAGAGTTATCAAATTTAACTATTCACACTCTGTTCCTAATACATCCAGCAAGCCATGCTAGTAGATTACCGTTGATACCAAATGTTTGAAATTTAGAAATAAGTTTAGAGATAATAATTGTATCGAGCGATTAACAATTTCAATTGTTTTATGAAAGGCAACGTAAATTACGTCAACCTGCATACCGTTTTCTATGGAAACCGAAATATGGTGATAATATTAACCAAATGAGTTGCAGCGAAACATCCGTAAAAGAACTCATGTTACTGATTGATAATAATATTTTTGCAAAAGAAAGATAACTTACAAATAATGAAATCTTCGAAAATTTTAGGCTTAACGTTCTGAATGCAAATTGGTCTATAACTTGTAACAGGAGGTAAATCATTGATTTCTAGAATCGGTATTAATTATACAAAGTTTTCAGGATACCAAAAAAGTGCCGAAAAACAGAAATTTCCTGGACATGATAAATGCGCAGAATTTAAAAAAGCCTCCGCTTTTTTTGAATGCCGTTATATCCAGAACTAGAATTGGTATTAAGGGTTTTTATGCTATCATATATTTCTCCAATACCGAGGGAAATATCCGACAGATTGAAAATTTGAGAATAATTAACATTCTAAGAGCAGGTATTCAAAAGATTTCGCGAAACCGTTGGCTATAGTAATCCAAACCAAGCAACTGAAATTATCTTCAACCAATATTAGTAATAGCAGTTCTTTATACAGAAAGTTCCCATTTATCGCAAAACAAAGTCTTTGTAGGTTTTGCGCGTTACGGAACCGTGTAAGAAGTAACGGAAAGCTCGGTAGACGTATATCGCACCGCGTTACATACATTTTTTATCGCGGTAGCTAGTGCAAAAGCGTGTTATCATGCCTGTGGGATATTATTAATGGTCCTTCATATTCATAAGGATCCCGATAATGAATCGCACCGATGAGCTGGTACTCGACCATCAAACTACTCCCTTTTCGAGAAAAAGTAAAATTTGCGGATGTCCCTTTTCTTTCTCTTTTCTCTTTTTCTCGCAAAGCTATTCTCGGCTGGCAATGACGTAATTATATCGACGAACACATCGAGATCACTGGCTCCTTCTTCGAGATTCGAGAATGAGGATTGGGCTTCTCATAGGAAATATTCATCGCCGCGAGAAGTCAAGAAGAATTGTCAAGGACGTACGGACAGGAAATTTATAGGAATTTCTTGCAAATCTCTGCAAAAGTCCACATACCTAGAGCATCGATGACTACTACGACGATGGCGACGTTTTACTTTCAATGTCGTCGGAGCCTGCAGATGTGTGCTTAGTCCTTTGAATCCATCTGTCGTCCGCAGTTTCCCCATTTTTAATTGAATTTTTTCACTCGCCAGGGAAGTAATTTATCCTTTTTATCTCTGAGCGAAATCACGGATTCCAATTGAAAGAAAGTTGAACTAGTGTCTTCTCCAGATGATCACTCGTTTGCCAGAAGTGCTTCAAAACACGATAAAGCGACGAGCCCTTCAAAATGGGCTGTCGCAGACGTTCTTTGATCGATACATTTTTCGATAACTACTATTCTTTCTATACGCGATAATTAATGTAGAGAAGTTTGAGCCAACCGTAAACTATTGCTATATAAACTACCTCTATAAACTATCCTCGCATGAATTTATCCTTGCATGAATTCCAGCCGAATTAATAAATTATTACAAATACGTTGAGGGTAGGGGTGGAAAGGAGGTGAACCGCAACAATCGATCGGCACATCTCATCATGTAATCCTATTTACCTCGTTAAGAAGGACGTGAAGCGCGTTAATTTCAGGTGTCTTTGGGCTCGGAGCCAAAGGCTCCTTCGTACTTTCCACCTGGCAGGCACGTAGCATAAAGGTTCTTTGGTATACATGGGGTCATTGCCGGCGCTAATGGCATTCACCGCGATTTCTGCACGGTAAATTAGACTCGGAATGAATGTGACTTTCTTTTCCCACCGGCGCGGTCGATTGTCCTGCTACGTGCTTCACGTTGACGCTCGCAAATATCTTGGAGAGGCGTCACTTCGCCTTGCCTTTCGTCAGTGTCGAAAGAAAAATCCCTGGTAGATCATCGTAAAAGGAAGGGTATGATGCCAGAGACACGAACGTGTCCAAGGAATTTCTTCGAGAGATGCAAGAGTTTTAATGAAGCGAGACTGCCGCGAAAAGTATCCACCCTCGAAAGAAGATTTCAAGTTTAGACTGTGTCCAAATCTGGTCGGATATCACAAGTAAATAATATGCTAATCCTATCTATTCGCTGTCCTCGCTTCGATTCCCATTCTTCCGGATTTCGTGTCTGTTGGTCGTCTTTGTCTTTTCTTCTTTTTGCTATCTTCGTCGGGGTTACGAGCCAGACTGACTGGACGGTACAAACTCCTCCGGTTCCTCTCTAATCTGGCGAAAGGCTAATGCATGTTATTCAGCAACGGGGACAGAAGGGGAACTCGATATCGACTTTAGATTCGCCCTCTCGAAAGGCCTCTCGTAACTCCTCGTTCGCTGTAAAATAATTTCAAAGGGGACAAGCCGGAGACTTGATCTGAGGCAATCCTTTGTTGTTTCGATGTCCTGCCGCGTCACGCCGCGAAGGATCAACGAATTAATGAAGTTGAATAATTAAACAGGCGATTCGTTGGTTCTTGTAAGCGAGTTGATTGGAGGGATGCTGCATCGAATTAAAATAATCAGAATTATGCTATCTTTTCCTTGAATTCTACCCCTATGACACGCGTATGCGATATATGCATACCTACGTTGTTCTATCATAATAAAGAGAAGAATTGAATGACAGATATTAAATAATAAAGAGAATGCGCTTCGTATAATAATAATCGTGAGTAGAAAATCTAAACAATTCTATTTTGCTATACATACATTGTTCATGTGGCAGTTTTCTCGCATTGTAAAGTGTAAGAATAAGGTGCACAGACTTTTTTCTACGTATCCGCGAGGGTTTGCCAACTTTTTCTGAAGAATTTCTTAAAAGGTTGTTGAATGTCTTTGTTCGTGTGCTTGGGTCGCACGCTCGTCCGCGTATAGGCCGTTTCATAAAATGTGTAGTATTATAAAATGAAAATTCTTTTCACATTAACGAACAGGAAATTTGAATTCGTATGAGCGTTTTGCGTTCAGTCCGTTATTTATTGATAAAATTCATTTTTCGCATACAATTCTTACAACATGCTTTATAGGAAATTTGATTTTCTTGAAATTATTGTGAAACTGTATTGGCAGTAACGATGAAATACTCCTCGGCTCCCCGTGCCGTCAAATTACGTATCCGAAAGTATCCGAATAAATAACAAAGAGATACCATATCTGAACAGTAGCTAAGACAAAAATGAGTAGAGAATGTATTAGTAGTCCAAGGTTAAATATCTTTCAATTTTCCATCTAAGCATGCTCTATGGAACACACTGTATTCACGAGACGTATCGATGGAAAATTACGAACAGGAGAGGACTTATTGAACGTAGCCGCAGGCTGTAAGAAAACTTCCGATCCGGGTAGTCCATTAAAATCAAGCTTCCTAGAGAAATAATTTTCACATATCAAGATGATCGCTGGCATGCTCATTCGCTAATATTCAGGTGAACTTCTTATCGGGATATTTTTTATTCAAGGTAATTATTTACATGCCCGCAAGATACGATATTACATTATAGATTTATAGGTTAAAAACATCTCCTTATAATAAGTTTTCCTTTAATATTTGTATAATACCGAACAAAGAAAGCCTTGGAACTTTGTAAATTTCTTCAAGAATTTGTAAACATTCGCAGAGTTTTCTGTTTCATTATTTTCCTCCCTTTTCATTGTATCTTATTTTCTATCTTGTTAATGATAAAGTAACGTTAAAGAATAAGATTATCCTGTACAGGCGAGTATAACTTTTCTTGTTACAGGACAACATCGAACAAAATATTAAACTTTTATCAAAAGTTGCCATTTTAATTTTTTTAACGTCGATTTATAAAGCACTCGAATATTTTTAAATACTTTTAATATGTAAACAACGGTTTGTCTTAAGTTAAAAGTTTTTTGCTTTCTGATATCTATATACTGTAGTACTTCAACATGCTGCGAAACATTGTTCTTGTTTTATCTGTGTTTACTTCAGATGTAGAATATAAAAGTCAAAGTTATGCTAGTATCTTACTATCATAATACTAGTTCGAATATTTATGAGACCGATTGTACGTACCGATTTTTGTCAGAAGCAAGACCATCGTCAGATAAATATTTGATGTTGTTAAATAAATTGAAAATAAAATGGTTAACGCACGCACGCATGGTGTATACGGACACATCCGACATGATCACCGTTTTCAGTTTGTTCGTTTTATTCATTGATATTTATGAATTCAAGACATAATATTTTATGCTAAATTACCTAGTCCTGTCAAAAGTTTTGTTATAAATACCGGGCGTGGTATAAAAAGAAAATAAAATAAGAAACGTCACAGTTTAGAATCGAGAATTTATTGATACGCATAATAGTAAAAAAGGAGCGAGACGTGTCACCCTTTGCTTTGATTAATAACAATGTTTAAAGCACACGTAGCGAGTTAAGCCACAAAGGATTCCTTTTAAAGGAGTAGGCAAGTTCTATATAATTGAATTTTCGATAAAAGAAATCAAAGAAAAAAAGGAAAAAGATTCGAGAAAGATTTGATCAAACTGTGCAAAGTAAGAGAGTCGAGCACCTTCGGCCGAGTATGATTTGTCTGTAGAATGAGAGGTTCCTCCAGCGGAAGTTTTCGTTGTCAGTCGTTCACCGAGCCGACTCGACATTAGGATCTCTGATCGAGTCTCGTCAGTCAACGTGGATCAGCCCAAGAAACGAATGGAAAAAAGGCGAAGGACCCGATAAGTAACACGAAGCTTCTACTCTGCTGCAAAGGCCATGTCACGTTGGCAGAAGTGGAGAACTAGGATAGAGGAGGAGGAGTTGTGGATTCAAGCCGCAACTAGTCTGCAGTATATTCTTATGTAGGCCTACTGGAGGAGAGTTTCGGCAGCTTTCAGAGAAATTTACGAGCTACGGGCTGATGGGGTTTCCGTGCTTCCTCGAACCTGCTACCTAATATCTTTACCGGGGCTCCCTCGATCTCACCCTCTTACTTTCCTTTCGCCATTCTGCTTCAACGTATATAATCGAAATACATCAGGCATTGTTTTATTATTTTACCTCCGGGGCAGACTGTGGCTTCTTCCCTGCGTGCACGAGAGCGTGTAATGCACTGGTGCATTAAATATCATCAGCGTTTGAGGGAAATCGTACGTGTTAACCGTAATAGTGCGTTTCTTGAAGTACGTACATCGAATAAGGTGTGATTTTGCCTCCGAAATTCTACGTTTATTGTTTATGCTAACGATTATTCAATTTTAGATAGGAGAATTAAATAAGAGGATTTAGAATGCTGTTTACAAAATAATTGGTATTTTTACGAAGGGATTTCGTGCTCAAAACGAGAGTTATTATATATTTACTTTTTTCTAGATATTTTTTCCAAATTTTTTAGTCTTTAGTTCACTTCTCCCGACTTATTTGTTCCCTGCACTTTATTTTAGGTACTTCATTGAACGAGACACCATAGCGAAATCAAATTTGCGACAAGTTTTTCTTGCCTGCTTCAATTTTTATCAATTTTTTTTTCGTTCTTTATTTTCCATCCTTTTTGTTATCGATAACACGAATCATCTTCCCTTTCCGTCAATCTTATCCGTTTTATCATACTTTCTCAAATTACTTACCGCTTATCCACTTAGTTACTTCTGACTATTCGTCAAGCCTTTAATTCTTCCAAGCTTCGCAGGTTTTGTCATTTTTTTCCTTTCTTTCTTTTGTTTTTCGACTACTACTACTTTATCAAGAGAACATCGAGAAAACATCCAGACGATCTAGAACAAAATTACGAATTTTTAGAGCTTCTATTCTCTCTGTGGTATAACATTTGTTGTACTTTTTACATTGTGTATAACGTCTTGGTCAACGATAGAATGGTTACCAAGAGTTTATACACACAGTTGGGTCATTAAAGAACGAGTTAGATGGGACGGAAAAGAAAATCGTTTTCCAACCTAGCCATCGGTCGATCTTTCACCTCAAGCTCCAGTTCTTTTTCTTATCTCTTCCGCTGGTAATTACAGAGATTTTATAAGGCAAGAAATTTTTTAATTCTTTCTCTTTTTTTATCATTGTAGTTTTTAAGATACACTGATATTTTTGATTGACTACTCGAATTGTTATCACCATTGTTTGAAATTCATTTTTTATCTTTCCTATTCCTATTCGATGCAACGATGTAAAGTTTCTCTTTGAATTGAAGTATCAAAGGTAGAATATATGTAAAATATTGGAAAGTAAAGAGATAAGATGAAGTGATTGAGAGAGATTTTCTCCATTGAGGTACTGTAGGAAGAAGCTGTCAGAGTTTTGATCGAAAAAGGATATCTAAATAGGATGAAGGGCATGTAGGGTGAAGTTTAAAACAATCTCGTAAATCCCTTAAGTTCCATAAAGGAAATGAACCATGCAACAATAAGAAATTTCCATAAAAACTCCACATCTTTGGGTATCGTTATTCTTCTTCACTAATTTTGTATTTATATTAATTTTAATAATATCGTTTTTGTATGAGAAAGAAAACATCATTAATTTTAGGAATTTTCCCGAGAAATATAATTCTTAACTTTCTAAACTAAAACTAAAGGAAATCAGTTTCCGATTCTTGACATTACAAGCAATTGATATTCGAAGATATTTCTTTCCGTAAATTGTCAAAATATATATTATTTTTAGATTAAATGTGAATATTCGTCCCAAACTAATTCAAAGTAACTTCATAATAGTATGAATGTCGTATATAAAATAATTTTCAACTATGTTTTAGCAGAATCGCTATTTGATTTCACCGTCAACAATCAATTACGCTTAATCGAGAGAGAGAGAGAGTGAGAGAGAGAGAGAGAGTGAGAGAGAGAGAGAGAGAGTGAGAGAGAGAGAGAGAGAGTGAGAGAGAGAGAGCACGGTGTTGCTCTTCGTCTCGAAATATGAGTCGACTGTAGCCTTCCCTGCATGTTTAGCCGTCCAAATTGCGGTAAACAATTACGGCCTAATACGAGGATAATCGAGTAATTATTATAAAAGCCGGAGCTTCATCAATCACCACTGTTTGATAACCACCGATAGCGCGGTGGACGTTCTATTTCGAGAAATCGAGCCACGCCTATCCTACCTTAGCCTAATCGTTACCTATCTTACATAAAAAAAAAGAAGAAGAAGAAAAAGGAAAATTAGCGATTGTCATTAGGATTTGCTTACAAATCGCGTTTCTTTATCAAGTAATGTAATAGCTAAGAAGCGAATAAAACCAGAATGAACCGGAGTTGTTTGTATATCGCGTCGTGACTGATTTATTCGCTTTCTAAATTTTCGTTAACCGGCATTAACAAATAAACGTACTAACTGGGATCGATTTGGAGAAGTGCTCGAAGACAGAATAATACTAAATGCAAAACATAAAACAGCGGATGATACATGACGCGATTGAAAGTCACAACAAGTAACATGGGCAGCATTACCAAATGTAGGAGTCCATGAGACGGTAAGCTAAGGAATTAATCATCGAAAGTCGCAGAGCGAGAAAAAGTTGGTAAGAATCGAGACATCCCCAAGATAAAACAGTATTTAATAGACTATTACTGAAACTAGGAAGGGTAATGCAAAAAATAAAAAATGAGTTCATAAGCCAATACATAGAAAGTCTTAAAATAACGAGAGAACCGATTATTCGTTGTGGGAAGCAATAAAGAAATTAAAAAGATCATAAATATATATGTATCTTTAATAAGCGACAAGGCGGGGAATTGACTCCAATTATGAGAGAATTGAAAGAAGTGATAAACGAAAAGCAAACATATTCGTTGAGCGCCTAAAAAATGTTTTTCAACGCAATCAGTCGATTAGAGAAAAATGAAAGACGAAAGATGAAAAACAATTCCATAAAATACGTATCACCAACGAAAGCAGTAGAAGAAATAAACAAAAACAGCCCAATATCACTTCCATCGATTATATCTAAACTCTTCGAAAAGCTACTCCTGAAAACCCTTACGTCAATTGTTACAAAGCAGAATCTATATCCCAGACACCAATTTGAGTTTTCCAGAATAACAAATATTATCGAAAAGTGGTTGGAAGGAATGAAGATCTGTTTAGCATTATTCTTAAATATGTCACAAGCCTTCGACAAAATTTAGAACGAAGGTCTTTTGTAAAAATTAAAGCAACAAATACCTCAAAATTATTGCGAATTAATAGAATCATATTTAATCGATCGCTATTTTATAGTGAGAACAGAAAATGACTACACTGAACTACAAAAAATCAAAGCAAAATTTCCACAAGGCAGCGTATTAGGATCAACACTTTACCTCCTACTCACGGCGCGAATCAGGCGCAACATTAAAAACAATGTACTTGCTACTAAACAGGAAATCAGAATTATCTTTATACAATGAATTACTTCTGTACAATGCGGCGATAAAATCCATATGGATTTATGGTATCCAATTATGGAGTTGTACAAGTAAATCAAACCTAAATATATTACGATTCGAAAATAAGACACTAATAATAAATAATAAATGTAGCAAGGTACAAGGGGAATGATTACATCCATAGAGATTTAGGAATAAATGAAATAAAAAATGAAGTCAATAAATAGGCCACAAAATACAGTGCACGACTACAACAACATTCTAATGCAAAAGCAGCACAGCTGATACATTATACGAACTCGTGAAGATTGGAAAGGAAACAACCCCAAGACCTCACTACAAACGATACATAGAAATCCAATGAGGAATTCCCAGTGGGAAGCAACTTCAATTACATCAATCGTACACGTAAAGAAGCCATATACTGATTACTCTCATAAGAAGATTAGATTGTAGATTAATCTCATAAGAAGATTAGATTTAAAAATATTTAGAAAAAAAGGATTTCGTTTGACGATATACATGTAGCATGAGAAAGACAGGGATTACTAAAACCACCGGTATAGATGACGAAACCTATTGATATCTGGACGTATGTACAATGTACAATATAAGTCCATTCAAGAGATACAAGAATCAGTCTTTTAAACAAGATTTTTCCTTATCAAAGAAAGTAGTATTTGTTATGCGATAACCTAATAATTTCCAGTTATTTACGTACAAATTTTACGTAATTCACATTTATGCCATTAATTCATAATATTTAAACTATTACTTTACAACATTTAATCTATTAATTTCTTACAGTTAAACTATTAATTTACAACCAATAAATTAATAATTTATAATAGTCACGCTACTCATTTATAACAATTTATTATTAATCTGAAACAATTACTCCATTAACTTTTAACAATTATATCAATAATTTATAACAATATGCTTCCATTAATTAAAAATAATTATACTCTTAATTTATATACCATCAATTCGCAGTGATTAAATTATTGATTTATTTTGTTTCATTTAATATGAACGAAATCATTGAAGTCTTCGGAATGGTATTTTATTTCTATTTAGTTTTAATTTAATAACCTATTTAATTAATTAATCTATTTAATAATCAGTGCCAATACAAAGTCTAACTATTGAGCGTCTATGGATGGAAT
Organism: Bombus vosnesenskii; assembly: GCF_011952255.1. Lineage (NCBI taxonomy): Eukaryota > Metazoa > Arthropoda > Insecta > Hymenoptera > Apidae > Bombus > Bombus vosnesenskii. Next base: position 9,393,625 of record NW_022882925.1, read on the forward strand.
GTAATTCTTCATATCCACTCAAAGCCAAAGATCAAACCGTATTCATGGAATTGAGGCAGTAAGTGCAATTTGATCGAAGGCAACAAGATTTCATCATCCATTCATGAGTGGTACAATTGGTCAGTTGCATGGTTTGGTTTCATCGATCATAATGATACTATACCTATTCTAATTAACAAATTTCAATACACATTACTATATAATAAAACTTTGCTATAAAATAATGTTACATCTTCTGCTGCCGATGCTTAAAACTCTTTACGTAAATGAGACCCGAGTGTAGTTACCTCTCCGTGATGGGTCGCGCTAATTGGTATCGTTTTCCAAATAATGATACATAAAATATTATTCTGAATATTAGAAAATGAATGTAACATTAATTTTAATAGCATTAGATTGCTATTGGGAAATGACATACATTAATATTTCCGAGTATTACTATTTGAAAAACAATATCAAGCTAAAAACTACTTTAATGTAGTCTAGTTTGGATTATTCAAAACTGTTTTGGTGATCTACACTGAACTAATACCCCTCTCCCTACGGGTGCCGTGGACGCCGTGGGATGTCGTGAGATACCGTACGATGCGTGTATTGTAACTTTAATTGATCATGAGATAGATACCTATTGTGAGCTCATTCTGTACTATAGGATTATTTATCCAGAAATATTAGAAATTAGGATTTTCAATGATTTCTATTCTATATGATAAATTTATTGATAAATGGATCTATTTACAGTGGATTAAACAGAAAACGATGGTTATTTAACGTGAACTTAATGCAGTAGTGTAATATAACTAAGGCAATTAAGTTGATAATTCACAACTCACAACTAATAATTTACTACTCATAACAACTCGGCAACTCTCTCCGTCTATTCAACTCTTTCAACTCAATTCCCCACTCGCAACTAACTAACTCCTCACAACTCGATTCTCAATTAACGATTGCCGATTAATTCGTCTTTTTCCCTTAAGCATCCCTTTGCCGCCTTTTCATACCTCCATCACGTACGTGTTCCGTAATCGTCTGCGATCATGATTACGTACGCCTTCTTCGGCGTAACTATTCGACTGAAGAACCGACGATACTTTGATGAGTCACTTGGCCTATTGAAGTTTCCCGACCCTTTCGGCACTTAGGCTTTCTCCTAACATTGTTTATAGCTTACCCGATATTTCTTAGACAATCTGTCCACGATATTACGCTTCGCGTGGGGCGATAGATTTTTTCGAGAAATCACGAAGTTGTACGTTCGCACCGCGAATATTTTCTGATTGCTTGCGGTTTCTCCTTAGTTTCTTCCTACTTTTAAGGGCAATTTAGTTCAGGCACCTCGGAGATTATAATTTTTCGATATTTTTAAAAGTTTAGTGTTACGAAAATAGAATGTTAAACTGTTTAGTACAACGACTCGTATGTCCCTTTTGCAAGACACGAAATTGTATATACAGTGTTAGTAGCTTCATTTTCTTTCTGTCGTTGCAAGTTAGACAAATGTGTCTTCAATACCAAATGCTGCTAGTAGGGCTACGAATTATTGCACGATGTTTATAAAGATCGATCTAATCATTATATAGAATATAAATATTGCGTGATGTATGCTTTGTTTGAAATTTGGAAAGATTCATTTAAGCACTGCGTGGAAGATGAATGTTCTTGCAGATGCACACCTTTTTTTTGTGTAGATCGTTTAACTTTCCGTATCTACTTGTGCTTTTTTTTATACTTTACGTGGAGGAAATCCGCACGGACGTCAGGCCGCTTCTGGGGAAAGCGATGTGGTAGTGTCGGACTCCAACTGATTAAAACCTCCACGATGACTGTCCCGGCTGCGATCGAGAGAGGCCCGGGAACCGGTGCGAGCGACACACCGCCCCCCCCCCTCCCGCACTCAATATCACCGCTGATGGAGCGGTGTGTGACCATATCACACCGTGCCTCGTTGCCGGAATCGCCATGCCAGGCAGCCCGGTTCCTCTACCGGACTGTTGGCGGCCCCGAGGCGCTGAGCCGCCAGCGTTCAAACCCGAATCCCACCGGGGGGCGGACCCAGCGCGCTTTGCCAACGCCATACGGAGTTCCCAGGCTATCACCCATCCAAGCACTATCCGTGCCCGGCGCTGCTTAACTTTCGTGATCTGACAGGAACCAGTGCTTTTTCAAATAATGTTTATTACACCAAGATACATTTTAATACATTTGGGTATTCACAATAAACTATGAATTTTGGTAATGATGTGTTAGGCAAAGGTATCGATACGCGACGGTACGACGTAGCCATACTATATTATGTGTCGGCGCTTTACATTTTTTGTGTTTAATACAATCTTTGGATTTAAGCCGTTGGGGAGCGGAATTTTTATATGATTTTGTTTTCGTTGATTTTTTTCTGTCCTGAAAACTTGATCGCAAAACAGGACGCTTCGGTAGTCTACTTTTTGGGTGTTGTGTAACTTTGGGGAGGGATGGGATGAGAGAGAGGGGGCGGGGGAGGGGGATGTCAAATAGGTTTATTTACAAAATTTACAAATATTTACAGTTTACACCTGTGTTACACGGTGTCAGAATTGAGTTCTGTCGGTTTAATGGTTTTCTCTCTTATTTTATTATGGATTCGGTATCCACCAATATTTTTTTGTGTTTTTTCTGTGTTTGTCTTTAGTGTCTTTCTGGGGCAGGGCCATGTTGTATCTCCACCTAATGTCTGCGGTCTGTCCATTTAAGTTTTCTTCGTAGAGTATAGTTTTGATTCCTATTTTTCTTTTTATGTGATAGATTATTGGGATATTATTTTGGTCCTGGAGGTAGTTTTTTTCGTCTAGGTATAGAAAAGCTTCTGGGGGGATGTAGCCTGTTGACGGGAACGAGTGCACTCAGCGCGGCATGGGCGTTGGCATCTGTTTGTGCCTCTGACTCGTGCAACCTCACAACGCTTTGGAAGTTGCGTAATCGTTCAGTTGTCTCATTTTGTGCCTATAACCTATAATATTTTAACCTGTAAGTGGCGTGTTTTCGGTGGCACCGTTTCTTCATTACTTTTTTACTATAGTTTCTATCTCGTTATTAATATCGTTTAATAAATACATGTACATTTAACGATTCATTGAACATTAAGATAATTAAATTAAGCGGTTTTTTTTGACATTTTTTGTTTTAATTTTTCTTCAGTCGTCTATTTACTAAATGATATTGTTACTGCTAGCTTGTATGGTACGTTTTTGTATGAAAATTTGAGTTTAATTGTATTTTCATTTAATTATTTTATACATTTGTTTTAATTTCTAGTTATTTTTTGTACAGGTTATAGCATCGATAGCAGGGATAATATAGAAGAATCAGGAATATTAATATATGGACGCAACAACGATCAATGATCAATCCGATGAATTTTCATGGAAATTTGGTGATGTTTAATTTATTTTAACTAAGACAGCTGTAACATTTGGTTACAATTTATATTTGTTTTAAAATATATTTGATACATATTTCATAATAGATAATTTTTTAATTATTTGGAATACTAAGATGAAAGTAAAGACGATTAAATAAGTCATTGTTCTATTCCGCCATGCCTATCAAGACCATTCAGATCACCATTGCGTTGGGAATCGCCGTCACCCTGCACCGGCTTTGACCGGAGTGGGGTGCAAAAGAGTGGTAGCGTCCGGACTGAAACTCATGATGACGACCCAGCGAAAAAATGAAATAAAATTGATGGCACATGACTGCTGTAGAGGTTTATGTGTAAAAGGTGGTTGGTCGGTAAGTTTTAATGGGCGTGATTGCTCGTTGTTGAAACCATCGAATATATTTACAATGATAAATTATTATACAGATAATACTCGCAAAGACGCTCGTACTAACCGATTCGCTGAGACAGTGTATAAGTCGTAAAATAGGATCGCTAATGACTCGTTAATTAGATCACTGATAATTCGTTGATAACTGGTTGAAAACTGATTTACAACTGACTGTAACTCCTTTCCTCGCGATCGCGTCCGTTTATTTATACTGGTCAGGGGAGAACCGGAAAATTCGAATTCGTTTACGTTTGACGCTTAAATCATGTGCCGCTACACTGCAAACAGCAATAACGTTTACGGTGCGTGAATGAGGGTTGTAAAGCAGGTCACGCTGCGTCGCCCTTTTTGTGACCGCGGCACTTTGGCGATGGACCACCAGGCCTTCAGTTGTCTTCCTGCGCCTGGTGAGGAATGGTGCGCTCCGTGGTGTTGCGATCATCGGAAAAGACTCCGACGGAACCGTATGGGCGAGCGATCGGGGTTGGTTCTGGGATGAGCTCCTGTCCCCGCGGAGATGTCGCCAGATCTCACCCTCCTCGACGTTAAGAGAATCTCCCTACAATAGAGTCGGGTTAGGTGGGGTCGGAGGAGATGGTCTTAGGAACGGAATTGGAGTCTCCGATTGTGACCCCCGAAAAAAGAAAGAGGCCGGCGGTGAACTCGTGGAGTGCGTGGCCGACATAAAGTCGGCGGTCTTGACATTGGAAATTATGCGGAATTATTATGCGGAAATTGTGCAGAAGAGGAAGGAGGTGGAGAGGATCGCCTTCACCTCTAAAAACCTCAAGTGCCCTTACGTGCCCCGGCCTCAGCCTCGGTTAACCTCCCATAGTCAACGGCTGAACCATCGACGGACGAGGACGAGTTTGGAATAGTCGTGAGGAGGAGGAGACGCAAAAAGGAAGTCGCTCCGACATTGGCGACCTCTACGAGTGGCGTCCATGCCGTTCGTGAGAAGTGCGGCTCCTAACGAGGGTGCCAAAGAGGAAGAGAGGTCGACTTCCCGAGATAAGGCGAGGACGTTCGCTCAGGTGACGCCCCCTCCGCCCCACTAAGCGCGCCGGTGGGCTGACGGCGACGCAGCCCGCTGGGGTAGGGGGAGAAGGGGTAGAAGGGAAACGGGGAACCGTCTCTACATCCTTTTTTTTTTTTTTTATTTATTTGTTGAAATTACAATCAATTCTCGCGTTGAGAATTTTCAGTAATTTTTCTGGCGTGGCGCAGTGACATGGCTGTTTATTTACAATAAGTTAATACTTATTATAGATAGGTATAATTTATAAGTATTATAAGTAAGTGCATATGCTTAATTTGGATAATTAATTGAATCTGACGTTTAGGTCTAGCGGGTAGTGCCTCTTCAGCCTGCGAGTCTGGTCCGTCGTATCGAGTAGTCCAGTGATTAGGGGGTTTCGGTGTTTGTTGATTCTTTTGCTGTATCTGTCGCTATATTTTGCTATTTCCTCTTTGACGGTGGGTATCTTGAGGTCGCGGTGTATTGTTTCATTGGTTACATACCAAGGTGCGTCAATTAGGGATCTTAGCGTTTTCGATTGAAAGCGTTGGAGTATTTCAATGTTGGAGTTACTTGCTGTTCCCCATAGTTGGATTCCGTAGGTCCAGACAGGTTTTATTACGGTCTTGTAGAGGGTAATTTTATTCTGTATATTTAGTTTGGAGCGTCGGCCCGTGAGCCAATAGAGTTTTTTTAGTTTGTCCTTTAGTTGCTTCCTTTTATCTGAGATGTGTGTCTTCCACGTTAGTCTCCTGTCCAGGGTCATGCCCAGGTATCGGACTGTGTCCCTGCTAGGAACTGTTGCATTGTTGATGGTGACCTGGGGGCAGGTTTGTTTTCGGAGCGTGAAGGTTACATGTGAGGATTTCTTTTCGTTGACTTTGAAGCCCCATTTGTGAAACCACTTTTCCATGGAGTCGAGACTTCGCTGGAGAGTGGATGAGGCTATTACCGGGTCTGCGTGGGAAGCTAATAGCGCTGTGTCGTCTGCAAATGTCGCTATTGTTATATCATTTGATATAGGTAGGTCGGCAGTGTAGATGGAGTACAGTAGGGGTCCGAGGACACTACCTTGGGGTATGCCGGCTTCTATTGGGAATGTTGCGGAAGTGGCGTCTAGGTATTTAACCATGAATTGCCTATTGGTTAGGTAAGATTTTAGGATGGAGTAGTAGGGGTGCGGTAGGATCTTTTTAAGTTTGTATAGTAGCCCTTCATGCCATACTTTATCGAATGCCTGTTGGATGTCTAGGAAAACCGTTGAGCAATATTTTTTCTTTTCGAGTGTTTGGCTGATCGTATGAGTTATGCGGTGGATTTGCTCTACTGTTGAATGTTGTTTTCGGAAGCCGAATGGGTGATCTGGGAGTGTTTTCAAGTTCTCTAGGAGTGGAAGAAGTCGATTCGTGAGCATCTTCTCGAATAGTTTGGACAGGGTAGGTAAAAGACTGATTGGGCGATAGGAGCAGGTTTCGTATATCGGTTTACCGGGTTTAGGGATGAGGGTAATCAATGACATTTTCCAAGCCTTAGGATAGTGTTCCAGGTGAAGGATAGCATTAAAAATCGATGTGATGAGTGCTATCCCTTTTGTGGGAAGTTCCTTGATTGCTCTAATGCCTATTAGGCAATGTCCTCCTCCTTTCTTGGGGTTTAGGCGACTGATTGCTTCTATAGTCTCTGCAGAAGTGAAGGGTTCGATAGGAGGGGAAATTTGGAAGGGGGTGTGCAGGTATTCAGTAACGTCCGCGGCGGCTTGGGGGGAGTGGGGTTTGAATACTTCTGACAAGTGTTTTGCAAACAGGTCGGCTTTTTCTATAGGGCTTCGCGCCCATCCACCTTGCGGACGGCGGATAGATGGGATTATTTGTGGGGGGCGTGTGAGTTTCCTGGAGGCCTTCCATAGTGAGTAGTTGGCGTCGGCTGTGGGGGATAAGCTGGCGAGGTATTTATGGAAACAGTCGTTTTTATAGTTTCTTAAGGTTCTGGATAGCTTTCTAGTTGCGTTGTTAAGTTTGCGTTTGTCCTCCGGTGTTCTATGGGTCTGCCATACTCTTCTTAGTCTTCGTTTTTCTGCTATTTTTTTAGTATGTATTGGGGATATTCTTGTTTGCTGTTAGGTGGCTTTGTCGGTGTGGAGAGGCGGATTGCGTTTATTATGCTCGTGTTTAAGTATTCCGTGGCTGCTTCGATATCTTCCTTTGTTTTTAGTGGGGTGAAGGCTGAGGTTGAGTGTGTAAAGACTTCTCTGAAGAGCTGCCAGTTGGTGTGTTGGTTGTGAATGGAGCCATTAGGTGTATTCTCGATGATTGTTGAACTGACTGTTGCTATCACGGGAGAGTGATCAGAGGAGAGATCAGCCGAGGAGGTGATCTGGACGTGTCTTGATGGGATATTTTTAGTTATGAAGAAGTCGAGAAGGTCGGGTATTTTGTTGGTGTCAGTGGGCCAGTATGTGGGTTCGTATGTGGTGAGGTAGTTGAGGTTGTTGTTTATTGTGCTGTTTAAGAGGTTTTTGCCTCTTGCTGTAACCAGTCTGCTGCCCCATTGGATGTGCTTGGCGTTATAGTCTCCTCCAGCTATGAATCTATTGCCCAGGGTGTTCAGGAAGTTATCAAAGTCTTCTATGGCGATGGAGTGTCTGGGAGGGCAGTATACTGCTGAAGTAGTGATTGTACCATGACAGTCTTCTATTGCTACGTTTGTTGCTTGTAGGTAGTCTTTCTGGAATGATGGGAGTTCGTAGTGCTTAATACTTGCTTTGATTATTATTCCGGTGCCACCGTGGGCCTTTCCGGTGGGGTGTTGGGTATGGTAGAATTTGTAACCATTTATTTTCAGGTAGCTCTTGTCGGTGAAGTGGGTTTCAGATACGAGCATTACGTCGATTTGCTGGTGTTTTAAGAAGAGTTCTAGTTCAAGTTTGTGTTGCGCTAGACCCTCGGCGTTCCAGAGTGCTATGCGCCTTGGTTTTATTTTGAGTCGGGGCGTGCTAATTTTTCCACGATGAGTGTTAGTAGCGATAGCAAGTGATTTATTTGCTCCGATTGTTTCTCTATTAGCTTTTCAAGCCTTGAGGAGTTGTCTGTGTTTGGTGGGTTGGGGACACTGTTTTGGGGAAGGTTCCTTTGGCTGTTCGGGTTATTTTGGATGCCTTGTACTGCTTGGGCATAGGAGGTTGAGGTGGAGATGAATTTGGTAGGACTGGGTGTTTGGTTGGTTGAGGGGGTTGGGGTAGTCGTGAATTTCGGCGGGCTGGGTGTTTGGTTGGATACCTCTTTTGCTCTGAGCTTAGGGTACCTGTTCGTGTATAGTGTTTTATATGCTGGGCAGCCTTTGTAGTTGGCAGGGTGGTCCCCTTGGCAGTGGATGCATTTCGCTGGGGTTTCCGGTGATTTGGCGCACTGGTCAGTGGAGTGAGAGCCTGCGCATTTAACGCAGCGGAAAGTATGGTTGCAGTATTTCTGCGTATGACCGTACCTTTGGCACCTTTTGCACTGCACTATTTCTTTTTTCACGAGCGGTGGTTCGATCTTTACTATCGCGTTCATTAGGCGACTGATGTTATATATTTCCTTATTGTTCGGTTTTTGTTTAATGTCTAGGAAGAATAAGGATAACGGGTCTTTCGAGACTCTATGCCTTATATTACTTACGTTGACGACTTCGTGGCCGAGTTTTGAGAGTTCGTATTTTAGTTCGTCTATATCTGCTGAGTGGTGTATGTTTCGTAGGACCACCCGGAAAGGCCTTTCCTGTTTAAGTTGGTAGGTGTGGAAGTTGGCGTTCAGGGTCCTAAGTATCTTGGTGAGTTTTCTGTAAGCTTCTGGGTTCCTCGGCAGTGTTTTTACTTTATTGTTATTTATCTTTAAGTTGTAGTCCTCCTTGGAGATATATCTCTCTCAAGGGACTTGGTCATTGTCTGTATGTCAATGACGTCGCCCACAAAAATTGGTGGGGGAGGGGGGATTCTGTGTGAGTGTTGGTTTGATGGCGGTTCTACGATTTCCATGGCGTCGTTTGAGGATTCCAATACGGCGAACCTGTTGTGTGTGTTTATTTGCGTTGCTGGTTCTATTTTCCTCTTCTTTGTAGTGTTAGCGTCGTTAGTGCGGAGAGTTCTGCTACACTTCTGCCACGGGGGGGGGGGGTAGCTCGGGGTAGCTGCGAGTCTGCTCCGGAGAGCCTGGTCGCGGTTGCTGGGCCATCATCGAGCTAGTTAATTCGGAATGAACAACTAGTCGTGAGGCTGTGAGGCTAGTATTCGTGTTGGGGTTGGGTGCGTGGGATTTTCTTCTCCCTAGGGGGTAAGGGGCACTTAGCTGTGTTCTCTTTCGACGGTTGGGCGACACGTGTTGTTTTCGAACTACGCTGGGCACTAGAGACACGTCTGCACGCTTCGGCACTCCACAGCGAACTGTCTCTACATCCTGACGAACGTGACCTTTAGGGGTCCTGTCCAGGACGCGGGGGCCGGGGGGCCTGCCGGGACTAGGGCTGGCATGGAAGTCCTTGCCTGAGAGGTGGGTCCTCCTGCGGAGGTGGAGGCGGGCAGGCTAAGGCGGGACGTGCACGTGCACTTGCGAAGCGTGTATACCTCACGCAGGTCTGCCGCTAGTCGGGCGATATAGCACGTCTTAGAGAGGCATGCGTTCGTGGCTGGTACCGGTACACGCGTGCCAGCCCCAGGAGGCGGTGGATGGGCCCACTGCGCGGGGCCTACCGTGAGGCGCGTGTGTCTTTGTAACGGGGTGTAGTGGCACATGAATCATAGGACGATTCGAATCGAGGTTGACCCATGTTGTTGTTTTGCCTCGGAGTATTAACACCGTTATGATATACGAAATGTAATAACAAACAAACTCCGGACAAAACAATATAACCGCTGCGCACAGCCGTCAACTGAAGTTGAATTTAAACTTTCCGGTACTCCCCCGACCAGTATATATAAACGAACACGATCTTCAAGAATCAGTATCGAGCATTCTTATAGCAAATTAGTATCGAGCGAACGTAAGCATTACCTTGTATACGCATATCGAGCAACACTGAGAGACTGACGACTAACTCTGTACTGCAAATAATTTTACATACATTTCACTACACTAAGTATCTGTTACGTCGGGCGATTCTCTACCTGGACCAGGCCATACACCGCGGGCCAGACGGACACCAGATGTCCGCTCATCCTTACGGCGTACCTTCAATAGCCTCAAGGACCCGTCATAAATCCCAGTAATTTGCTAGCTAAGGTTCTTCAGACCCAACAAACATCTGTTTTCCGAATCATTTCTAAAGGCTATTGTCTACTACGGCTTGACAAGGGAAAGTTAGTTTCTCACGTACGATGCTTCCTAATAGCAACTTTCTATCGAGGGCGGCTAAGACCCTTCCTAGTCCACCAACCTCCGTTTATCCAATCACAAGCAATGCATACTGCCCTCACTTTCCTGACCAAAAACGTCATGAACAAATCCGATGGTCCCGTGCGCTAGCCACACCCCTCGCCAACTTTCCTCCGACATAGCATCGTCGCTGTAACTTACTTCTCCTACGACATCGGTCAAGTCAACTACTTCTCCTACGACATCAGGAGGGTCAACTCTACTTCTTCTACATCATTAGAAAGGTCATCTACTTATTCTACACAGTCACGTAATTCGAGTCTCGATCAAACATCTGCTTAAGTCAGTCTTCACCAAGGATCAACTCAATTCAGTCAACAAGTCGAATACAGTCAGTCAACACAATACATTATCGTACGCGACAACACGAACAGAGTCTCAGGTCGTACTCCTTCGTAGTCAGCTTATATCAACCATTCACTTTGTATTACACCGAAGTTGTTGGATTGTGCAAATATATAATAACCTGTTAATAGTAGCGTTATCGTCAATTTAATTACCCTTATTATCCCACAAGAAATAAGGGATCGAACGATTCGTGGCGTCGATTAGTCAATCGTAACGGGAATTTACGACTCCCGTTGGCACGCTTCTTCGAGATCGCGTTTCCCCACGAACGTGCGAATTTACAGTATCCAACTCGTCTAGTCATTAATCAACAACACGTTTAATCGCCCTCCACAGGGTCATTTTGATGGCAAAGAGACGGGCCTAGGATGAGCTCCTGGTCACCTTGGATTCCGACGGGGGCCGCCTGTACAGGACGGTGTTGAATAAAGTCCGCCCTTGATCGCTTGCTACGACGGAGGGAATGGACCCTCAGTTTCAAGATGTGGTCATCGGCAGTTTCTTTCTCAAGGGCGGAGAGCTGCCGCGATCCCAGGATACTCCGCGCGTGGAGGAATCCGGAACGGTGGGTCTTCGAGGGGGAGTTGGCTGGTGGCCTCAGGTTCGGGTGATATCCCTGCCTGTCTGTGGAAGGGGGTTGCCAAGAAGTTAGCCTCGAGGTTGAGCCAACGCCCTTACCGCGCCGAGTGCACTCGTTCCCGTCAGATCAGGAAAGTTAAGCAGCGCCGAGCACGTATAGTACTTGGATGGGTGATCGCCTGAGAACTCCGTGTGGCGTTGGCGAAGCGAAAGTGGTGGTGCCGGGCGTGGCCGCCACGATTAGGGTAGGGGCTGGAGATGTCCTTCAAGTGAAGTACCTGGCGCTTATTCTCGACAGCCGCTGGGCCTTCGGCGCCCACTTTGATGGCCTGATGTCCTCTGTTGAGGTGACGGCAAACGCCTTAGGGCGCTTGCTGTCCTCACGGAGCGGGCCGGATGCTGGAGTGCGACGGCTGTACGCCGGGGCGATGCGATTGAGGCTCCTGTATGGCGCTCCAATCTGGGCCGGGGACGTGATGGCCAATCGTCTTAGCCTTTAGCTGGTTGGGAGGCTGCACCGGACGATAACTATCAGGATGGCGAGAGGATTGTACACCATCTCGGGAGCGATTCTTGCGGTGTCCCCCTGTTTTCCGGGAACTTTAGGTCTTCAGGTGCCAGGATATATATTTTAGCACAAGAGAGGTGATGTGCGGGATATAGACCGGTGCTTGCCGCCCTGAGAGCAAGGGCTCGGCAGACCCTGCTAGATGCCTGGCGTGTTAGCCTCGAGGAGACGGGCGTTGTCGTGCGGCAGGTCGAGACCGTGCAGCCGAATTGGGGCGTTTGGTTGAGCGGGATCAGGGTTCCGCTGACTTAGAGGATAACACAGGTACTCACCGGGCTTCCGTGAGTATACAGAGGGCAGACGCAGAGAGGCGACCACGCGATGCCATCACTGTTGGAGGAGGGACACGAGGTCGCCGTAGCACGCATTGTGGCATTGCCCGAGGGGCGGATCTCTCGCCGCCCTGAAGGTCATACTGGTAAGCGAGGGGTGGTTGCTTCCTTCTGTGAGCACGTAATGCTCCATAGCACGGCAGAGCGGAAGAGGGTACGGGATCCCATCCCGAAAGAATCCTGGACGGCACTCCGCGCGTCGACCTCGCTTTCCGGTAGATCTTACGCGCTGGAGGGTAAGACTCAGTGTCACAAGGTGCGGTGTATGAAGGCGGCACACCGCGCCGTAGTCTGTGACTACAGGTATAGAATGCTATCGCGGGTTCCAGGGCTTCCTCCTTATGCGCTTGGATTGGCCATCATGGAAGTTTTGGTACTCTTCTTGGTACTCTTAGGTACGATGCGCCACTATAGTGACTCACTCTACTGACTCATTCGCTCACCGTTTGAACTAAATGATTTTTTTCATTTGTCTTGCTTCATACTTTTTTGCTTATAACGTTTTATAACAGTGTTGAAAATATACAGATGGAATATATAGTCTTTGTGTTTGATACGCCAGTGTCACTATCAATTGTTGCTTTTCATTAAAATAAATGTATCATTATTAGATGCTCTTTTTAACATGCCGATCCGTATCTTTATAATTTTTTAAAATCTTCAAACTCAAAATATCGCTTCAAAATAGAAAACGAAGAGTAATTTGAAAAACACTACCGCGCTATGAGTGTGAAAACTGTAACGTGGGTCTATGTGTCGTACCGCGCTTTAAAACATATCACACTCAATTGTATTATTAATTATTAAAGTAAATTATTGAAGTTAAAGTATATGTATCATATCTTTAAGAAAAATTATAATTTCCAATGTGCTTGTGTAGAGGACAGCAGTACAGTGCTGTATCGTTTACGCGCAATTCGCGTCAAATTCTATCGTACAGAGAAACAGTCCCACACAAAATTACCTAAGAGGTTAATTACAAAATAAAACTGACTGATAATTTAAAAGGTTATAAATGTTTTTTTTTTAATTGAAATAAAGTCTTAAAGTGTTAACATTCGATTACAATAAAATTGATACGTATCAAAAGTCACTGAATTCTCAATTTTTTTGATTTCAAATTCTAATGTTGGAGTTTCATTTTGCTGCATACTTATTACAGCTTATTAGAATTTCAATCTTTATCATTACTAAAGATACAAATTTAATAAGCTTCCATTTTTCACTATCTCCAATTTTTCAAGTAATCAGCAGTCACATATTATGTTTTGTTTTGTAACAAATTTTTCATAACCTCTATTTCCACCATTGGATTTTCAAAGGTTCCTGCCTGATGCTAGTATTCCTGATGATATTCGCTGGGATAGTGCAGTATCGATGGTATGTTTTCTGTCTCCAATGGTGAGCGCATGCATTTCTGTTCCTGCAGTCATTCAATCATGTCGTAGGATGAAAGGTCTGAACTGGCACAGGTGACTGGTTGTATTATGCAGAATTTTTTGCCAGAATAATGAGCGCGGATATTTTTTATACCCATGAGTAATAACATTTTTTTTCAAATCTTTATTTATTAGTTTAGAATAGGTCTTCCTGCACATCGCGACTACAATAATTAGTTTTTAAATAATTAGCTTAAACATATGAATTTGAGAATGTATTCATGGTACCTATAAATATGTATTATATTAGTATTCAGTATAAATATTTGCAAATGGCAAATATCTACACGAATACATCTGTATGATACTGCTTCTGCAGTTTCGAAAATGTGCTGTGATGAAAAGATTGCCTGGTTTTTGCCTTATTTCTATCTTAGTAATATGTTTAGAGTCGATTATTCCATTTCAATGAGTTTTAGTTTTTTTTTCAGATTTAAAATTAAAATTAAAGTTAAAATTTCAGATTTATTAAATTAATAAAGTAAAGTTATTATAGTCTGAAACGAAGTAATAAAATATAAAATCAAAGAATGTTAAATACTTTAAATATTGTTAAGTCTGTTAAATACAAATTAGACAAACTAGTCATCTTTTTAGATCAGGATTTTCAGATTTAACCTTCCCGCGCTCATTGTCAGGATCTCATTCAAGTGTCCAGATTCTACTGGAATGAGAGAAAGACATTGGGCACGGTGACCATAATTAATGTAAAAATTTCTCAGTGATTGAAGATGTATTAATGTATCATATACGACGTATTTTCCACATTGCATGTCTGTAGTTAGGCTATGGAATTGCGTCGATTTTCTCACTCGCTGCGACTTAAAATATTAAAAATGTTGAGACATATATTAATTCAATTTCTGTATCAATGCAATCATAATTTGTGATAATATCCATCTTCTACACAATTAAGTATAACTGTTAATGTTGCTGTTAATTACAATTATAATTGAAAGTTTATTTACATTTATTTTAACAATATAATTTGTTTAGACGTGTTTTATTATGTTTTGAGTAATGGTCACTAGCCTTCGTGAGTCGATTTTAGGGAAATAGTACGTAAATTAGAGTGTGCATGTTGTATGTTAAGCTCGAATGTCGGAGGCGCTCTGGGACGTTCTTTCTGTGTAAGTTCTTAAGTGTTTGTGTGAGAATCGTGAAGTGAGTGTGTTGTTTTGCTATGTTTTAAATATAGGACTAGGTAGGATAAATATCTTTCTGGCGTATCTGTTAATTAATTATAGGTAGATAGGACAGGTTGGCACAGTCTCTGGTCGGGTAGGCGCGTTTTCGAATGACGAACCTATTTTTGGAAATCTAATTTAAAATCGACGGTGAAACTGGTACGGGTAGGGCATGTTCTCGCCTGGTTTTGCTTATCGATTTTTCAAATTTCGTGGTTGTGGTTGCAAATAGGTTCGAACGTTCATCTATTGCTCGAACACGCACATGCGTATGGGTAACGATCATTGCTGTGATCGTTGATCAGTCCATGTGCAGTTGAATCAGTTTCCGCGGTTTATATTTTTATTTCACTTTTATAAGTTTCTTTTTGTTTGCGATTAGACAGACTCGAGTTTAAATTTAAGTTTCAGTGGGCATTGCGCCCGAAGAAAGAAGAGGCTATAAGCCGAAGAGACACGGCAAAATGCCATAGAAGAGAGCAACCGGTGGAATGACCTTATCCTCTGGATCATCCAGAGCATGGGAAGTTATTCTTGTTACCATTTTGTCACTATGCTCGCTTTTAGTATTTATAGTAGTAGCAGTGGTAGTTTTTTTTTGGCCGGTGTATATATCAGTCCATTATCATATTGGGCAAATTGCGATTGCTCTTAGTAATGTCGTGAATGATTGTGGTTTGAATTACAGTTGCGATAAAATGATAATCGTGTTTGCTTTAGAGTTGCGAATAGAGTTACGATATCTCGATTACCTTTTGCAATTTTTATTATGAATTTTTAGAACTCCTTAGTGAATTTAAAATTAGATTATGAACATGTTAGTTTTTAATTAATTTTATAGTGTTGCGAGTTGCACGACCAGAATATTTGAAATAGCTTTCTCATATAGTAAATATTCATATAATAAATAATTTTCATTGAATTCACTTTAAAAGTTAGCGTTACGATATTATTCCATCGCGATTTTAAATTATTTTTTTTACATTTACAAAATTCTCAAAGTCCTCTGACTGCATTCGTTGCAGGCTATTCCTGGATTACTCGATACAGCTACAAGAGCTGTACAAACGTGATCGTTCATTAGTAACCTCCTAAATGGTTGCATTGGGATCCCTCGCCATTAGTGTCGTGTATTGCTTCTTTTTTTCTTTTGTAAATGATAAATTAATTGATATCGTAGATATGAAGCACTTCTTCGCGTTTGATTTTGAGAACTTTCCGTTTTACAAATATTAGTAGTAAATTAACGGTTAAACATTAAGATCTAGTTACCCAAAGTCCTTCAAACAGACAAACAGTCTTTGTCCCAACTACGGGAAGATAGGGGAGATCCATTTTTCAACGGACGATGCTTCCCGCTAACAACCTTCCCCCAAGGATGGCTAGCATCCTTTTCTAGCCACCGATATGGAAACTGACCAATTAACAGCAACGTCAATTTCCCTCACTTTCTGAACGAAGGCTATTCTCGATGAATCCGATGATCTCGTGTCCTTAGACACACCCCATCATAGTTTTCCTCTGCAGCATCATTGCGACGGAAAGTCATTCTCTCGTGAGGTCGGATTAGCGAGTTAGTTAGCGTCTGTACGCTCGGTGGATATTCCACGTTTTAACAAAGAGTTAGTTTAGTTACACTTCCATCGTAGCCAAGTAAGTCGAGTACGATTTAGGCTTTGGAAGAAAGCGCATCTGTTATCCCGTTGACCCCGGATTCGTTATTGAACCTAGGATCATTGTCATTAGCTTTTCGAGTATCTAATTGCCACGGTTACTTGTCAAATTCTGTAATAATCGTATTTGCACTAGTCAATGTCTTCTCTATTGCATAACGACAATGTGTAATCCAAATGAAGATTCGTTTTACGCCCCTAACCCTAATTTTAATGTAAACCCGACATATATATACACGTATGAAATTGTGAGTGATATCATCGATACGTGTAACAAAATATTATAATGAAATATCTTCATGTTACTATGGACGCTTGAAATTTTTTTTATTAAATCATTAAATTGATATTATTTTTTAAAGTACCTGCTAATTTATTTTAAGTGTCAGTTAAAACTGAATTTATTACTATTGGAATAAATACTAGTGGTTGTTCGTTATTAGAACCATAATTTTTACAATTTTTTCGACCATAATATTTTCAATTTTTTAATAGTAATGTAGGATTTTATAAATATTTGAATTTTGTTTACATGAATCGAAGTTCATTCGCGATCATCGATCATTTGTAACAAAAATTTTGCAAAAGATTATTTATTTGCATATCTTTCGGTTCATTATGTTGAATAAGAAATAACAGATAGCAAATGTTAAAAGACAAAGCAAGTGATTTTATAATAATCGGGTTTTTTCTTATCATAATATTCAAATTTTCAATTTTTAATTCAGTTTTAATTTAGTAACTTAAAACTTTTGCTTTTAATTTTTCTAGTGTAGCTGCACTCGACACCAAATAGAGTCGGACGACAACAGCGCAGTGGTTAGCGCCTGAGGTTACGAACGTTCGGGATCCTGGTTCAAATCCCGGCGACCGTAGTTCGACATGCAGCCAGTACCCCAGCAGGCGACATCTGCACCAGCAGCCAGAACCTATCTCGGCCTCTACACCAGCAGTAGCAGTATCACCACAACTATAAACTATCTCCACCTCACTAGTTTTGATTAAAAAGATATAAATGATTTCCTAGAGTGAGTCAATCTAATTGATAATTAGTACTTCATTTTTTTATGTATAATTTCATGTTCTTATTTCAGCGGTGCCAGTTTTTCTTAAATACTAATCCAGTGCATGAGTTTGTTTCAGATTCATCGATTTACAGAAAATACATTTCATTTACATATTTGAATATTTTATAGTATAGAATATTTTAAATATGTATGCTAGAGGCTCAAAAAATGAGGAGGAATAAAGGATGTGGACAAACGAAAAGTGCTAGATATTACGAAATAATGTTTGAGCCTTACCAATTAGGAAGTAATTATACATATGTAGAGAGAGGACATAATGGTAAAAAAAAGAACGAGTCGCGTTCGTTTACTTAGCTATTTAATGTGACGAACTGATCATTGACGTTTCGATGCTGGGGAATGTTTGGATTATCGGCGCACGGTCTGCCGCGTACACCGATGACTGACACGGATACTCGAGAGAGTTTTTTTCCGCGTTTTATCGCCTACACATATTTCATAGAATTTTACTAGTGAAGAGGACTCATACTCCATACAATATCCCTTCCCTTTCCCAGTATTAGATTTATATTATTACGTAGATAGAATAAGCAAATATTTAGTTTTTTACGTAGATGTGATTTATCGTTAGGTAGATTACTTCAACTAATCTTTAGATTGTAATCTAAGTAAGTAGGTAAGGTGTAGGTAGTGAATAACTATAATTACTCGGATGACCTCATCAGTTCCTGGGTGCAGATTTATTATCCGACCCATAGGCCATTGGAGGGGATGAGTGTTGTCTTCCTTTAGTACGAATAGCATGTCTTTCTTGAGTTTCTGATTTCCTCGAGTAGATCGTCTCGTGCATATTTACGCTTATCAATTTCGATGTTGATCTTCTTTAAAGTCGAATCCAAGGTTGCAAGTTGTTTCAAATACTCGTTATATGTCATTGCTTTCCCTAGAGATAAAGGGCTAAGTTGGTTGCTAACTTTTGTAGATCTGATGTGTAATCGATGTAAATTAACGTTCAATTCGCTGAATTTCTGTATGTATTTTAAGCAATCCGGATAGCAGTCATCCTCTTCGTTGCTCATAAACTCCCCGCTGGAGTCCACTATCCAGGAAGTGTCGTTGGGCACCGCGGCCCAGGAAGTGTCGTGGAACGCTTCGATCCTGGAGTTTTGTAGTTTGTCTCTTGTCCCTGATTAAGTCGTGATGTGGCAGGTAGTAACTGTTGTCTGAGGAGTGGTCTGTTGTGGTCTTAGTCATGTATTTCGTTGGTGGTCCCTCGTCGATTTCCCATACGCGAGTGAGGTCCATCTGTAGATACGGATCTACAGGTGGAGGTGTAAAAGATGTTTACGGTTGATTAGAGGACATGACTCCCCCCGCTGACCCATCCACAATCGTGTTTTATTGGTGATGATCCTTGGTGGTTGTACTGGCTTGACCCGTAGACTCTTTGTCGTCTCGTTAGAGTAGAGTCTCTTGGTCCAATTATCCGCGAAAGGCAAAATCAGAGATATCTTATCCTCCGTTTGTTCAGATTCCTTCGGTTGGATGCAGTAGATTAGGATTTACAGCTGCAGGCGTTTGTAGACATCCTGCTTCATTGTGTCGATCTTTATCCGGTGTTGGATTGTTCCGAAGTTGCCTCCTTGATATTAGTGCCACATTGTGTGCGATAGCGTCCTCTGGTTTAGCGTTAAACGGATTCTCCAGACTAGACTCTGGTTTCAGGGGGCAGTTACGCTCTGAGTTGGCCAGCATTAGGCCTTGTTTCTTTCCGGGAAGTGTCACCATGCTGGGACTATGCAATGAATGAACTGGTTCGTCCTTCTTGGCGAGTTCATCAGTGGGAGGCCAGGTCAAACGGTTTGATTGCCCGGGAGGGTTCTAATTTTCGTCGTAGTCTGATAGTTTATCTCCCGAAAGGCTTCGATAGTGTGACTTCGAAATGTTAGATCCTTGATCGTGTTGTGAGTTCGTTTGAGCTTCTCATTCT